>NC_036840.1:14543956-14562487 GCF_002910315.2 Salvelinus sp. IW2-2015 | reverse complement strand
ACACACACACACACACACACACACACACACACACACACACACACACACACACACACACACACACACACACACACACAATCTTAACCAGATGCCTTAACCACTGTCACTTCCCTGTGAGGTAGTCACCTACCGGAGGAGACTAACTATCCAGAGAGACAGGGATTGTTGTAAATGTATAAGGGTAGCCATCAATTTGACTTTGACTGTTGAGAAACATGATGATGAGCAACAGTGTTCACTCTTTCAATCTGACTTGATGCCTGCCAGTGAACGACATATGATGATGACTAATGCATGCAGCGAATATGAAAATGAAATGTTAACACATTCTGAATGACATGATATTATAGACACATGTTAAATTGACCTTTTCCTCTCTTTTCTCAGCCTGGACTCAAAGACTAGACGTGATATAGGAAATGTAAATCTGTGATACTCAATTTAGCATACGCTACATGGCAAAAGTAAGTGGGTACCTGTTCGCTGAAAATCTAATTCCAAAATCATTGAGTTGGTCCCCCCATTTGCTGCTATAAAAGCCTCCACTCTTCTGGGAAGGCTTTCCACTAGATGTTGGAACATTGCTGCGGGGAGATGCTTCCATTCATCTACAAGAGTATTAGTGAGATCGGGCACTGATGTTGGGTGATTAGGCCTGGCTTGCAGTCTGCATTCCAATTCACCCCAAACCAGACAGGATGGTGTTTCCCTGCAGAATGCTGTGGTAGCCATGCTGGTTAAGTGTGCCTTAAATTCTAAATCAATCAGACAGTCACCAGCAAAGCACCCCCASACCATCACACCTCCTCCTCCATGATTCATGGTGGGAACCACTCACGTGGAGATCATCCATTCACCTGCTCTGCATCTCACAAAGACACAGTGGTTGGAACCAAAACATTCAAATTTGGTCTCATCAGCCCAAAGGACAGATTTCCACCGGTCTAATGTCCATTGCTCGTGTTTCTTGGCAAGTCTATTCTTCTTATTGGTGTCCTTTAGTAGTGGTTTCTTTGCAGTAATTCGACCATGAAGGCCTGATTCACAAAGTCTCCTCTGAACAGTTGATGCTGAGATGTGTCTTTTACTTGAACTCTGTGAAGCATTTATTTGAGCTGCAATTTCTGAGGCTGGTAACTCTAATGAGTTATCCTCTAGAGCAGAGGTAACTCTGGGTTTTCCTTTCCTGTGGCAGTCCTCATGAGAGCCAGTTCCATCATAGCACTTGATGATTTTTGCAACTGCACTTGAAGAAACTTTCAAAGTTCTTGAAATTTTATGGATTGACTGACCTTCATGTCTTAAAGTAATGATGGACTGTCGTTTCTCTTCGCTTATTTGAGCTGTTCTTGCCATAATATGGACTTSGTCTTTTACCAAATAAGGCTATCTTCTGTATCCCACCCCTACCTTGTCACAACACAACTGATTGACTCAAACGCATTAAGAACAAAATTAATTCCACAAATTAACTTTTAACAAGGAACACCTGTTGATTGAAATGCATTCCAGGTGACTATCCCATGAAGCTGGTTGAGAGAATGCCAAGAGTGTGCAAAGCTGTCAAGGCAAAGGGTGGCTACTTTGAAGATTCTCAAATATAAAATATATTTTGATTTGTTTAACACTTTTTTGTTTACTACATGATTCCATATGTGTTATTTCATAGTTTTGATGTCTTCACTAATTATTCTCCAATATAAATATATATATAGAAAATAGTAAAATAAAGAAAAGTAGTAGGTGTGTCCAAACTTTTGACTTGTACTGTATTTCATTCCCCCACCCCCTATATTTTATATACATGTATTGTGACCGTCTCTAAAGACAGGTGGCATATATTTCCAACAAGTATTTACATTTAAGTTGACTCTCATTTCCATGACATTACACATAAGAGTCATTGGACGAAGGCGTCTTCTGTTGGGGGGAGTTTTGTTAACAGCCCCAACGTCTGAACATTTACAGGCATCGCTTGTGGTATGGTTTTGGAAGCTTAAGGACCTTTTCTTTCATATCAGCAAATAATAAATTCCAAAAACCAAAAAGTTAAATTGATACATACCTTTTATAGGGTTACTGTTGACACAGCCATATCTCCATATTACAGTGCTTGTTTACGGAAAACAGACCACCTGTGCTAATTAGCAATCTAGCATGCTCCGCACACTTGTGTGTAAGTGTTGCGGAAGTGTAGTGTTGTCGGGTGGAAGCACCCACTGCTGTATGGATCTGTGCAAAACTGTTACATGAAGTGTATATTTTTTATTTTAAGGATTCTTTCTCACTAATAAAAGATAAGGACCATATGTTTCGAAAGCCGTATCGCAAGCAATGATTATTGACGTTTCTAAATGTTAAAACACATCGTCTGGATTGTAGTTCACGAGCCAGTCYTGGGCGAAACTAACTACTAGGGAGAAGGCAGATGTAACGGGTGTCGTCGTCGGATGAAGAGGAATCGGACCAAAGCGCAGTGTGGTAAGTGTTCATGACTTTTTATTTAAACTGAACACTAAACAAAAATAACAAAGTGAATAACCAAAAACGAAAGAGTCCTGTCATGTGCAAAACACTAAACAGAAAACAACTACCCACAAAACACAGGTGGGAAAAAGCTGCCTAAGTATGATTCTCAATCAGAGACAACGATAGACAGCTGCCTCTGATTGAGAACCACACCCGGRCAAACACAAAGAAWWACAAAACATAGAAAATGAACATAGAATGCCCAACCAAATCACACCCTGACCAAACCAAAATAGAGACATAAAAAGCTCTCTACGGTCAGGGCGTGACAGCAGAATGCTGCCTAGCGTTTTCGAGAGCTAATATAACGTTAGTCAATGTTAACTAACATTAGCAAACCATCTAACATTAGCAAACTAGCTAGCTAAGTAACTTGCCTAGCAACGACACAATCAGATAGAAAACTAGCCAACTTAAAGGAAAAATACACACAAAACCAAGTATTCCTTTAACCTTTTAGACCCTAATAGAATTCTAATGCTGCTGTAGATTACTGAGAATTTTCAAGATAAAGCAATTTTCTCACACATTTCAAACAAACAGACATACATAGCTCAAAAACAAAGAACAAATTACAATTACAAGTTAACTTACTTTTAAAGAGCACAACCTCTTCTTTAATTTGACACCACGTTCATGTCAAAAGGAATAACACTCATTGTGTAAAGACATTCGCTATCAAAAAAACTATTAACACTCAACACAACAAAAAACCCTAGACTATATAAACCAGGCACCCCAGTCTAATATGGATTTTTTTCTTCTTTACTCTCATCAGACTGAAACTTTACCAGTTGAAAGTATACATGAATACCAAATATTATTGTATTACAAGTTATCTATTTTTTTATTAAAATATGCAAATAAGGCAAACCCACCATAAATATGTGCTAATTTGCATATTATGAGAATCTGCTTTTCAACACATTGCTTCAAGGCAGAATGTTGTTTTTTTGTTTTATTGTGATAAGACACTCAATGGTCAGACTTTTACAGATCAGATTATCAAAATATTGTCATTTCACGGAATTATTTAAAAAACACTATTCACATGTATGACGGATGAATATTTATATATTTACACATAAAATGACACTTGAAATCAAAACGACATACAATATATGAAAAAGCCTCTGTAAAAGTCTGACTATAAGACCTAAGAACCTGTGTGTGGAATAATGGGAATGTACGTCCTTTGAACACTATGAAAAATTAATTGCCGCACCGGAAACATGTCATTTTGAGAAAATGGCTAATGCAATAAAAATGATGGGCTAATGCATGGGCATTAGATGGGCTAATGCAATAAAAATGTACTTCCCATAAATATGACCATTTATGTCACATTAATTAAACTATTATTCATATATCACTTCTAAACTGACAAATAAACATCAAATATGCTTTGAATACTGGTCTTTTGGGCAAATATGCAGTTTTGAGCAAATTCTCATATCACTTTGCTCAATTTGTCACATACAAGGATATTGTATGGTTGATGAAATGTGCAGAACATTAATCAGCTATGCCTGCCCCATATGTAAGGCCCTCGTTGAGTTGTTGCTGGTGACGTTTTACTTTCTTGACTGTGTCATGGGACCTGTGCCTACGCTTGGCACACTCCATTGAAGCAGCATCAGCTCTCACTAATCTCTGATTGCTCCGGTGTCACCAAAGTGCTCTCAAGCCACAAAATGTTCATCACATTTGTTAAAGCTGTGGCTCCCTCATTGAACGTGGCTACTGCCATACTGGCTGCTCCATCAATGCGGCTTTTGCCCACGAAGGCAGTTTTGGGGCATCGCTACCATATTACAGAGTTCCAACATTTATTTGCATTCTGGGTTCCTCCGCGCTACATTCTTTTGATGACATTATTATCATTTGACATCCTATGATATACAGGTACCATTTTATGTGCAACCTCTCTATTAAAAAACGTATGGCCTCCAAGGTTTTTGTGACAMGGTGGATCTTCGCCATTTTCTATGGCTCGCTGGTACCAGCACTATTGCACACACCTATCCCGTAGTTGGAAGTGAATCCTCTCTTGTGCCAAGTGCCATCGAAGGATACATTAATGTCTATGATGGCATCCTTATCCTCCTTCAGCAACTCTGCTATGTCTGGGTCTATATCTGCGTATGCTCTTCTAATGATCTTTGCAGCACTCTCCATTGACTGTAGCCCTCTGAATCTCTGCAACTAAAGTGGGGGGGAAAGTACTTATTATTACAGACATACCTGCAGGACTAAATATCAGCATGTTACCCTATGTAAATATGAGCATATCAGCATGTATTTACTTTATGTAAAGCTAATTTCTCACTGATCACATTAGTCGTATTTTATAGTTATGTTTTCCTATCACTCTGTTTTGTTAACTTTGAATACATTTGCTGGAGCAAGGAATTAGATATTATTTATACACAGCAAGTCACCTGACAATAATGAGCTACTCCCTTTTTATTTACCTGTCATTCTCCTTTCATGTCTCTGATATGAGCTGAGAAGCAAGGAAGGAATCCCTAGGACTTTGCTTATTTTCTTTAAAGCTGCATAACCAAGTCCAAGTTCGTGGGCTAGAAGAACCATCCTCACATGTACTGTACATCAAATGCCACATCTTCCCTGGAGCACTCCTGCCTCCTGGAGGAAGTGTAAACACTCATCCTAAACGCATCACGATCACCTTCACAGTCTGCACATTCTATCATGACAGAATTACAGAATCACTGGTTGGTGATGTCTGTGCTGATTTTCAGTCCAGTGTTTAGACACTCTCCTGGCTGAAAGTGGAAGAGAGATTGACTTCATCACTCATTTTATTTATGAGATTTATGTTGAATTCACCAAGCTGTCTGTCTAAACTACTGGCACAGCTCGGACACCCATGCATACCCCACAAGACATGCCACAAGAGGTCTCTTCACAGTCCCCAAGTCCAGAACAGACTATGGGAGGCACACAGTACTACATAGAGCCATGACTACATGGAACTCTATTCCATGTCAAGTAACTGATGCAAGCAGTACAATTTTATTTAAAAAACAGAAGAAGAAAAAAACACCTTATGGAACAGCGGGGACTGTGAAGCAACTGAGGAGCTACAGACACACACGATAACATACGTGTGTGTTATACCACTATATGTGGTAGTGATGGAGTAGGGGCCTGAGGGCACACAGTGTGTTGTGAAATCTGTGAATGTATTGTAATGTTTTTAAAATTGTATAAACTGCCTTAATTTTGCTGGACCCCAGGAAGAGTAGCTGGATCCATAATAAATACAAAAACTTAGGGCAAGTCAAATCATGTACAAGTTGGTTCAGTTGAGACATGTGGAATAAAAGCCACTGTCTTTCATTCACTGCTTTTCTCGTATTGGCTAACTGAGATKGCCTATTTTTATTCACATACTGTAGGTATATTCTTCGAGATTTTCTCATTTTGTCTCTCTTTACATTGATTCTTCGCGGGAGATATTTTCAAACAAGGAAGTGKTGCGCGGCACATGAGGCATTTTAACCAATCACGTTGCCAGAAAGGGCCTTTAAATGCCAGTAACCAATCGGATGTCAGTAAATTACTAATCTTTCACCACGAAGCACTACGTCTACAAAGGATATAGCCATGTATGGCCTAGCTAACGATATGCTCCAGAAATTGTATGAAAGTATGGAAGCAAGAGTTGCAAAATATCCCAAAATCTGAAAATTGACAGATGAAAGAAAAATCTAAAATGTTGCCTGTGTTGCCTGGCCTTAAATTGTAGTAAATGTTACTGAATTACTCACTTAAAATGTACCAAGTATAATATATTAATACAAAATACAAATATCCTAAATGTGACCAGAGAACAATATTCATAACATCTTTCAAAACACACACAAAGTAGGCGATTTGATTGACAATGATTCTTACTTCCATAACAATGTAAAAATTCAGTGACTATTTTAATAAGACTTAGTTCAGACCAGTCCTGACACAAAATYTAGAAATAGTAGCTTACTTTGACAACAATTCAGTGAATGCAACAAGTATTAGATAGAGACAGAAAGAGAGAAGATACAAAACACAACAACTGTTCAGAGACAATACAATATGTGTAGGACCAAATCATATTTCAGACTGTCACTTTAATGTTTGCATTTAGACTACAACATGTCATGGAACTTCTAGAACCACTGCCCCATCCTGCAAAGTGGCACAGAACATGTCGAGCACCCAAAGGAGGTCTCTACACATCTGCCACTCCAGATGCACACCACACACCCTCTCTTGCACCCTTCAAACTTCACCTGCTTTCAAATGAGTTACAACTTGGTCCACACGCCCTGGTGCCACACCCTAGACAGGATCCCCCACACAATGTATGCATTTATAATGGAAATGTTGAGTATCCCCAAAACACATACTTCCACCATTTTCTGCCTATGTGTCCAATATTGTAATAGCTCCTCAGTTGGTCAAGATGGTCAACCCCGCTCATTTTCTTGTTGTAATCCATTACAAACTCTGGAACAGATATAAGTTCCTACCACGTTTTAAAAACAACTACAAAACCCCTGCCACTTTAGGCCCAGGCTGTGTGGTACAAGGGTGAATGGTGGGACTTGGGGCAGACACTCTCCATGGAAACGTAGGCTCCCTTCACGGGTATACGCTCCCMCTTCCTCCTCTTCACCCTCTGCTTCATCCTCTCCCTCTGCTTCGTCCTCTCCCCCCTCCATTTCCTCCTCTCCCCCGGCTCTTCCTCCAGTCTCCTCTCCACTTACCTCTTCCTTTTTCCCTACACTCTCCTCTCGCTCTACTCCTCACTCCTCGCTCCACATCTCTAAATCCTCTTCCTCCTGCCTTTTGCTGCTGAGCCCTGACTCTCCACATCACTTCCCTCCAGTGGCGGTCAGTGCCATTAAGATGAGGGAGGACAATTTTATTTTCATGAGCATGGCCTAATTTCTATTACAGCATATTGGATGACTCTCATTCATATCCCATTCACCCAGTTCAATGTAACAGCGGTAGGTTTAAGCTACTACATGATACTCTAATTTTTTCTATACCCAACATGAGGTTGCTACAACCTAGCCTATGAATGAAAGTTTACAACACAGGTGCACACCGGTCGAGAAATAATTTGAGTTGACAGACAAGGACATATGGACAGACAGTGACATACAATACCAGCTTGCACACTCTTGCCTGCAACTCGCTGATATCCTCTATGGCGCAGGCGTGCCGCTAGCGACCCACCTCGACAACATCCGGTGAAATTGCAGAGCGCCAAATTCAAATTGCAGAAATAGTCATAATAAACATTCATGGAAAACCAAGTGTTATACATCGGCTAAAAGATTAACTTCTTGTTAATCCAGCCGCTTTGTCAGATTTCAAAAAGGCTTTACGGCAAAAGCACAACATGCGATTATCTGAGGACAGTGCCCCGCACACAAAAGCATACAAACATTTTCCAACCAATCAGATGAGTCACGAAAGTCAGAAATAGCAATAAAATGAATCACTTACCTTTGAAGATCTTCATCTGGTTGCAGTCAGAAGGGTCCCAGTTACACAATAAATGGTCGTTTTGTTTGATAAAGTGCCTCTTTATATCCCAAAAACTCAGTTTTGTTGGTGCGTTTTGTTCAGTAATCCACTGGCTCAAAGGCGGTCAAAACATGCAGGCGAATATATCCTAATAGAACCGGTAAAGTTCGTTGAAACATGTCAAACAATGTTTATAACTAATCCTCAGGGTGTCAATTATCTAAATAATCGATAATATTTCAACCGGACAATAGGGTATTCAATAGAAAGGAAAAAGTACGAAGAGCGCGCACACAGTCACGCGCGCAAAGCAGTACTGCATGCTTCCCCAGTCCCCTAACCAAAAGGTCATTTTTCTTCGTAATTTTTCAGAAAACAAGCCTGAAATCATGTCTAAAGACTGTGGACATCTAGTGGAAGCCATAGGAACTGCAATCTGGGCCCTAACCAATAGTCAATTACATAGTCAATAGGAAAACCACTCACATCTAAAAAATCCCACTTCCTGGATGGATTTTCCTCGGTTTTTGCCTGCCATATCAGTTCTGTAATACTCACAGACATTATTTTAACAGTTTTAGAAACTTCAGAGTGTTTTCCATCCAATGCAATACTGCCCCGTCACTAAAAAATATATAGGGTGTAATCATTAGTCCAACAGTTGCAAACGAAAGTTTCTATTGGACAAATTAATTTGTTTTTCCCCGTTTTGTTCTGTTTGCACAACATTATTCAACAGAATCGGCGGAATGAATAGTAAACCACCTACAATCATGCAGTAACTGTAACGGCTGTCGTCCTCCTCTTCTGATGACGAGAAGCGAGAAGGATCGGAGGACCAATATGCAGCGTGGTAAGTGTCCATAATGTTTATTTAAAGACATAAACTGAACACTACAAAATACAAAACAATAAACGTGAAACGAACGAAACCGAAACAGTACCGTGTGGCGACAAACACWAACACGGAAACAAACACCCACAAACCAAAAGTGAAACCCAGGCTACCTAAGTATGATTCTCAATCAGGGACAACGATTGACAGCTGCCTCTGATTGAGAACCATACCAGGCCGAACTCAAAACCCCAACATAGAAAAACACACATAGACTGCCCACCCCAACTCACGCCCTGACCATACTAAATAAAGACAAAACAAAGGAAATAAAGGTCAGAACGTGACAGTAACGTTACAGGGTACAGTCAGTAAGCAGTGACTCCAGCGGGCCCCMTGGCAATAAATTAGTAATACCAAAAGCTTACCTTCACTTGGAAGAGTTCCAGTGTTGTGTTGAATAGTCATAGCCAGACAGCTAACATAGCATCCCTCTGTTTGAGAAGAGTGTTTCAGTAGGCTAAAATAGCTAGCTGCATTTCTTTGCCAAGTGAAAAAAATSTCTCTCTCWCCCCCTCTCTCCCTTCATTTTGGAAGAAATMAATATGTTCAAAACTGTTCAACTATTGTCTTTCTCTCTTTGAATTAACTACCCACCACATTCTAGCAGCGCTAACTTGCTGAAGCTTATGCATTCAGTACTAGATTAATTATCATTATCATTATTATTTGATTGGGTGGACAACATGTCAGTTCATGCTGCAAGAGCTCTGATAGGCTGGAGGACGTCCTCCAGAAGTTGTCATAATTCCTGTGTAAGTCTATGGAAGGGGGTGAGAACCATGAGCCTCCTGGGTTTTGTATTGAAGTCAATCTACCCAGAGGAGGATGGAAGCTAGCCGGCTAAACCATGGTGCTAGCCTACAGTGTTTGGTGACGTGATTATATTTAGCATAGTTTTATCTAAAAAGGATAACTTTTTAATGTTTTACCATTTACATTTTTATGAAATTCACTGAGGATGGTCCTCCCCTTCCTCCTCTGAGGAGCCTCCACTGCTTCCCTCACTTTCACTGACCCAGAGGAACAGAAGGACAGAAGAGGAGCAACAAATAGGATACAACTGTGGTCAGGAACATAATCTCTCTCTGCCTCCCTCACACAATTTCTCTCTTCCTTCCTCAACTATACACATACTCTCTTCCTAATAAGGGGTGATAGAGAGAGATTATCTCTCTCTCTCTCTCGCTCTCTCTCTCTCCTAAATAAAGAGTTTGTCAATGTTAGCTGATTAGTTACGAAGCTGGGACAGCTTCCAATTGAATTGCATCGATAGAAAGTGTACAAAACAAGCAACTTGTTAGCTGGCTATGTAAACAAATATCCAACTCATCATATGAGCTCCACTGCGCAGACATGTACTACCCTAACACGACAGCTAAGCTGTCAATTAATAGGAAAACGAGGCAATGTATAGCCTATGAATATCTGCACCTAGCAAGCATGAAAAACCATAACCTAAACCCAACACATGAAAACAAATGACTCTAGCTTTCATTTCGGTGTCTAGTTAACTGGTTGTCTGTAAATTGAGGTTGACACTTCGTGAGCGCAGCCCTAATTTAGGAAACAGACAACTTTTCTTGCCTGACAATTAACTAGTTAGCTATAGCAAGCAGATTGGGCTGTTTCCATATGAATTACAGCTGTAGAAACAAGACAAAACGACCAACTAGTTAGCTGACTATATACAGTTAAACACTGCAACTATTTCCATGAGCTCCACCGCTGATGTGCTTGCCTGTACCAACCAAGTTATCATGACATGATTTGCTAATCTGAGAGTTTTTCCTCAAGTTTCACAACACTAAACATATATCAGCTGTTTACTTATCTCACGCACCTCGACATCATCGCTTTTCAAAGTGCAAGGATGTGTCCGAATCTGTATCACCAGTCATGTCTGCTTCGGAACCGTCATTTTCAGTAATGAAGTAACAGAAAATGTTTAAAAGTAAAATGACAGCATACCCTATTTCTGGTTTCTGGTTGATAACAGCCACAGCAATACGACAACAGGTTGTTAGCAAGTTAATTAGGTAATATGGACACAGATATTATTGAAAAACAAGGCCGTTAGCGGCTGCTATAGTAATTTAAAGAACGTCCATCGACAGCCGCTATGGGTTCTAAAAGGTTTTCATTCAGTGTTAAATAACACTAATTTGTGAGAACAATATATTTTTTGAACACATTTTTCATTTTGGTGTTATAATAAGGTTGAAAGCTCAAGTCGACTACAAAATCCACAATGCATTGCTCTCTCTATGGGCTGGCTGATTATCTAGATAGCGTAGCTACACACAATAATACCAAAGACAATATCAGCATGTAAAGTAGCTAGTTAGCTGTAAAATCGCCTAAACAAACTGCTCTATCAATATAGGAGTCTACAATCTCACCATGTTCAACCTACAGTTGCCTCACAGAGTGGAGTCTAACATTCGCAACGGCAGACATACTTTTGCGGAGATGGAAAATGTTGCCAATGCTACATCAAAATGCAAATTAATTACTTAAAAATCATATAATTTTTGTTTTAGATTCCGTCTCTCACAGTTGAAATGTACCTATGATAAAAATTACAGACCTTTACATGCTTTGTAAGTAGGAAAACCTGCAAAATCAGCAGTGTATCCAATACTTGTTCTCCCCACTGTATGTACATATAACTAGGAATCAATCAATCTATATATCTATCTATCTATCTACACTTTATATACAAAAGCATGTGGACACCCAATCAAATGAGTGGATTAGGCTATTTCAGCCTCACACCTGCCAGGAGTATGCTACCTGCCCCAATGTATAGTGCCAACTCTAAAGTTTGGTGGAGGAAGAAAAATGGTCTGGGGATTTTTTTCATGGTTCGTGCTAGGCCCCTTAGTTCCAGCGAAGGGAAATCTTAACACTACAGCATACAGTGATATTCTAGACGATTCTGTGCTTCCAGCTATGTGGCAACAGTTTGGGGAAGGCCCTTTCCTGCTTCAGCATGACAATGCCCCTGTGCACAAAGCGGGGTCCATACAGAAAGGGMTTGTTCGAAATCAGTGTGGAAGAAATTGACTGGCTTGCACAGAGCCCTGACCTCAACCCCATCGAATACCTATGGGATGAATTGGAACGTGACTACGAGCCAGGCCTAATCGCCCAACATCAGTGCCCTATCTCACTAATGCTCTTGTTGCAGCAATGTTCTAACACATAGTGGAAAGCCTTCCCAGAAGAGTGGAGGCTGTTATAGTAGCAAAGGGGGGACCAACTCAATATTAATGTCCATGATTTTGGAATTAGATCTTCAACGAGCAGGTGTCAACATAGTTTTGTTCATATAGAGTATGTACATATAGGTAGGGATAAAGTGACTAGGCAACAGGATAGATAATAAACAGTAGAATCAGCATATGTGATCAGTCAAAAGTGTGCAATYKAGATTGTCCGGGTAGTTATCTGAGGAGACTGGTGGGAGGAGCTACAGGAGGATGGGCTCATTATAATGGCTGGAATGGAATAAATGGAATGGTATCAAACACATCAAACATACGGAAACCACGRTTGACTCCGTTACATTTATTCCATTCCTGCCATTACAATGAGCCCATCCTTCCATAGCTCCTCCCACCAGTCTCCACTGCTATTGGTTGACTATTTAACTAACTCTTATGACTTGGGGGTAGAAGCTGTTCAGGGTCCTGTTGGTTCCAGACTTGGTGCATCAGAACTGCTTGCCATGTGGTAGCAGAGAGAACAGTCTATGACTTGGGTGGCTGAAGTCCTCCCTATAGGCTGTCTCATTATCGTTGGTGATCAGGCCACCCACCGTCGTGTCGTCAGCAAAGTTGATGAGGGTGTTGGAGTCGTACGCAGTCGTGGGTGAACAGGGAGTACAGGAGGGGACTAAGTGTAGCGTGGTTCGTTCTGCGTTGTGTAATTTAATGAGGACACTGCCACAACTGGAGGTCTGCTTGTTGGATTTTTATTTGCCCTGCGCACGAAGAGACAACGCACAATATGTTAGCCCTTGGCGCAGTCACAGCTCTCAGGCACCTCGCTAGCTGAAGGTCAGGCAAYAGAGAGKACCAAAAAMAAATAACAGGTGCTGCGTGCACACATTCAGTGCACAACAGCAAACAACAATACAAGTAAAATGATATACAACAAAATTTGGACAAAATAAAATACATARCTGCGCACGAAGAGACAACGCACAATATGTTAGCCCTTGGCGCAGTCACAGCTCTCAGGCACCTCGCTAACTGAAGGTCAGGCAAGAGACAGCAACCAAAAATAAATAACAGGTGCTGCGTGCACACATTCAGTGCACAACAGCAAACAACAATACAAGTAAAATGATATACAACAAAATTTGGACAAAATAAAATACATATCTGCGCACGAAGAGACAACGCACAATATGTTAGCCCTTGACGCAGTCACAGCTCTCAGGCACCTGCGCGAGCACATGGAAACTCACTCAAACACTGTCCCAAGTACCCACAAGTTACGATAGGTACTGTACCTTAGCTAGTGAGCTCGACAAACTTTAACATACAATATGACACAATATAAATATTTAACAAAAAGTATGCAACCATATCTTCACATTGTYTAACATTACCACGGTTTTAAATTGAAAAATAGCGGAGCCAAGGAAAACATACTTCGCTAACTGAAGGTTAGGCAAGAGAGAACAATAGGAGGGTACGGTAACACAGATACCAAACAAAAATATACAAAACTTTTCCTTAAAGTGTATATACAATATAGATATGAAAAAGTGTTTGCCCACAAAAAAATAACATTAGCTATGCAGCTGTAATGAAGTTAAAAGCACACTCTGAATTATTATCAAATTATTAACATCCCCTCTTGACCTGGCCTATTTGAACTGGTTCTTGTGTGCAATTTGGTGCATAATCTAGGGGAACAACATCACACTGCTACATAAGCACCCATCCCTGTGGGGCAACCGTGTTGTGGGTCAGCGTTGCGGATGTGTTGTTGCCTACCCTCACCACTTGGGGGTGGCCTGTCAGGAAGTCCAGAATCCAGTTGCAGAGAGAGGTGTTCAGTCCTAGGGTCCCAAGTTTAGTGATGAGCACTGAGCTATAGTCAAGGAACAGCATTCTCACGTAAATGTTCCTCTTGTCCAGGTGGGAGAGGGCAGTGTGGAGTGCAAAAGAGATTGCATCATCTGTGGATCTGTTGGGGCGGTATGTGAATTGGAGTGTCTCCAGGGTGTCTGATATGATGGTGCTGATGTGAGCCATGACCAGCCTTTCAAAGCATTTCATGCCTACAGATGTGAGTGTTACAGGTCGGTAGTAATTTTAGACAGGTTACTTTGGCTTTTCTTGGGCACAGGGACTATGGTGGTCTGCTTGAAACATCAGGGAGAGGTTGAAAATGTCAGTGATGACAGGGCATGCTCTGAGTAAGTGCCCTGGTAATTCATCTGTAGTCCTGTAGTGACGCTTTGACTGTTTGATGGCTCGTCAGAGGTCGTACCGGGATATCTTATAAGGTATTTATAGAAACAACAAAAAACAGCATGCAGCCTCTGGCTGGTCAAGAGCCAGACCCGATCCCCTGGTGCGAACACCGGGGCCTCACTGCGGTGACGGTCTGCGCCCACCTTCTGGTGCAGAACGGTGCGCTGAAGATGGACATGAGCAGCGTCCCACCGCAGGAGCCGTCCACCGCAGGAGCCTCGGTCTGACTCTGATGCCAAGGAGCCAGAACCGGCTGATACCCCAGTACGCACTGGAAGGGGGAGAGGTTAGTGGAGTCGTGGCGGAGCGAGATCTGGGCCATCTCTGCCCAGGGCACGAATGCTGCCCACTCCCCCGGCCAGTCCTGGCAATAAGACTTCAGAAACCTACCCACATCCTGGTTTACTCTCTTCACCTGCCCGTTACTCTCGGGGTGAAAACCCGAGGTAAGGTTGATTGAGACCCCCAGACGTTCCATGAACACCCTCCAGACCCTCGAAGTGAACTGGGGACCCCGATTAGACACTATGTCCTTATGCACCCCGTAGTGCCGGAAGACGTGTGTTAACAAGGCCTCCGCAGTCTGTAGGGCCGTAGGGAGACCGGGCAGAGGGAGGAGACGGCAGGACTTAGAGAAACGATCCACACCAATCAGGATCGTGGTGCTTCCCTCTTATGGGGGAGATCGGTCAGGAAATCGATCGACAGGTGTGACCATGGKKGCTGTGGAACGGGTAAGGGGTGTAGCTTACCTCTGGGCAAGTGCCTAGGAGCCTTACACTGGGCGCACACCAAGCAGGAYGAAACATAAACCCTCACGTCCTTAGCCAAAGTGGGCCACCAGTACTTCCCACTCAGACAGCGCACCGTCCGACAGATGCCTGGATGACTAGAGGAGGGTGACATGTGAGCCCAATAGATCAGCCAGTCACGGACAGCAGACGGAACGTACAGATGCCCAGTGGCACACTGGAGGSGAGCGGGCTTAGCACGCAGCGCCTGCTCAATGTCCGCGTCCAGCTCACACACTACCGGRGCCACCAGGCAGGAGGCCYGGAGTATGGGGGTGGGATCCATGGGCCGCTCCTCTGTGTCATACAGCCAGGACAGTGCATCTGCRTTCACGTTCTGGGAACCTGGTCTGTAAGAAAGGGTGAAAGAAAACAGGTGAAAAACATGGCCCACCTTGKCTGGCGAGGGTTCAGTCTCCTCSACGCCCGGATGTACTCCAGATTGKGGTGGTCAGTACAGAMGAGAAAAGGGTGTTTAGCCCCCTCAAGCCAATGTCTCCACGCCTTCAAAGCCTTGACGACAGCCAACAGCTCCCGGTCCCCCCACGTCATAGTTTCGCTCCGCCGGGCTGAGCTTCCTCGAGAAGAAGGCACAGGGGCGGAGCTTCGGTGGCGTACCCGAGCGCTGAGAGAGCACGGCTCCTATCCCATCCTCGGACGCGTCCACCTCCACTATGAATGCCAAAGAGGGATCCGGATGGGCCAGCACGGGAGCCGAGGTGAACAGAGCCCTCAGGTGACCAAAGGCCCTGTCCGCCTCAGCCGACCACTGCAAACGTACCGGTCCCCTCTTCAGCAGTGAGGTAATGGGAGCCYCCATCTGACCAAAACCCCGGATAAACCTCAGGTAGTAATTGGCAAACCCTAGAAACCGCTGCACCTCCTTTACCGTGGTGGGAGTCGGCCAATTACGCACGGATGAGATGCGGTCACGCTCTATCTCCACCCCTGAGGTGGAAATGCGGTACCCTAGGAAGGAGACGGACTGTTGGAAGAACAGACATTTCTCAGCCTTGGCGTACAGGTCATGCTCCAACAGTCGAKCAAGCACCTTGCGTACCAGGGACACATGCTCGGCGCGTGTAGCGGAGTATATCAGAATGTCATCACTATACACCACTACACCCTGCCCGTGCAGGTCCCTGAAAATCTCATCTACAAAGGCTTGGAAGACTGATGGAGCATTCATCAACRCGTACGGKATGACGAGGTACTCATAATGCCCTGAGGTCGAACTGAACGCCGTCTTCCACTCGTCTCCCTCCCGGATACGCACCAGGTTGTAAGCACTCCTGAGATCAAGTTTGGTGAAGAAGCGCGCCKCGTMCATAGACTCAATCACCGTGGRGATAAGAGGTAGAGGGTAACTGTACCTCACAGTTCTCTGATTAAGGCCTCGATAGTCAATACACGGGCAAAGCCCTCCCTCCTTCTTCTTCACAAAAAAGAAACTCGAGGAGGCGGGGGAAGTGGCCACCGTCTCCGCCTGTGACAGAGGATACACGTGACTCCTGGGAAGTGCAGCGTCTACCAGGAGATTTATCGCACAATCTCCCCGTCGATGGGGTGGTAATTGAGTCYCCTTCTTTTTGGAGAAGGCGAGAGCCAAATCGGAATATTCGGGGGGAATGCGCACGGTGGAGACCTGGTCTGGACTTTCCTCCGTAGTAGCACCTACGGAAACCCCTAAACACCTCCCTGAGCACTCTCGCGACCACCCCGTGTGACCCCCCTGCGTTACCATGCCAGAGGAGCGGTGGCCTCCCTAATCAACCCTAACCCTAATYGTCGACTATCTAAGGCGTGAACTGGGCATATCTACWGGAATGATGGGGATCCCTAAACTATGAGCAAATMATCTGRCAATAAAATTCCCAGCTGCGCCTGAATTGACGAGCACCTTATGCTGGGAATGCGGGAAAAACTCAGGAAATGTAACGAACAAAAACATGTGTGCAACAGAGGGCTCTGGGTGTTAATGGTGCCTTCTCAATGGTGCCTTCTCACCTGGGGTGACGCCAGAGTGCCCTGCCTGCTGCCTCGACCCCCAGAGGAACCAACCCGGCACCGACCGACAGTGTGACCCCTGCGGCCACAGATGGTGCACGAGACGGAACCTCCTCCGGTCTCCCTGAGCACAGCACCTCCCAACTCCATGGGCATCGGAGCGGTGGTGCTGGGGGATGGAACCAACAGACCCCAATCTGGACGTCCGCGTGTAGCCAGCAGGTTATCCAGCCGTATGGACAGGTCCACCAGCTGGTCGAAGGTGAGGGTGGTGTCCCTGCAGGCAAACTCTCGACGGACGCCCTCGTGCAAATTGCAGCGATAGTGGTCGATCAGGGCCCTGTRGTTCCATCCCGCTCRGGAGMCCAGGGTCCGGAAGTCCAAAGCGAACTCCTGTGCGCTCCTCGTCCACTGCTGCAGGTGGAAAAGACATTCACCCGCCACTCTGCCCTCGGGGGGGTGGTCGAAGGCTGCCTGGAAACGACGGGTGAACTCCTCAAAGTGGTCCAGCACCGCATATCCTTCCACCCACACGGCGTTGGCCCACTCCAGGGCTTTCCCTGATAGGCATGAGATAAGGGCGGACACRCTCTCACGMCCCGAAGGAGCCGGGTGTACGCTTTCCAGGTATAACTCCAACTGCAACAGGAAACCCTGGCAGCGGGCAGCCGTCCCATCGTACTCCCGGGYAGGGCGAGGCYAATCCCACTGGAACCYGGTGCAGGGYGAGTGAGTAGTGGAGGCCCCTGTTGTGCTGGTGGAGGTGCTGGAGGAACTCTCCACCTCTCCCAGCGGTCCATAGCTTGGACGACTCGGTCCATGGCGGCGCCGAGATGGTGGAGCATCGCTGTGTGTTCCTGGACGAGCTCCTCGATCTCCATACCAGGGGCACCTGCTCCTGCTGACWCCATATTRGGGTGTGGTATTCTGTAAGGGGTGCGTAACTAGTGGCCGGGAAGTCAGACGCAGGAGAGCAGATCTAGGTAATAGCCGAAGKAGTTTAATTCCAAAACCAATGGCATCAACAAAATAACAACTTGGGTACAAAACCCGACGCGCACCAGTCAACATGTGCACAAGCACTTACAAACAAACAAAACCACACAAACACATGGGGGGAACAGAGGATTAAATACACAACATGTCATGAGGGAATGAAAACCAGGTGTGTGGGAAAACAAGACAAAACAAATGGAAAATMAAAAATGGATCGGCGATGGCTAGAAGACCGGTGATGTCGACCGCCAAGGCAGCAGCTACTCTT
>NC_036840.1:14536421-14541821 GCF_002910315.2 Salvelinus sp. IW2-2015 | reverse complement strand
CAGAGAGAGATCTGACCGCGACAATACCTAGGACTCCTTATCCTACGTTTATTGGGGCTCTCACAGTCTGCGCCCTGTAACGGCAAAGTGCAGACCTGACCCTCCTCCAGGTGCGCTCACAACGTTGGACAAAAGCCTGAGCGGAGGGAACGCTGGACTCGCGAGCTGGGACGAGAACAGAGGAGGCTGGTACCCAAGACTACTCTGAAACGGAGATAGCCGGTAGCAGACGAAGGAAGCGAGTAATGAGCGTACTCAGCCCAGGGGAGCTGTTCTGCCCAAGACGCAGGGTTTCGAAACGAAAGGCTGCGTAATATGCGACCAATCGACTGATTGGCCCTTTCTGCTTGACCGTTAGATTGGGGATGAAACCCGGAAGAGAGACTGACGGAAGCACCGATCAAACGACAGAACTCCCTCCAAAACTGTGACGTGAATTGCGGACTCTGTCTGAAACGGCGTCTAACGGGAGGCCATGAATTCTGAACACATTCTCAATGATGATCTGTGTGCCGTCTCTTAGCGGAAGGAAGCTTAGCGAGAGGAATGAAATGTGCCGCCTTAGAGAACCTATCGATAACCGTAAGAATCACAGTCTTCCCCGCAGAACGAAGGCAGACCGGTAATAAAGTCTAAGCGATGTGAGACATGGTCGAGAAGGAATGGGAAGCGGTCTGAGACGACCGGCAGGAGGAGAGTTACCTGACTTAGTCTGCGCGCAGTCCGAACAAGCAGCACGAAACGGCGCGTGTCACGCTCCTGAGTAGGCCACCAAAACCGCTGGCGAATAGAAGCAGCGTACCCCGAACGCCGGGTGGCCAGCTAACTTGGCAGAGTGAGCCCACTGAAGAACAGCCAGACGAGTAGAGACAGGAACGAACAGAAGGTTACTAGGACAAGCGCGCGGCGACGCAGTGTGGGTGAGTGCTTCTTTACCTGTCTCTCAATTCCCAGACAGTCAACCCGACAACACGCCTTCAGGGAGAATCCCCTCGGGTCGGTAGAAGCACAGAAGAACTAAAGAGACGAGATAAGGCATCAGGCTTGGTGTTCTTATTTCCCGGGCGATAGGAAATCACGAACTCGAAACGAGCGAAAACACCGCCCAACGAGCTTGACGTGCATTAAGTCGTTTGGCCGAACGGATGTACTCAAGGTTCTTATGGTCAGTCCAAACGACAAAAGGGACGGTCGCCCCCTCAACCACTGTCGCCATTCGCCTATGGCTAAGCGGATGGCGAGCAGTTCGCGGTTACCCACATCATAGTTGCGTTCCGATGGCGACAGGCGATGAGAAAGGTAAGCGCAAGGATGGACCTTATCGTCAGAATGGAAGCGCTGGACAGAATGGCTCCACGCCCACCTCTGAAGCGTCAACCTCGACAATGAATTTGTTTAGTGACGTCAGGAGTAAACAAGGATAGGGGCAGATGTAAAACGCTTCTTGAGGAGATCAAAAGCTCCCTGGGCGGAACCGGACCACTTAAAGCAAGACTTGACAGAAGTCAGAGCTGTGAGAGGGGCAGCCACTTGACCGAAATTACGAATGAAACGCCGATAGAAATTAGCGAAACCGAGAAGCGCTGCAACTCGACACGTGACTTAGGAACGGGCCAATCGCTGACAGCCTGGACCTTAGCGGGATCCATCTGAATGCCTTCAGCGGAAATAACAGAACCGAGAAATGTGACAGAGGAGACATGAAAGGCGCACTTCTCAACCTTCACGTAGAGAACATTCTCTAAAAGGCGCTGGAGTACACGTCGAACGTGCTGAACATGAATCTCGAGAGACGGTGAAAAAATCTGGATATCGTCAAGGTAAACGAAAACAAGAATGTTCAGCATGTCTCTCAGTACATCATTAACTAATGCCTGAAAGACAGCTGGAGCATTTGCGAGACCGAAGGCAAAACCCGGTATTCAAAATGCCCTAACGGAGCTTTAAACGCTGTCTTCCACTCGTCCCCCCTCTGATGCGTACGAGATGGTAAGCGTTACGAAGGTCCAACTTAGTAAAGAACCTAGCTCCCTGCAAAATCTCGAAGGCTGACGACATAAGGGGAAGCGGATAACGATTCTTAACCGTTATGTCATTCAGCCCTCGATAATCCACGCAGGGGCGCAGAGTACCGTCCTTCTTCTTAACAAAGAAAAACCCCGCTCCGGCGGGAGAGGAAGAAGGCACCACGGTACCGGCGTCGAGAGAAACAGACAGATAATCCTCGAGAGCCTTACGTTCGGGAGCCGACAGAGAGTATAGTCTACCCCGAGGGGGAGTGGTCCGGAAGGAGATCAATACAACAATCATACGACCGGTGAGGAGGAAGGGAGTTGGCTCTGGACCGACTGAAGACCGTGCGCAGATCATGATATTCCTCCGGCACTCCTGTCAAATCACCAGGTTCCTCCTGAGTAGAGGGGACAGAAGAAACAGGAGGGATAGCAGACATTAAACACTTCACATGACAAGAAACGTTCCAGGATAGGATAGAATTACTAGTCCAATTAATAGAAGGATTATGACATACTAGCCAGGGATGACCCAAAACAACAGGTGTAAAAGGTGAACGAAAAATCAAAAATGAAATAGTCTCACTGTGATTACCAGATACTGTGAGGGTTAAAGGTAGTGTCTCACATCTGATACTGGGAAGAGGACTACCATCTTAAGGCGAACATGGGCGTGGATTTCTCTAACTGTCTGAGAGGAATGTCATGTTTCCGAGCCCATGCTTCGTCCATAAAACAACCTCAGCCCAGAGTCTATCAAGGCACTGCAGGAAGCAGCCGAACCGGTCCAGCGTAGATGGACCGACAAGGTAGTACAGGATCTTGATGGAGAGACTTGAGTAGTAGCGCTCACCAGTAGCCCTCCGCTTACTGATGAGCTCTGGCCTTTTACTGGACATGACATGACAAAATGTCCAGCAGAACCAATAGAGGCAAAGGCGGTTGGTGATTCTCCGTTCCCTCTCCTTAGTCGAGATGCGAATACCTCCCAGCTGCATGGGCTCAGTCTCTGAGCCGGGGGGAGGAGATGGTTGAGATGCGGAGAGGGGAAACACCGTTAACGCGAGCTCTCCTCCACGAGCTCGGTGACGAAGATCTACCCGTCGTTCTATACGGATGGCGAGTGCAATCAAAGAGTCCACGCTGGAAGGAACCTCCCGGGAGAGAATCTCATCCTTAACCTCAGCGTGGAGTCCCTCCAGAAAACAAGCGAGCAACGCCGGCTCGTTCCAGTCACTGGAGGCAGCAAGAGTGCGAAACTCTATAGAGTAATCCGTTATGGATCGATCACCTTGACATAGGGAAGCCAGGACCCTGGAAGCCTCCTTCCCAAAAACTGAACGATCAAAAACCCGTATCATCTCCTCTTTAAAGTTCAGATAATCGATAGAACACTCAGCCCTTGCCTCCCAGATGGCTGTGCCCCACTCCCGAGCCCGACCAGTAAGGAGTGATATGACGTAAGCGATCCGAGCTCTCTCTCTTGAGTACGTGTTGGGCTGGAGAGAGAACACAATATCACACTGGGTGAGAAAGGAGCGACACTCAGTGGGCTGCCCAGAGTAACAAGGTGGGTTATTAACCCTAGGTTCCGGAGACTTGGAAGACCAGGAAGTATCTGGTGGCACGAGACGAAGACTCTGAAACTGTCCAGAGAGATCGGAGACCTGAGCGGCCAGGGTTTCAACGGCAACGAGCAGCAAACAATTCCTGCTCGTGTCTGCCGAGCATTGCTCCCTGGAACTCGACGGCAGTGTTGAGAGAATCCATAGTCGCTGGGTCCATCTTGGTCGGATTCTTCTGTTATGCTGATTAATGCGGACCCAAAAGCGACTTAAAGAAACAGAGTCTTTATTCCAGGCAAAAACACGACAGGGCGGAACAAGGACGCAGGACAGCAAACATCAAACAAGAATCCGACAAGGACAGGAGCGGAAAACAGAGGGAGAAATAGGGACTCTAATCAGAGGGCAAAATAGGGACAGGTGTGAAAGAGTAAATGAGGTCGTTAGGAGAATGAGAAACAGCTGGGAGCAGGAAATGGAACGATAGAGAGAGAGAGCGGGAGAGGGAGAGAGGGAGGAGGAGAGAGAGAGAGAGAAAAGAGGGAAAGAACCTAATAAGACCAGCAGAGGGAAGCACAGGGACAAGACATGAAAATAAATGACAAAACATGACAAGATCGGTGATGTCGACCGCCAAGGCAGCAGCTACTCTTCCTGGGGTCTGGCAAAATTAAGACAGTTATACAATTTTAAAAACATTACAATACATTCATTACAGAATTCACAACACACTGTGTGTGCCCTCAGCCCCATACTCCACTACCACATATCTACAACTCAWAATCCATGTGTATGTGTGTGTACAGTGTGTATGTAATCGTGTGTTTGTATGCATGTGTCTGTGCCTATGTTTGTGTTACTCCACAGTCCCRGCTGTTCAAAAAGGTGTATTTTTATCTGCTATTTAAATCTGATTCTACTGCTTGCATTAGTTCCATGTAGAMTTCATAGAGTTCCATGTAGTCATGGCTCAATGTAGTACTGTGCGCCTCCCATAATCTGTTCTGGACTTGGGGACTGTGAAGAGACCTCTTGTGGCATGTCTTGTGGGGTATGCATGGGTGTTCAAGCTGTGTGCTAATATTTTAAACAGACAGCTCAGTACCTTGTGTGCTAAGTTTTGTGGGCTTTGACACTCTTATGTAGGTGTCATGACCAGCCATAAAATAATGCAATATACTATATGTCACAATAGGTCTAAATATGTGTCATGACAGTGTTATGASCATACTATGATAGTTTATGARGAATTATGTCAGCTTTTGTGACATTATGACATGGTTATGACCATGTTCTGAGCCTAGATGTCAAATAAAGTGTTACCAAGTGATAGCATATGAACACGTCATAGGCAATTGGAATATGTGTAGACTTGCAGGATTAGCTTTAAAACTGCAACATTTTCTCTCAGCCTCATGGCAAAATTGAAGAATAGCATTACAAATATGCACATTTCTCTCTACCATTGGTAAAATGTGTTTAAAAAAAAATCCCCGGAAAAGGAGGTTTCCATAAAGAATATTACAGATGCGTCAATCCGGCCGTCTCCTCCGCTCAGTCTATAGCTAAACTGTCTATTCTGTGCCCCCCCTCATTTAGAATGGGAGAGTTAGGCTCAGATTAGGCTCAGATTGTTTTCCTTTTGGATGGAATCTTTTTATTTATTTATTTTTCTTTAAAAAACATTCTCCCCAATTTTCGTGGTATCCAATCGCTAGTAATTACTATCTTGTCTCATCGCTACAACTCCCGTACGGGCTCGGGAGAGACGAAGGTCGAAAGCCATGCGTCCTCCGAAGCACAACCCAACCAAGCCGCACTGC
>NC_036840.1:14534074-14536411 GCF_002910315.2 Salvelinus sp. IW2-2015 | reverse complement strand
AGCGCGCCTCCAACCCAGAAGCCAGCCGCACCAATGTGTCGGAGGAAACACCGTGCACCTGGCCCCCTTGGTTAGCGCGCACTGCGCCCTGCCCGCCACAGGAGTCGCTGGAGCGCGATGAGACAAGGATATCCCTACCGGCCAAACCCTCCCTAACCCGGATGACGCTAGGCCAATTGTGCGTKGCCCCACGGACCTCCCGGTCGCGGCCGGCTGCGACAGAGCCTGGGCGCGAACCCAGAGACTCTAGTGGCACAGCTAGCGCTGCGATGCAGTGCCCTAGGCCACTGCGCAAACACCTGCTAGTCAAAATATTTTAGAGCYGACAAATTATTACAGATGATGTCCCACACCCCATAACACGTGGCAGCGTAGCCTTTTTGTCTTTTACCAAACCAATACCAAACTAATCAGGTGGTTGTTCGACAAAACTAAGCTTTGGATCTCATTGATCACGGGCTTCTGATAAATTAATACACTGCTTCAAAGTACACTGCTTAGTGATTTCGATGCGTTCCTGGAAGCTCGGGCAGGACTAGGCTTAATCATTGTCTGGGAAAGCAGCCCTAACAGTACCTTAAAAACGRAATCTAAAAGGTCAAACCGAAAACCAAATTAAGAATCACTTTCCGGAATAACTCTGTACAATGAAAAGTCTGCCTTGTTGTAGATTCTTGAGGAATAAAGGAGACATATCATCATTGATTCATCAAGCACAAATGCCTATTTATTACRGATCAAATCAATAAATGAACAAAGGATGAACATAAAACTTATCCTGTGAAGGGTTGTGGAGGCTCCGGAGAGGGAGCCTCTGTGGTACACTTGCCTTTGTTGTAGGGACATGCCCACATAAACATCCCGGAWGGAAGCCAGTGTACTGTTCGTGAGGATCAGAGTAGCAGTCCCTGATCCTCCACACAGCAACTGGGGATAAGCACAAGGTTCCCCGCCCCAAGGGCACTATGCTGCCACATYACAAACTGCCTGTAGGCAGCTTGTCGGTTCCCCACGGAGGTCATCCCCATGGTCCCGCGGGTCAGCCTGTTTCTTTTGGGTCGTTGCTATAYGTCACCAAGTGCTAACATCAGTATATAAATAATATGTGTGAACTGCTTGATAGTGTATGTGATGTAAACAGAGAAGTGTAAACACTTTGGGGACCTGAATATTGACTGGCTTTCATCAAGCTGTCCGCTCAAGAGGAAACTTCTCACTGTAACCAGTGCCTATAATCTGGTTCAGGATATTATTAACCAGTGCCTTTAAACAGCTTGGAAAATTGCAGAAAATTATGTCCTGGCTTTAGAAGCTTCTGATGGGCTAATTTACATTATTTGAGTCAACTGGAGGTGTACCTGTGGATGCATTTCAAGGCCTACCTGCAAACTCATTGCCTCTTTGATTGACATCATGTGAAAATCAAAAGAAATCAGCCAAGACCTCAGAAAAAACATTGTAGACCTCCACAAGTCTGGTTCATCTTGGGAGCAATTTCCAAACACCTGAAGGTACCACGTTCATCTGTACAAACAATAGTACGCAAGTATAAACACATGGGTCCACACAGCCATCATACCACTCAGGAAGGAAATGTGTTCTGTCTCCTGGAAATGAACGTACTTTGGTGCGAAAAGTGCAAATCAATCCCAGAACAACAGCAAAGGACATTGTGAAGATGCTGGAGGAAACAGATATAAAAGTATCTATATCCACAGTAAAACGAGTCCTATATCGACATAACCTGAAAGGCCGCTCAGCAAGGAAGAAGCCACTGATCCAAAACCACCATAAAAAAGCCAGACTACGGTTTGCAACTGCACATGGGGACAAAGATCGTACTTTTTAGAGAAATGTCCTCTGGTCAGATGAAACAAAAATAGAACTGTTTGACCATAATGACCATCATTATGTTTGGAGGAAAAAGGGGGAGGCTTGCAAGCCGAAGAACACCAGTTATGTGGATATATTGAAGCAACATCTCAAGACATCAGTCAGGAAGATAAAGCTTGGTCACAAATGGGTCTTCCAAATGTACAATGATCCCAAGCACACTTCCAAAGTTGTGGCAAAATGGCTTAACTTCCCTGCGCTACGGATCCCTTTAGCGGGATCAGCAATAAAATTAATCGCTTACCTTTGATAATCTTGGATGTTTGCACTCACGAGACCCCAGTTACAAAATAAATGTTATTTTTGTTCGATAAATATTACTTTTTTTGGGGTTGCGCGTTATGTTCAGAAAACCAAAGCCTCGTTTCGTTCGACGAAAATTCCAAAAAGTATCCGTAATGTTCGTAGAAACATGTCAAATGTTTTTTATAATCAATCCTCAGG
>NC_036840.1:14529634-14532761 GCF_002910315.2 Salvelinus sp. IW2-2015 | reverse complement strand
TATCGACATAACCTGAAGGCCGCTCAGCAAGGAAAAGCCACTGATCCAAAACCACCATAAAAAAGCCAGACTACGTTTGCAACTGCACATGGGGACAAAGATCGTACTTTTTAGAGAAATGTCCTCTGGTCAGAGAAACAAAAATAGAACTGTTTGACCATAATGACCATCATTATGTTTGGAGGAAAAAGGGGGAGGCTTGCAAGCCGAAGAACACCAGTATGTGGATATATTGAAGCAACATCTCAAGACATCAGTCAGGAAGATAAGCTTGGTCACAAATGGGGCTTCCAAATGTACAATGATTCCAAGCACACTTCCAAAGTTGTGGCAAAATGGCTTAACTTCCCTGCGCTACGATCCCTTTAGCGGGATCAGCAATAAAATTAATCGCTTACCTTTGATAATCTTCGGTGTTTGCACTCACGAGACTCCCAGTTACAAAATAAAGTTATTTTTGTTCGATAAATATTACTTTTTTTGGGGTTGCGCGTTATGTTCAGAAAACCAAAGCCTCGTTTCGTTCGACGAAAATTCCAAAAAGTATCCGTAATGTTCGTAGAAACATGTCAAATGTTTTTTATAATCAATCCTCAGGTTGTTTTTAACAAACATAATCGATATATTTTCAACTGGACCGTAACCTATTCAATAAAAGAGAGAAAGAAAATGGAGAGCTACACTCTCACGCGCAGGAACTAATCAAAGGACACCTGACTAGTTTTGAAAAATCTCGCTCATTTTTCAAAATAAAAGCCTGAAACATGTCTAAAGCCTGGTCACAGCCTGAGGAAGCCATTGGAAAAGGATAATGGTTGGTACCCCTTTAAATGGAAGAAAGACGGGCAAGGAAACTTTTTTTAAAATCACTTCTGGGTTAGATTTCCTCAGGTTTTCGCCTGCAGAATCAGTTTTATACTCACAGACACTATTTTGACAGTTTTGGAAACTTTGGAGTGTTTTTTATCCTAATCTGTAAATTATATGCATATTTTACGATCTGGACCTGAGAAATAGTCCGTTTACCTTGGGAACGTTATTTAAAAATAAATCTGACCCCTAGCGTCAAGAGGTTAAGCACGCTAACAGCCCCTGACACCTTGTCTATTGTCCTCATATCACTCCCCCCAAACATTTATTTAGTAGGCCTATAACCTTGTTCATACAGTTTTTAAACGTCTTAGTAAGGATGATAGACTTTAAAGTTAATGAAGTCCATATTCATACAATCATCAATTAAAGATCAATATAAAATTCAACTTCAATTCAAACTTTGTTTGAAGTGCTTTTAAAATAGCAACACACTTAAAACAATAAAATGAAAAAGCAAGCACGGCAATWAAAGAGCTTAAATTTCATCCAAGAACATAAAACACAAAGGCAATATTGATTAAAGGCCAAACTAAAAAGTCTGGTTGACAAATGAAGATGTCTTACTCAGGCCGTTTTGTCATAAAAAACATTTGTCACAGTGCTGGTCTACTTATGGGGTGGTTCTCCCATAGATGGCAATGTGATAGCAGCTGGGTCTGGTCTATTTGTATATTAACCAGAAAAAATGTGCCAGTGAGATGTCTTACTTCCTTTAAATTCTCTGCTGGAGCGATGCACTTATATCACAGAGTTTGTTTTGATGGGAATAAAAGGGAAGACAGAGTTATTGAAAGGTAAATAATAATAAATAATGTTTATAACGGTACTCCAAGTCCGCAATACTCTACACCCCACGGCAACCTTACGAATGCGACTTCGTAACAAGGTAAGCGGTCCTATTATTTGTCAACAAAGAAATCTAGCTAGGTGGCTAGTTAGCGCTACTAGCTAGCACTGTAGAATCTGTAACGGTAGCAGAGGTAGTTAGCTAGCTAACGTTTGTTAGCCAAGTTCTTTATCTAATTTAACTGGTCATGTACACATATTTTGCAGATGTTATCGTGGGTGTAGCGAAATGCTCCAACAGTGCAGTAATACCTAACAATACAAAATAATACACGCAAATCCGAAAAATGTAATAATTAAGAAATATAGAGAACAAGCAATGACAGACTCTGGAATATAAATATAAATATACGTATATGAATAGAAAAGTTGTGTACAAATCAAATTTTATWTGTCACATGCGCCGAATACGACAGGTGTAGACTTTACAGTGAAATGCTTACTTAAAAGCCCTTAACCAACAATGCAGTTTAAGAAAATACGAAATAAAAGTAACAAAGTAACAAATTAATGAATAATTATAGAGCAGCAGTAGCATAACAATATACACAGMGGGTACCGGTACAGAGTCAATGTGCGGAGGCACCAATTAGTCGAGGTAATATGTACATGTAGGTAGAGTTATTAAAGTGACTATACTTGGCGCTCAGGGACCGCTTGCCGTGCGGTAGCAGAGAGAACAGTCTATGACTAGTAAACAGGAAAATGCTCATTCGGAGGTGGCGCTCCTAGCGGCCGGAGACTTTAATGCAGGGAAACCTCAAATCGGGTTTACCTAATCTCTACCAGCATGTTAAATGTTCAACCAGAGGGGAAAAAAACTCTAGACCACCTTTACTCCACACACAGAGACGCATACAAAGCTCTCCCTCACCCTCCATTTGGCAAATCTGACCATAATTCTATCCTCCTGATTCCTGCTTACAAGCAAAAACTAAAGCAGGAAGCACCAGTGAATCTGCGTCCAATAAGAAAGTGGTCAGATGAAGCAGATGCTAAACTACAGGACTGTTTTTGCTAGCACAGACTGGAATATGTTCCGGGATTCTCCGATGGCATTGAGGAGTACACCACATAAGTCAACGGATTCATCAATAAGTGCATCGATGACGTCGTCCCCACTGTGACAGTACATACATACCCCAACAAGAGGGCATGGATTACAGGCAACATCCTCACTGAGCTAAAGGGTAGAGATGCCGCTTTCAAGGAGCGGGACTCTAACCCGGAAGCTTATAAGAAATCCTGCTGTACCCTCCAACGAACAATCAAACAGGCAAAGCGTCAATACAGGACTAATATCGAATCGTACTACACCGGTTCCGACGCTTGTCGGATGTGCAGGGTTTGCAAACTATTACAGACTACAAAGGGAAGAACAGCCGCGAGCTGCCCAGTGACACAAACC
>NC_036840.1:14507674-14524901 GCF_002910315.2 Salvelinus sp. IW2-2015 | reverse complement strand
CCGCTAGCGGAACCCCAGTCCTAGACAGGTTAAAGCATTGTTGGTTAAGGGCTTGTAAGTAAGCATTTTACTGTACGGTCTACACCTGTTGTATTCGGCTCATTTGACAAATTCAATTTGATTTGATTTGATTCCTGGCATCTGGGAAACTAAGCCAGGTTTGGGGTAAAACACCATCCTGTGTACATAACCAAGGTGGCTTATGGGAGATATAACCAGTCTGACTAAGCATTTTTAGGTCCTATATTATATCCGTTATTTTTTCATTTTCAGTTAGGCTCTCAGCCCAACAGTAGGTTTCATTATTGCAATAATTAATCGATGTTAAATAAAGATGATTGTTTGAAGAAATGACCACTGAATTTCCACGACACTAGTCACTTTACCCCTACTGTTAAAATATTCATACCCCTTCACTTATTCAAAATGTTGTTGTCTAACAACCGGAATTCAAAACAAATTAAATGTTATGTTTTTTCTCACCAATCTACACCAGTGGAGGCTGGTGACTTGAGAAATTGAGGAGGATGGAGACACCACGGTATAGGCGCGTAACGCACGGAGACGACAAAGTGTGTTTTAACTAAAGCATTTAATAAATACATTATAGTACAATATTATGGGGAATAAGAATGAGAGGGCTACTTACACCCTGTGGGAAACGGATCAGCAGTAATTGAATGAGGTTATGAGGCATAAGTTGAGGTGTTCAGAGGCTTGACCAGTGCAGGACAGGATTTGACTGGGAAGACAAAAACCAATAACACAACACAACACACTACACAGTTAGACAAAAGAGCTTGTGTATGTGATTGACTCTACATACAGGAATGAGAGAAAATTGATAGGGGTACTCACAGTGCTTGGAGGGAAACATTCAATGTGCCAGTGGATGAGTGGGCACATGAGACGTGGCTTCAGTTCATGTCAGGAGAAAACTGACAAAGGTATGGGAGTAGTCATCACGTCTTAAATCAGGAACAGGAGGGGACTTAGCTGTAAATACAAATAGCAGACACATTCCATTACAGCTGCGCATCGTAGGTTTGGACAACGAGTTTCATATGAACTTAAACTCAGACTCTCTCAAAATTCCTAAAGTTTAACACAGACCACACATCTCACCCACTTGACACATCAAAGTATCCCAAGAAACTTTCCTGAATAAAGCTCTGATCATCCACATACCTGACGATAACTGACAACTGCAAGCAGACTGGTGCCACCATAGGTCCAGAGCGGTGGGGCAATTTTTACCCCTGGGGCCTGAAGTTTTTCCTTATATGTTAGCCTAACTAGGAAAACTCTGAACCCTATAAGGTATGACAGTGATTAATCAGTTGTAAAAAGGTTTTATACTGGCTATGATGGAGGAGTTTTTCCTAATCAGGTCACATGATTTTTTTGAAAATCGGACACTGTGGTTAACGCGAAAATTGAGAAAATTGAAATATGAGATTTCTGTTGATTGAATTTGGCGCCCTGCAATTTCATTGGCTGTTCCGCTAGCGGAACCCAGTCCTAGACAGGTTAAAGCATTTTGGTTAAGGGCTTTAAGTAAGCATTTCACTGTAGTCTACAACCTGTTGTATTCGGCCATTGACAAATAATTTGATTTTGATTTGATTCCCACACTTTTCCCCCTTCCCCCATGATTCCTGGCATCTGGGAAACTAAGCCAGGTTTGGGGTAAAACACCATCCTGTGTACATAACCAAGGTGGCTTATGGGAGATATAACCAGTCTGACTAAGCATTTTTAGGTCCTATATTATATCCGTTATTTTTTCATTTTCAGTTAGGCTCTCAGCCCAACAGTAGGTTTCATTATTGCAATAATTAATCGATGTTAAATAAAGATGATTGTTTGAAGAAATGACCACTGAATTTCCACGACACTAGTCACTTTACCCRTACTGTGAAAATATTCATACCCCTTCACTTATTCAAAATGTTGTTGTCTAACAACCGGAATTCAAAACAAATTAAATGTTATGTTTTTTCTCACCAATCTACACCAGTGGAGGCTGGTGACTTGAGAAATTGAGGAGGATGGGAGACCCACGGTATAGGCGCGTAACGCACGGAGACGACAAAGTGTGTTTTAARCTAAAGCATTTAATAAATACATTTATAGTACAATATTATGGGGAATAAGAATGAGAGGGCTACTTACACCCTGTGGGAAACGGATCAGCAGTAATTGAATGAGGTTATGAGGCATAAGTTGAGGTGTTCAGAGGCTTGACCAGTGCAGGACAGGATTTGACTGGGAAGACAAAAACCAATAACYCAACACAACACACTACACAGTTAGACAAAAGAGCTTGTGTATGTGATTGACTCTACATACAGGAATGAGAGAAAATTGATAGGGGTACTCACAGTGCTTGGAGGGGAAACATTCAATGTGCCAGTGGATGAGTGGGCACATGAGACGTGGCTTCAGTTCATGTCAGGAGAAAACTGACAAAGGTAGTGGAGTAGTCATCACGTCTTAAATCAGGGAACAGGAGGGGACMTAGCTGTAAATACAAATAGCAGACACATTCCATTACAGCTGCGCRATCGTAGGTTTGGACAACGAGTTTCYATATGAACTTAAACTCAGACTCTCTCAAAATTCCTAAAGTTTAACACAGACCACACATCTCACCCACTTGACACATCAAAGTATCCCAAGAAACTTTCCTGAATAAAGCTCTGATCATCCACATACCTGACGATAACTGACAACTGCAAGCAGACTGGTGCCACCATAGGTCCCAGAGCGGTGGGGCAATTTTTACCCCTGGGGCCTGAAGTTTTTCCTTATATGTTAGCCTAACTAGGAAAACTCTGAACCCTATAAGGTATGACAGTGATTAATCAGTTGTAAAAAGGTTTTATACTGGCTATGATYGGAGGAGTTTTTCCTAATCAGGTCACATGATTTTTTTGAAATCCTGAAAAAACTCCTGGCCCTGGGGAGGATGAAAACCCTGTCAAGCTGCAGCTACCTTATAGTTGTTCATTATGAATTATATTTAGACTACATTAGGAGGGGGATTTTCTCTACTCAGACACATACACAACAACTGATAGACAATAMAACTCACAGGGCTGAGCTTGCTTTAAGCATGTTTGCATCATGCAGGCCTATGCYACTCTAGGCCTTGCAAAACATTTACTCACATCCYTCATCACTATTATATTGATTCATTAATTCCAGGTAATCATTATGGATTAAAAGCGTATAGGCAGTCTAGCCAGCCCAATTTTGAATATAAACAAAATTTGATCACATTCACATTTTCTCCTGACACACAAATGGACTAAATACATAACGTTACCAATTAGTTTACCCTGACCAGATGGACAGGGTGCATAGGCTGTATTCAGGTGCTCTTATTAGTAGCCTACAGTTGATCAGACTGAAAAATAGTATTGTTTTCATCCCATACAGAATYTCAGATTTCTAATGTTTAGGTGTAGGCTACGCTGCTGCAACATTTATATCATGAGTTTTTGCTTGTCTGCCCGGAGTGATTATGTGTTATCATCTTTGCTAAATCAATAAAAAAATGTGCAGCGCATTCAAACTCTCTTTAATCTTTTAATYGATGATGCGATGGAAGCTATCAAATAATTCGCAATTGTTTTCGACATCCCAGAAAAGACAGTCAAAAGTTCGATATGTTCAGCAAGTAAAGCATTGTAACGTGCAATTACCTCTGCAAGCTCCTTGTCATTGCCCTTYTCGGRGGAACTTTCCATCTCGTCTTGTRCTCTAAAAGCAAATTCTTGCAAGCCCAAAAACGCACGCCAAACCAGAAATACACGCGGCTGTTAACCAGCTATACTTTTGATACCAGGTGGTATTGAACACCCTCACCTTCTCATCCTTCTTCATGAAACTGATCTCAGGTAGAGGTCGACCCTCACCTTTATCTCGCACCTTTTCCGTGTACCCCAGAGAATGAAAGGGGTTCTTCAACAAAAAGTCCACAACATTTTCAGCAGCGTTGACCATTCTACCATTTCGCCGCAGAAAACTGCACACTCGCGCTGGTAGGTAGCTAGCTAGCAATTCAAATGGAAAGAAATTGCACTAACTGGACACTAATAAAGTTCTAAAACCAAATAAAACTATTTATAATATACCTTCTCAGTCTCCTGTAATTTGAAAAAACTCATTTGAATTGAATAATATCCAAAAAATGCTCAACTATCACTTTTCACTCTTATTCTCCATCCAACAATGTCACCAAGCTTCTCAACACACAGAACCCCCATAATGCTCTGTGGCACAATCCKAATACAACTCAATAGGTTAATTCTCTGATCCTAACTCTATGATTGGATGGACAACATGTCAGTTCATACTGCAAGAGCTTTGATTGGTTGGAGGACATCCTCCGGAAGTTGTCATAACTACCATGTATGTCAATGGAAGGGCGTGAGGCCTAGGTTTTGCATTGAAGGCCTCCTAGGTTTTGCATTGAAGTCAATGTAGCCAGAGGAGGACGGAAACTGTCTGTACTCCGGCTGCACCATGGTGCTACCCTAGACAGTGCTGTTGAAGTTACTGTAGATCTTCATTGCAAAAAAGTTACCTAAAAAGGATAACTAATCTTTCACTACTTTTATGAAATCTCAATGAGGATGGTCCTCCCCTGCTTCTTTTTATCTACACACAATACCCCATAATGACAAGTGAAAACATGTTTAGAATGTTCTGCTTGTAAGGGCACAAGGTGAGACCCYGATGCAGATGGTTTGTGTCTTGATATTTATTAAACAATCCAAAAGAGGTAGGCAAGAGAATGGTCGTGGACAGGCAAAAGGTCAAAACCAGTTCAGAGTCCAGGAGGTACAGAGTGGCAGGCAGGCTCGATGTCAGGGCAGGCAGAATGGTCAGGCAGGCGGTTACYGAGTCCAGAAAACAGGCAAGGGTCAAAAATCGGGACGCCTAGCAAAAATCAAAAAGAAGCAGGAGTACGGGAAAAATGCTGGTTGACTTGAAAAGCATACAAGACAAACTGGCACAGAGATACAGGAAACACAGGGATATATACACCAGGGATAATAAGCGACACCTGGAGGGTGTGGAGACAATCACAAGACAGGTGAAAACAGATCAGAGGTGTGACAACTGCATATGTATATGTATTGAAAATGAAATACAGTCAATATATGTTTAAATCACCAAGTCCTACTCTGACACATGGATTTGCGCAACATTTGCTCATTATTCTTAAAACACCCACCGCTCTGTAAATTGGTGAGCTATTGCTAGACAACTATGTTCAGTATTTTGCCATATATTTTCAATTAAATTTAAGTCAAAACTGTAACTCAGCCACTCAGGAACATTCACCGTATATTTGTAAGCAACTCCAGTGTAAATTTGGCCTTGTTTTAGGTTATTTTCCTGCTGAAATGTGAATTCATCTCCCAGTGTCTGGTGGAAAGCAGACTGAACCAGGTTTTCCTCTCAGGATTTTGCCTTTGCTGAGCTCCATTCCATTTATTTTAATCCTAAAAACTCTCCAGTCCTTAACGATACCAAGCATACGCATAACATGATGCAGCCACCACTATGCTTGAAAATATGGATAGTGGTACTCAGTAATGTGTGTATTGGATTTCTCCCAACACAAACACTTTGTATTCAGGACAAAAAGTTAATTGTTTGGTCACATTTTTTGCATTATTACTTCAGGGTCCTGTTGAAAACAGGATACATGTTTTATTTAAAAAAAATATCTGTACAGGCTTCCTTCTTTTCACTCTGTCAATTAGGTTAGTATTGTGGAATAACTATAATGTTGTTGATCCATCCCCATTACATTTTTAACTGTTTATAGTCACCATTGGCCTCATGGTGAAATCCCTGAGCAGTTAGTTTCCTTCCTCTCCGTCAACGGAGTTAGGCATGACGCCTGTATTTGTTTTGCGKCTGGGTGTATAGAAACACCCTCCCAAAGTGTAATTATTGACTTCACCATGCTCAAAGGGATATTCAACATCTGCTTTTATTTTTACCCATCTACCAATGGGTGCCATTCMTTGCGAGGCATTGGAAAGCCTCACTGATCTTGGTGGTTGAATCTTTGTGTGAAATGCTGCTWAACTGAGGGACCTTACTGACAAGTGTATGTGTGGGTTACAGAGATGAGGTAGTCATTCAAAAATCATGTTAAACACTAMTATTGCACAAAGAGTGAGTCCATGCCATTTATTAAGTAGCTTGTTAACCACATCCACAAAACCCTAGATCATTGCAAGCCTACTAGATMGTAATAGGTGATTGCATTGCCCTACTGAATGGTAGGAAATTGCTATGAAAATAAAATGACACCCAAGGCCATAATTTCAACGTTTAAAAAATGCATAATTAGGCCGTAATCCACTAGAGTCTGGCCTGGAATAACAATATGCTAATATGTCAACAATTTGCCAACATACTGTGTCTAAGCTAAGGCGACATCTCACAAGTTTGTTCTCATCTAAAGTGAGTTCTTACTGAGTTCTTCAACTCTAACATTCTAAAGCTATATTATAGTATTATAATAAAATATCATATAATAAATTACCATAGGTATCTCTATTCTGAGACAAAGCTGACCTGATCACGTGACACTGTGACTTCCAACACCTCCTCCTCTAGCAAGCCGGTACGTCCTCTCTGCCTGGCATCTCTCAATCCACAGGATGCTGTTGGCTGGTCCCAGCAGCAGCTGTGCTCCAATTATAAACCCCTGACTTCTGTGGCCTGTATTAGCATTCCATTAAGCCTCCCACTCTCACCTGGCCAACTGCAGCAAAGTGGACTTTTCTTTCCAGCACTTTGTAAGAGTAGCAGACAGACAAAAGAGAAAAGGGGGAGGAGAAGATGGATGAGAAGAAGAAGAAATATAACAGATATGGAATTGATATGAGGTACTTAGGTCTTAAAAACTATTATCCATAGCCGTAGCGGTGATAAAATCGCAGCACCCGTATCCGCTAATACGGAACTAGTAAAGGCCCAGTGAATTATTTTTTATTCTGATTTTTCAGAMGGTGCTAAAACACACACCCTTCTTCCTGCGGCTATGTTATTATCCACCAAAAATTAGGTTGGTCACACTTTCAAAGGCAAGTTAATGACTGACAACTTCAAATTATCTTCCTTACTATCCCCGACCCTGTGTGAACTTCAGTGACAGGAAGTGTATAGGTCTGCTGAAGGTGACTGTGGGAGTCCGCCACAGGACGGTAAACTCAACACTCTGATCACCCCTAGCCGACAGGGAGTGGACGTGAGTGCCCTGGGAAAAGCCTTATCTCTGAGAAACATGCCACAGAGAAAAAGGCTTTTGGTCCTAGACTTGGCGCTCCGGTACCGCTTGCCGTGCGGTAGCAAACAAAACAGTCTATAAACAGTCTATGGGTGATTGGAGTCTCTGACAATTTTATGGGTTTTCCTCTGGCATGGCTATTGTATAGGTCCTGGATGGCAGGAAGCTTGGCCCCAGTGATGAACTGGGCTGTTCACACTACCCTCTGTAGTGCCTTACAGTCAGATGTTGAGCAGTTGCCATACCAGGCAGTGATGCAACCGTTCAGGATGCTCTCGATGGTGCAGCTGTAGAACCTTTTGAGGATCTGGGGACCCATGCCAAATTTTTTCAGTCTCCTGAGGGGGAAAAGGTTTTGTCGTGCCCTCTTCACGACTGTCTTGGTATGTTTGGACCATGATAGTTCGTTGGTGATGTGGACACCAAAGAACTTGAAACGCTCGACCCGCTCCACTACAGCCCCGCCAATGTTAATTGGTGCATGCTCTGTCCTCCTTTTCCTGTAGTTCACAATCATATTTTGTCTTGATCACATTGAGGGAAAGATTGTTAACCTGGCACCACACTGCCTGTTCTCTGACCTCCTCCATATAGGKCTTGAGTTGAGGGTGATCAGGCCTACTGTCGTCAGCAAATGATGGTGTTGGAGTCGTGTTTGGCCACGCAGTCGTGGGTGAACAGGGAATACAGGAGGGGACTAATTACACACCCCTGAGGGGCCCCAGTGTTTAGGATCAGCGTGGCAGACATGTTGTTGCCTACTCTTACCGCCTGGGGGCGGCCCGTCAGGAAGGCCAGGATCCAGTCATGTCTGGGTTTCCCTTTGTAGTCCGTAATAGTTACAAACCCTGCCACATCCGACGAGCGTCAGAGCCGGTGTAGTAGGATTCAATCTGAATCAGACTTTGTGAAAATGTATATTTGTGTCATTCTCAAAACATTTGGCCACGACTGTAGATTCAAAATAATCTGTTTCAGGCGCCAACCTCATATTGTCGGGTGGAATGCATGAAGCACACACTATTTTTGAAAATATCTTCTTGAAACGGTGGTGAAGTGGAAGAACATTTTCAGCAGCTGCTGACTTCTCTCATTGATGCTCTCCTGACCAAACTGTCCCGTTGTGTGTTTCACCGCTTTCCTTAGCCCGAATAGATTTGTGCCTGATCATAGATCTAGGGTTGTACCCAATCCCAATTGACTCCATCCCTTTCTCTCTTTGTCTCTCTCCCCCAACATCCATCCTACACACACACACAGGCACACAAAATAGATTTTTAATTAGTGTAAATAAATCATTTTCTTTGGTTACATACACTATTAAAACATATTGTTGTTTATACAGTATTAAACAATAAAACTATCAGCAATGTACCATATTAATTATTTACAGAAAATTGGCATAAATCAATGCACTGTGGTTTTTAGGCGTAACTTGTAAATGATACAGTAAATTCCAATGAAATATTGGTTTAACAGTACATTACTGTAAATAAGTATTGTATTTCAAATCGTACTGTAATTCCAATCCACAGAATACAGAACCCTACCAAATTTTTGGAGCACCAAAAACCTTTTGACCACTAGTCAAAGTTAGCCAAGTTCCGTGGTTGCCATGGTGCTGTGAGGTCGTGAGGCCTCCTAGGCAGAGAGCTTTTGTAAATATTAATTAATAATCCTTTAAGTATATTTTGTTTGAATCTTTTCACTTTTGTTTTTAATAGCCAAATGTGTATAGATTAAGTCTGGATAACATCTATTTGTTTCCTGCCCGTGAATTCATGGCAAATCAACTTAGCAATGCTACCAAGCTAGCTAGTGTATTTTGATTTGAATACACCAGCCTATTTTTGTTGTTTCTACAGTCTCCTTTATTTTATCTGTTATTTTACCAGGTAAGTTGACTGAGAACACATTCTCATTTACAGCAACGACCTGGGGAATAGTTACAGGGGAGAGGAGGGGGATGAATGAGCCAATTGTAAACTGGGGATTATTAGGTGACCGTGATTGGGAATTTAGCCAGAACACCAGGGTTAACACCCCTACTCTTACGATAAGTGCCATGGGATCTTTAATGACCTCAGAGAGTCATGACACCTGTTTAAAGTCCCATCGGAAGACAGCACCCTACACAGGGCAGTGTCCCCAATCACTGCCCTGGGTCATTTCTTAGACCAGAGGAAAGAGTGCCTCCTACTGGCCCTCCAACACCACTTCCAGCAGCATCTGGTCTAAGGGACTGACCAGGACCAACCCTGCTTAGCTTCAGAAGCAAGCCAGCAGTGGTATGCAGGGTGGTATGCAGGGTGGTAGCTCCTGGCACAATGAGGAGGACTACAATGCATGGTGCGGGGACAGTGACGATTTCATCGCTAAGGAGGTTTCTTCCAAAGTTATGAGCAAGCTGTCATCAATATCCTGAGTGAGTGGAGAGCTCCAAAACTAACTTAATCTCTTTCTGCAAGACCAGAGATAGTCAACGGCTACAGAGAAGTCACAGTCAGATGGCAGGTACGGAGAGGTGCCGGTGAGACCCCTTGAATGGAGAGTGAACTGTGCTGCCTGCCTCCTGCTCATCTCCCCCCATTGACCACCTCCTCCCTTTGCTTACCTCCTGACTGTCGTTCCATCTTTCGGGGGCTTGAAACTTCAAAATGTTCAACTTTGTCTGAAAATCGTACCACAGACCTAACTCTGTCATATCTGTTTTATTTTATTCTTGTTTGTTTTGCTTTTTCAAGCGCTTTGAGATTCTTTTTGTAATGGAAATCACTATAGTGGGTGCATGGTATTGTATTTCTGACTCATGAACATATTTTGAGGAGTGCCTTGAAGTGGCTACATTTGTTGCAACCGGGAGTGAGAGCATTGTATCAATTTAAAACGTCTTAGATGTAAGGACCTGTGCGGTTCTGGTACTGATTCCAACCAACATTTTCACTTATAAATTGATCTGTTGATACCGTAGATTGAAATGGCTTGCATTGAGTGATAGCCCTACAGTAGTTCCCACAGACACGGTAGTATTCTGAGCCTGTGTGACGTAGAATGTGATATCTGAAACCACTTGAAGCTGGGATGTCCCTCCTACCATTTCATTCGCTCTTCTGTCTGTCCAACTCCTGACTGAACAGAAGCCTACATCACAGCCACTGACAAAGCACATGCCTGCAATCGTCAGTGGTGGAAAAGTACTCAATTGTCATACTTTAGTAAAAGTGAAATTCACCTAGTAAAATACTACATAGGTAAAAGTCTAAAAGTATTTGGATTATAATATACTTAAGTATCAAAGGTAAAAGTATACATCATTTCAAATTCCTTACATTGAGCAAAACAGARAGCACCATTTTATTTTGGTGCCAGGGGCACACTCCAACTCTCAGACATAGTATACAGACAAAGCATGTGTGTTTAGTCAGTCTGTCAGAGCAGAGGCAATAGGGATGAACAGGGATATTATTTTGATCAACCCTCGTTGAAATCATATTTTCCTTCTTTAAAACCTCCTTCTCCACCATACGCTCTGTCTGTCCAATAACCTCAGACTCCTTCACCTGCCGGGGTCAAACGAGACAAAGAAAGAAACCCTGGGTGTGGCTACATAGAGAAACTGATTGGTTTCACCTGTCAGCAGTTTGGCTCTGATTACAACTGGAGACAGGTGTGGCTGTTGTGCTGCAGTCTAGATATTTCCCCTGAGCTGTCCGTGGTCCTGCCTCTGGGGAATACTTTGCATTGCTGTCCGTGATCCTGGCAGCCAAAAAACAAAGCAACCTCGCAGGCACATAACGTCCATCCACAACACAACCCCTGAAACTGCTACACTAGCTAACATCTTCTGTATTCGGACTATTTTGACCTCAAAAGTAATCTAACGATTGCATCATGTACAATGCGTAAACCCCACAAGAGGCCCAATGCCAACTAGCTAAAGTTAGCTAGCTAAAGCTAGATTTGCAGATTGTTGACGTGATGGTGTGTTTTGTGTGTAGATAATAAAAAAATGACACAAAAAATGTAGATGATAATGCTAGCTAGCTAGGTGGTCGACAGCATTTTCGGCCCAGGACTACCCCCAAAAATGCATCTAGCTATAAAATTTGGGTACAGTAACATCACACAACATGTATTTCTAAGCAAGATACTAGTGGGGACGGTCTGATTTCGAGGGAAACTGAGTTAAGGTTTTGAAAACCCCAACACTGAAAGAGGTATGAAATGCTGTATTCATTTTCTGTTATGCTTTGTGATTCAATTATTTTGTTGGTAATCGACCAAAATAGTTAGCTACTGTATATATAATATGTCTTACAGAGCCTTTCCATGAGTCCACTCAAGTTTCTTCAACTGTCTTCTGACTGCGATTAGAGCGATGTTGATGTTGTCCCGTGATGCCAGCAGATACCAGATTGCCTTTGCCGATCGCTCATCATATTCAACCATCAGTGAGTCGATGGCTTGAATAGTCTCGCTGGAAATTGAATACAATGTAAAAATGATCAGCAGCAGGGTCAAATAATATAAACAGTGGTTATAGAGGATGTGTATTATAGTTTTTCTGAATGCTTAACCTCTCTTGGGCACGTGAGACGGTAGCGTCCCACCACTTCAACAGCCAGTGAAACTGCTGGGCGCCAAATTCAAATACAGAAATACTCATTATAYAAATTCAGAAAACAAAACATATTTTACATACGTTTAAAGATGAACTTCTTGTGAATCCAACCACGGTGTCAGATTTAAAAAATGCATTACGAAATGCATACATTACGATGCAAGGCGAAAGCATACATTACGATTATGAGAACATAGCCCACAAGACAAATAATTACAAATAGTAGCCAGCCAGATAGAACAGTTACACAATTTAGAAATAGAGATAAAATTAATCCCTTACCTTTGATGATATTCATATGGTTGCACTCAGCAGACATTCATTTACTCAATAAATTTTCCTCTTGTTCGATAAAGTCTCTTTATACCCAAAAACCTCTGTTTTGTTCGCGCGTTTTCTTCAGTAATCCACAGGCTGAAACGCAGTCAAAACAGGAAGACAAAAAAATCCTAATTGTATCCGTAAAGTTCATACAAACATGTCAAACGATGTTTATATTCAAACCTCTGGTTGTTTTTAGCCTAAATAATCGATACTATTTCAACCGGACAATAACGTCGTCAATATAAAATGTAAACAAGAAACGCACTCTCGGTCTTGCGCAGGAAAAAGCTCCATGAAACTTTAGGGTCCACTCATTCAGACTGCTCTTACTTCCTCATTTTTCAGAATACAAGACTGAAACACATTCTAAAGACTGTTGACATCTAGTGGAAGGCATAGAAACTGCAAGTTGAGTCCTAAGTCAAGGGATACTGTAATGGCATTGAATAGAAAACTAAAAACAAAACAAAAAACTACTTCCTAAATGGATTTTTCTCAGGTTTTCGCCTGCCAAATCAGTTCTGTTAAACTCACAGACACTATTTTAACAGTTTTGGAAACTTTAGTGTTTTCTATCCAAATCTACCAGTCATATGCATATCATATCTTCTGGGCCCAAGAAACAGGCCGTTTAATTTGGGCATGCATTTCATCCAAAATTCCGAATGCTGCCCCCTACCCTAGAGAAGTTACTAACTAACACTAACAGTGTTTCTTGAAGCACTATCTCTGAAACCATGAACACTTGTAGCCAATGCATTTACCAAGTGTGCCAAACTGAATGCACATTCTCTGCTTTACACTCAGTTTGCAATTTAACCTTTTCACATGTGAGTTCCAATTATCTCTAACGGTCATGAGTTGTTTTATGCACGTGATGTCAGAATTCACTCACTGTTCCAAAATGTGATTATTACCAACAGGACAGTTAACATGCGCTGCTGGCTAATTATCTATAGGCTATGTTTCAACTTGTCAATTTCAAATGATTTTCTAASAAGTTGTATTTTCTAACAACAGTTTGAATTGAGATGTGTTCCCGCCTCCTCATATATTCACATTCAGAGTTGCAGAGTATTTACGACCACCGCACTTCACTCATGTTTGCGCAGATCAAGTATGCATATATTTGCGCAAACTTGCAAGAAATTGAAAAATGTCTTGCTGGCGCTCGTTCCTATCAAAGTAAGTTCCTTACTTTCTGTATATCGTGTTGTCGTTGCTACTGTAGGCGCATGCTGTATGTATGTATGTATGTATGTATGTATGTATGTATGTATGTATGTATGTATGTATGTATGTATGTATGTATGTATGTATGTATGTATGTATGTATGATAATGTATTTACAGTTTTATTCACAGGTACTGGTACTGGCATTCCGATTATTGCATTTATTGTAATGGACACCTATGATGTGTGTAAAATACTTTTTTGATGGTTGTACTMATTATAATGAGCTAAGCTATTTGCCAGCTACGTGAGGCACCATGTTTGTTGATATTATACAATGCATTCTGGGTGTCAGACRAAAGATGTTATAATGAGGTGAAGGAATGGTTCACTCATCTTTCAGGTAAACTTCCGGTGAAAGAAGGGAAGTGGATGATCATAGACAACACCGCCCCTTCAACAGGCATACTATAAACAGACCAAACTCGTCTTGTCTCCTCTTATTATCCTTGGTTGATGCGAAAAAATAAACATTCAGGCGCGCACAAACTGCCTTTCGTCGGATTACTTTTGATTTCTAGAAAGCGATTTACTCAATTATTTCGACCAACGGTGAGCTCACCCGTGATGTGATTAATTACAAATAGTAATTGCTATTAGCTAATTCAGATCGTTGTTTCTGTCAGCTGAGAGTTATAAACAAATGAGCGCTTGTGTTATGTCAATCCTTTCTCAGTTAGCGCTAGGACAAATGTAGCCTACATTTTCCGGTTTGGATGATTGTATTATGCTGTAGCTACTTCTGTGAATGTCTGAACATTGCATCCAAAAATAAACTGGTCACATTCTGGACATAACTTTGTAAGGACCGTGTTTGTGCAAAATGTTTCTGTAAAAAAAAAAGTGTTGCCAGCTCAAATGCTGATTGTTGCGTCAATCGAAAATGGACGTTCTAAATAAGCGTTCTAATCAAGCTTTCTAATCACACCAATTTGATGATAGCAACAGGGGCCACAATATAATGACCACACCCGTTTGTTGGTACGTGTGAAAAGGTTAATAACACACTTATAGCAAAATGTAAACGTTGGTCTCGACATTGCTATGCTATTTCGCCAATTGCCTTTCCACATTGAAAACACTTTTACGATAATGAGTAAACATTTGGTTTGGACAACAACGGAGGCCAATATTGGACAGAGGGTAAGAGGGGTGAGAACAAGATGAGGAGGAGGAAGAGGAGGATGAGGAGGTGAAGAAGAAAGAGGAGGAGGAGAAGGAAGAGGTGAGGTAGGACGGGGAGAAGGAGAGGACTGGGAAGAGGAAGAGGAGTCAGGAACATTTACAATGTGGTTCTCCTGCTCTGGGGTGAACAGGAACACAATAAATGATGAAATCAGAGCGACTGTGGTTGACCATGTTGTCAACCATGGGATGAGCATAAGGGAGGCTGGGCAACGGGTTCAACCAAATCTGAGCCYCTATACTGTTGCAGGTATCATCKGGATATTTTGAAATGAGAACTGGTAAGTAATTATAAGTGCTGTAGTCTTACTGGTACAGTAATATGTACTGTACTTTCATAATGAGAAGGATCTATGACTAAAACCAAATGTTTTTACAGAACTGCAAGAAAACCAGTATCTGGTGGAAGAGGTTGACTGTTCACCCCAGAGCAGGAGAACCACATTGTAAATATGGTCATTGCAAATAACTGCATCAGACTCAGAGAACTGCAGAACCACATAATGACAGAACACCATATTCCAAAACGTCAGAGTGAGTCTCTCTGCACTGTCTCGTCTACTGAAACGCACTAGAATTAGGATGAAGCAGATGTACACAGTTCCATTCGAAAGAAACTCAGACTAGGCGACACTTTCCATGCTGCCTAGCTCAAGACACCATTGCATGATGTGGATGAAGTCTTATGGCCAGACCCACAAAAAAGGCGAGATGTAGCATAATTTGTTTCTGTTCTTTTTTTATAGCACAAATGTTTTTGTTTTCTTCTACTGCGCTTTTGTTGTTTGAGGAGTGTTAGAACKTTTTGACAAAAAAAAAACTTTCCCCCCTAATTTGTATTGATAATGTGTWATGTTCGGAATACACATCCATACTTTACACATTTGGATACCTGTGTGGATGTGTGTTTACAACATGTATGACAAAACTTTATTGCAAACAGCTATGCKCTGCACACAGAAAAAGCAAAAGCCACAAGTGTAGAGTTTTGTGTAGAGTTTTGCAAAAATAGCCTATAGTTACAGAGATAGTTTCTAAGCAATCAGAAAAAACTGTAATGTATTAATCGTATTCATATTAATCTTTTCTTTCTTTTGTTGACACAGATTTCACTGCTCCCGACTCCTTTACTGCACATCGGCYGAAATCCATTTCCCCATGAGAGTGAAATCACACTGGCCCTAGAGGATGTCCCCATGGGACTTGGGGCTCTGTAGGGCTGTATTTTTTGGTTTACAGTTAATTTTCCACAATATGTCAGAAAAACACTTATGTTCTTAAGTTACTGTGTTCTGGGGATAAGAGAAGTTTGGGTGAAGTTACCAGGGCCGGTCATAAAGATGGCAAACTTTCTAACATAACTAAGTGGTTGTTGGGCAAGCGGTTGTTAGACACACACACACACACACTAAAACAAAAAAATCTGTATTTAGCATCAAGTCTACAATATTGTTAGTTTAACTATGATTAATTTTTAATGTATGTTGTTTTTATTGTACATCATTTTATTTGTAAATAATTGTAATGAAAAGGACTATACAAAGTAAATGTATGATTTATTATTGTCTGACACATCTGCAGAAATGTTGCAATTTTGTAATCTATTTTGTTGGTAACTTTTTTGTAAATATTAATTCACATTTGTGGTGCCACTAAATAAACAATTAATTATTTAAATAAATATTGTCAATATTGTTATTAGGGAGGGTGGACAGGGAGTTTAAAAAATGAACTCCAAAAGGTTCTTCGAAGATGTCACGTTCTGACCTTAGTTCCTTAGTTCCTCCTGTCTTTATTTTAYTTGGTCYGGGCGTGAGTTGGGGTGGGCATTCTATGTTGTTTTTCTATGTTTTGTTCTGTGGGTTATATTTCTAGGTGTTTGGCCTGGTGTGGTTCCAAATCAGAGGCAGCTGTTTATCGTTGTCTCTGATTGGGAGACATTTAGGTAGCCTGTTTTTCATTGTGTGTTGTGGGTGATTGTTTCTTGTGTTAGTGTTTGCACCATACGGTACTGTTTCGGTTTTCATTTAGAATCTCTCTTTTTTTTTTGTATTTTGTATTCATTCTCATTAAAAGAGATTATGGATACGTACCACGCTGCATTTTGGTCCTCCCTTCTTCCACCAATGAAAGCCGTTACAGAATAACTTTTAGGGCTTCCCACAAAAGGTTATTCAAAGTACTTATAGGGGTTCCCCCATAGTTTCGATTTCAATAACCCCTAAAGGATACTCCAGGAATCTTTTATTTTTAGAGTGTAGGAGTAAATATCAGTTGGCTTTTCATAGCTGAGCATTCAGAGGTCAAGACAGCGAGTGCGTGAGAGAGAGAAAGTATCGAAACACAAACGAGTTCGAAGAGCCGATCTGTTATCCAACGATTAGTTTAATAGCCTGGCTACTGTGTGAACCGTTAGGCACGGCCGCAAGGCGCACTCCCTTTCCCCGTTAGGCACGGCCGCATGGCCCACCCCTAATATCAAGGTGCACAAGGGCAGAAATTATTCAATATTAAAGCATTAGAACTCTCACTAAAGGCGT
>NC_036840.1:14481797-14507574 GCF_002910315.2 Salvelinus sp. IW2-2015 | reverse complement strand
TCTGCACGGCACAGTGAGGCGGAAGACTTTTGGAGGGTGGCCTGGTGTCCAAGAAGGGTAAGCAAAGCAAGCCACTTCTCTCAATATGGAAAGACTTCAGCTGCTTGAGCTTACTGCTGAGGACTTGGGGTAAGTCATTTTTCTCTGATGAATTCTCCTTACTCCGATTGTTTGGGGCCATCCAGAAAAAAAGCCTTGTCCGGAGAATGACAGGTTGAGCAGTTTACCATTAGTTCTGTATCATGCCAACAGTAAGCATCCTGAGACCCATTCATGTGTGGGGTTGCTTTCAGCCAAGGGAGTGGGCTCACTCACATTGTGCGCTGAAGACACGTTCATTCGATTACAGAATGGTAGGGTACGTCGGCCTTGGTGTTTAACACATTCCCTTACCGAGAGAAGGACCTTGGCCTCTGGAGGCATTTGCGCAGAGGAATCATATATTGGGGTGACAGTAATCACAATTATGCCTTTGTTATCCAGCATGACCTAGTGTCACTGGCCTTGGGTTCTCTACTCCTTACGTTCTTGCCACTCAAGTTTAAGGTGCAATAAAGTGATAGATCTAAAATGTGGACTTCTTGGGGTTTTGGCGTACCATGCGGGACATACTGAGTGTAGCTTAGTGGGGTCCATGAAGCTGGTCAGGTAGAGAACTTCGCTAGACTCATTAATTCGGGCCCATTGAGAAGCCTTGTGGTCGGATACTCATAGGACTGAGCTCGGGTGGACAAAAAAGCCCAACCACAATAGATTGTTGACAACTATCCGAAAGCATTGATTATCGCACCGAAATGGGCTGCTCTATCCTTTGCTAGGGTTCTCCAGGATGTGGTCGCGGCATGAAGTCTGGAATTTGGACAGACATGGGTTCCTCAAGGGCGGAGTTGGCAGAGTCGATACTGGAAAACAGAAGGGTCAACACTGCAAATAATTGACTCTTTGTATGCAACTTCATGTGTAATTACTGTTCAGGCTAAGGGTAGCTCTTTTGAATCATCTCTACGTTGTATCGAAATGCCTTGATAATAGGTCGGCTATGTACAGTATTTAGGGTTCTCTTAATTCTGAGTACGTACACTTCTGACCTCAGATATATAATTGAGTCTGGGAGGAATGTAACTTTTGAGGGTAGCAAGTTTTGTCAATATCTTTTGGGTGAATAATCTATATGTACTTTGTGTCAGGGGTCTCAAAACTTTTTGGCCACGACTGTTTTAGTAGGCATACAGCTATTACTGTAAGGAAACACAGTAGTGTTGAAGTAATTTTAACAGGATACACAGTGGCGCCGGAGAGGATGGCTGATGTTTTTATTGGCTCTTAACCAACTGTCTATTTAGTTTTTTTCGCAATTGTTATTGTAACTTATTTTATAATGAGCGATGTTTTGCCTCGGATTATAGCCTGTCAGTGGCGGTCTCCCTATATCGAGCCATGTGCCTTCAGCGTTTCTGACCTTCAGTATTTTACATTTCACCAGCTATGGTTCTGATTTTCGTAATATACACGGGTTCTGGTAATCAGCCGGGTCAGCAGAGCACCTGAACTGGAATGTACAGAACATCTTCTTTTTACTGTGCAGAGGTGTTCCCAACTTTGAGTTGGGCTGTCACAGGTAGAGGCTTAGCGTGGTTTACTTGGCTGCTATCGGTGGTGCGGTCTCTTATGACCGACAGAAAGGAGGCCTTTGTGGATCACACCTCAGAGAACAGTCCATAGCTGATCCAGATACTCCGGATAGTCATCATCTGTTGCTGCAGGATTGGAAGCTGAAGTTTGTTGCTAACATTTTGCTCAGTTCCTTCCTGTTTTCTTGTTATTTAGTAATTTTCCATCTTGTCTCAACCTTGTGGTTAGCACAGTCGACACCCTAGATTAGCAACAGCTTTACTGCAATCCCGCTATGTTTGTGCAACACTATTATAGCTGGGTTAGCAACACACTATGTTTTGTAATTAACATGTCCTATTTCTATAAGGCATATATTTTTGTTAAAAAGAGAACAAAACCATCCTTCACAATGTCCCCAGCCATTAGGAGCGCTGCCTTTTGATGAGCATTTTCCTGTTTGCTTATGGCAGTATACAGCTCATTGAGTGCGGTTTTAGTGCCAGTATCGGCCTGTGGTGGAATGTAGACAGCTACGAAAAAACTCTCTAGGTATATAGCGTGTTATTAATGTTGTCGTTCAGCCACGACTCAGTGAAACATAAGAAATTACAGTTTTTAATGCCCCGTTGGTAGATATACGTGCTTTCAGTTTGTCCCATTTATTTTCCAGCGATTGAACGTTAGCTAACAGAACGGATGGCAAAGGCAGATTAGCCACTTGTCGTCTGATCCTCACAAGACACCTCGATCTCTTTCCGCGAAATCTCTATTTCTTTCTCCAGCGAATGATGGGGATGAGGGCCTGTTCAGGTGTTTGGAGTATATCCTTCCCGTCCGACTCATTAAAGAAAAAATATTTGTCCAATTCGAGGTGAGTAATTGCTGTTCTGATGTCCAAAAGCTCTTTTCGGTCATAAGAGACGGTAACAGCAACATTATGTATAAAATAAGTTACAAACAATGCGAAAAAAACTAAATAGAACAGTTGGTTAAGAGCCAATAAAACATCAGCCATCCTCTCCGGCGCCACTGTGGTATCCTGTAAAATTACTCTAACATACTGTGTTTCCTTACAGTAATAGCTTAATGCCTACTAAACAGTCGTGGCAAAAAGTTTTGAGAATGACACAAATATTAATTTTCACAAAGTTTGCTGCTTCAGTGTCTTTAGATATTTTTGTCAGAAGTTACTATGTAATACTGAAGTATATTTACAAGCATTTCATAAGTGTCAAAGGCTTTTATTGACAATTACATGAAGTTGATACAAAGAGTCAATATTTGCAGTGTTGACCCTTCTTTTTCAAGACCTCTGCAATCCGCCCTGGCATGCTGTCAATTAACTTCTGGGCCACATCCTGACTGATGGCAGCCCATTCTTGCATAATCAATGCTTGGAGATTGTCAGAATTTGTGGGGTTTTGTTTGTCCACCCGCCTCTTGAGGATTGACCACAAGTTCTCAATGGGATTAAGGTCTGGGAAGTTTCCTGGTCATGGACCCTAAATATCGATGTTTTGTTCCCCGAGCCACTTAGTTATCACTTTTGCCTTATGGCAAGGTGCTCCATCATGCTGGAAAAGGCATTGTTCGTCACCCAATTGTTCCTGGATGGTTGGGAGAAGTTGCTCTCGGAGGATGTGTTGGTACCATTCTTTATTCATGGCTGTGTTCTTAGGCACAATTGTGAGTGAGCCCACTCCCTTGGCTGAAAAGCAACCCCACACATGAATGGTCTCAGGATGCTTTACTGTTGGCATGATACAGAACTAATGGTAACTGCTCAACCTGTCTTCTCCGGACAAGCTTTTTTTCTGGATGCCCAAACAATCGGAAAGGAGATTCATCAGAGAAAATGACTTTACCCCAGTCCTCAGCAGTCAGCAGAATTTTTCCTGGAGAGAAGTGGCTTCTTTGCTACCCTTCTTGACACCAGGCCACCCTCCAAAAGTCTTCGCCTCACTGTGCGTGCAGATGCACTCACACCTGCCTGCTGCCATTCCTGAGCAAGCTCTGTACTGGTGGTGCTCCGATCCCGCAGCTGAATCAACTTTAGGAGATGGTCCTGGCGCTTTCTGGACTTTCTTGGGCACCCTGAAGCCTTCTTCACAATAATTGAAGCGCTCTCCTTGAAGTTCTTGATGATCTGATAAATGGTTGATTTTGGTGCAATCTTATTGGCAGCAATATCCTTGCCTGTGAAGCCTTTTTTTGTTCAAAGCAATGATGACTGCACGTGTTTCCTTGCAGGTAACCATGTTTGACAGAGGAAGAACAATGATTCCAAGCACCACCATCCTTTTAAAGCTTCCAGTCTGTTATTCAAACTCAATCAGCATGACAGAGTGATCTCCAGCCTTGTCCTCATCAACACTCACACCTGTGTTAACGAGTGAATCACTGACATGATGTCAGCTGGTCCTTTTGTGGCAGGGCTGAAATGCAGTGGAAATGTTTTTTGGGGGATTCAGTTCATTTGCATGGCAAAGAGGGACTTTGCAATTAATTGCAATTCATCTGATCACTCTTCATAACATTTTGGAGTATATGCAAATTGCCATCATACAAACTGAGGCAGCAGACTTTGTGAAAATGTATATTTGTGTCATTCTCAAAACATTTGGCCACGACTGTAGATTCAAAATAATCTGTTTCAGGCGCCAACCTCATATTGTCGGGTGGAATGCATGAAGCACACACTATTTTTGAAAATATCTTCTTGAAACGGTGGTGAAGTGGAAGAACATTTTCAGCAGCTGCTGACTTCTCTCATTGATGCTCTCCTGACCAAACTGTCCCGTTGTGTGTTTCACCGCTTTCCTTAGCCCGAATAGATTTGTGCCTGATCATAGATCTAGGGTTGTACCCAATCCCAATTGACTCCATCCCTTTCTCTCTTTGTCTCTCTCCCCCAACATCCATCCTACACACACACACAGGCACACAAAATAGATTTTTAATTAGTGTAAATAAATCATTTTCTTTGGTTACATACACTATTAAAACATATTGTTGTTTATACAGTATTAAACAATAAAACTATCAGCAATGTACCATATTAATTATTTACAGAAAATTGGCATAAATCAATGCACTGTGGTTTTTAGGCGTAACTTGTAAATGATACAGTAAATTCCAATGAAATATTGGTTTAACAGTACATTACTGTAAATAAGTATTGTATTTCAAATCGTACTGTAATTCCAATCCACAGAATACAGAACCCTACCAAATTTTTGGAGCACCAAAAACCTTTTGACCACTAGTCAAAGTTAGCCAAGTTCCGTGGTTGCCATGGTGCTGTGAGGTCGTGAGGCCTCCTAGGCAGAGAGCTTTTGTAAATATTAATTAATAATCCTTTAAGTATATTTTGTTTGAATCTTTTCACTTTTGTTTTTAATAGCCAAATGTGTATAGATTAAGTCTGGATAACATCTATTTGTTTCCTGCCCGTGAATTCATGGCAAATCAACTTAGCAATGCTACCAAGCTAGCTAGTGTATTTTGATTTGAATACACCAGCCTATTTTTGTTGTTTCTACAGTCTCCTTTATTTTATCTGTTATTTTACCAGGTAAGTTGACTGAGAACACATTCTCATTTACAGCAACGACCTGGGGAATAGTTACAGGGGAGAGGAGGGGGATGAATGAGCCAATTGTAAACTGGGGATTATTAGGTGACCGTGATTGGGAATTTAGCCAGAACACCAGGGTTAACACCCCTACTCTTACGATAAGTGCCATGGGATCTTTAATGACCTCAGAGAGTCATGACACCTGTTTAAAGTCCCATCGGAAGACAGCACCCTACACAGGGCAGTGTCCCCAATCACTGCCCTGGGTCATTTCTTAGACCAGAGGAAAGAGTGCCTCCTACTGGCCCTCCAACACCACTTCCAGCAGCATCTGGTCTAAGGGACTGACCAGGACCAACCCTGCTTAGCTTCAGAAGCAAGCCAGCAGTGGTATGCAGGGTGGTATGCAGGGTGGTAGCTCCTGGCACAATGAGGAGGACTACAATGCATGGTGCGGGGACAGTGACGATTTCATCGCTAAGGAGGTTTCTTCCAAAGTTATGAGCAAGCTGTCATCAATATCCTGAGTGAGTGGAGAGCTCCAAAACTAACTTAATCTCTTTCTGCAAGACCAGAGAGAGTCAACGGCTACAGAGAAGTCACAGTCAGATGGCAGGTACGGAGAGGTGCCGGTGAGACCCCTTGAATGGAGAGTGAACTGTGCTGCCTGCATCCTGCTCATCTCCCCCCATTGACCACCTCCTCCCTTTGCTTACCTCCTGACTGTCGTTCCATCTTTCGGGGGCTTGAAACTTCAAAATGTTCAACTTTGTCTGAAAATCGTACCACAGACCTAACTCTGTCATATCTGTTTTATTTTATTCTTGTTTGTTTTGCTTTTTCAAGCGCTTTGAGATTCTTTTTGTAATGGAAATCACTATAGTGGGTGCATGGTATTGTATTTCTGACTCATGAACATATTTTGAGGAGTGCCTTGAAGTGGCTACATTTGTTGCAACCGGGAGTGAGAGCATTGTATCAATTTAAAACGTCTTAGATGTAAGGACCTGTGCGGTTCTGGTACTGATTCCAACCAACATTTTCACTTATAAATTGATCTGTTGATACCGTAGATTGAAATGGCTTGCATTGAGTGATAGCCCTACAGTAGTTCCCACAGACACGGTAGTATTCTGAGCCTGTGTGACGTAGAATGTGATATCTGAAACCACTTGAAGCTGGGATGTCCCTCCTACCATTTCATTCGCTCTTCTGTCTGTCCAACTCCTGACTGAACAGAAGCCTACATCACAGCCACTGACAAAGCACATGCCTGCAATCGTCAGTGGTGGAAAAGTACTCAATTGTCATACTTTAGTAAAAGTGAAATTCACCTAGTAAAATACTACATAGGTAAAAGTCTAAAAGTATTTGGATTATAATATACTTAAGTATCAAAGGTAAAAGTATACATCATTTCAAATTCCTTACATTGAGCAAAACAGAYAGCACCATTTTATTTTGGTGCCAGGGGCACACTCCAACWCTCAGACATAGTATACAGACAAAGCATGTGTGTTTAGTCAGTCTGTCAGAGCAGAGGCAATAGGGATGAACAGGGATATTATCTTGATCAACCCTCGTTGAAATCATATTTTCCTTCTTTAAAACCTCCTTCTCCACCATACGCTCTGTCTGTCCAATAACCTCAGACTCCTTCACCTGCCGGGGTCAAACGAGACAAAGAAAGAAACCCTGGGTGTGGCTACATAGAGAAACTGATTGGTTTCACCTGTCAGCAGTTTGGCTCTGATTACAACTGGAGACAGGTGTGGCTGTTGTGCTGCAGTCTAGATATTTCCCCTGAGCTGTCCGTGGTCCTGCCTCTGGGGAATACTTTGCATTGCTGTCCGTGATCCTGGCAGCCAAAAAACAAAGCAACCTCGCAGGCACATAACGTCCATCCACAACACAACCCCTGAAACTGCTACACTAGCTAACATCTTCTGTATTCGGACTATTTTGACCTCAAAAGTAATCTAACGATTGCATCATGTACAATGCGTAAACCCCACAAGAGGCCCAATGCCAACTAGCTAAAGTTAGCTAGCTAAAGCTAGATTTGCAGATTGTTGACGTGATGGTGTGTTTTGTGTGTAGATAATAAAAAAATGACACAAAAAATGTAGATGATAATGCTAGCTAGCTAGGTGGTCGACAGCATTTTCGGCCCAGGACTACCCCCAAAAATGCATCTAGCTATAAAATTTGGGTACAGTAACATCACACAACATGTATTTCTAAGCAAGATACTAGTGGGGACGGTCTGATTTCGAGGGAAACTGAGTTAAGGTTTTGAAAACCCCAACACTGAAAGAGGTATGAAATGCTGTATTCATTTTCTGTTATGCTTTGTGATTCAATTATTTTGTTGGTAATCGACCAAAATAGTTAGCTACTGTATATATAATATGTCTTACAGAGCCTTTCCATGAGTCCACTCAAGTTTCTTCAACTGTCTTCTGACTGCGATTAGAGCGATGTTGATGTTGTCCCGTGATGCCAGCAGATACCAGATTGCCTTTGCCGATCGCTCATCATATTCAACCATCAGTGAGTCGATGGCTTGAATAGTCTCGCTGGAAATTGAATACAATGTAAAAATGATCAGCAGCAGGGTCAAATAATATAAACAGTGGTTATAGAGGATGTGTATTATAGTTTTTCTGAATGCTTAACCTCTCTTGGGCACGTGAGACGGTAGCGTCCCACCACTTCAACAGCCAGTGAAACTGCTGGGCGCCAAATTCAAATACAGAAATACTCATTATARAAATTCAGAAAACAAAACATATTTTACATACGTTTAAAGATGAACTTCTTGTGAATCCAACCACGGTGTCAGATTTAAAAAATGCATTACGAAATGCATACATTACGATGCAAGGCGAAAGCATACATTACGATTATGAGAACATAGCCCACAAGACAAATAATTACAAATAGTAGCCAGCCAGATAGAACAGTTACACAATTTAGAAATAGAGATAAAATTAATCCCTTACCTTTGATGATATTCATATGGTTGCACTCAGCAGACATTCATTTACTCAATAAATTTTCCTCTTGTTCGATAAAGTCTCTTTATACCCAAAAACCTCTGTTTTGTTCGCGCGTTTTCTTCAGTAATCCACAGGCTGAAACGCAGTCAAAACAGGAAGACAAAAAAATCCTAATTGTATCCGTAAAGTTCATACAAACATGTCAAACGATGTTTATATTCAAACCTCTGGTTGTTTTTAGCCTAAATAATCGATACTATTTCAACCGGACAATAACGTCGTCAATATAAAATGTAAACAAGAAACGCACTCTCGGTCTTGCGCAGGAAAAAGCTCCATGAAACTTTAGGGTCCACTCATTCAGACTGCTCTTACTTCCTCATTTTTCAGAATACAAGACTGAAACACATTCTAAAGACTGTTGACATCTAGTGGAAGGCATAGAAACTGCAAGTTGAGTCCTAAGTCAAGGGATACTGTAATGGCATTGAATAGAAAACTAAAAACAAAACAAAAAACTACTTCCTAAATGGATTTTTCTCAGGTTTTCGCCTGCCAAATCAGTTCTGTTAAACTCACAGACACTATTTTAACAGTTTTGGAAACTTTAGTGTTTTCTATCCAAATCTACCAGTCATATGCATATCATATCTTCTGGGCCCAAGAAACAGGCCGTTTAATTTGGGCATGCATTTCATCCAAAATTCCGAATGCTGCCCCCTACCCTAGAGAAGTTACTAACTAACACTAACAGTGTTTCTTGAAGCACTATCTCTGAAACCATGAACACTTGTAGCCAATGCATTTACCAAGTGTGCCAAACTGAATGCACATTCTCTGCTTTACACTCAGTTTGCAATTTAACCTTTTCACATGTGAGTTCCAATTATCTCTAACGGTCATGAGTTGTTTTATGCACGTGATGTCAGAATTCACTCACTGTTCCAAAATGTGATTATTACCAACAGGACAGTTAACATGCGCTGCTGGCTAATTATCTATAGGCTATGTTTCAACTTGTCAATTTCAAATGATTTTCTAASAAGTTGTATTTTCTAACAACAGTTTGAATTGAGATGTGTTCCCGCCTCCTCATATATTCACATTCAGAGTTGCAGAGTATTTACGACCACCGCACTTCACTCATGTTTGCGCAGATCAAGTATGCATATATTTGCGCAAACTTGCAAGAAATTGAAAAATGTCTTGCTGGCGCTCGTTCCTATCAAAGTAAGTTCCTTACTTTCTGTATATCGTGTTGTCGTTGCTACTGTAGGCGCATGCTGTATGTATGTATGTATGTATGTATGTATGTATGTATGTATGTATGTATGTATGTATGTATGTATGTATGTATGTATGTATGTATGTATGTATGTATGATAATGTATTTACAGTTTTATTCACAGGTACTGGTACTGGCATTCCGATTATTGCATTTATTGTAATGGACACCTATGATGTGTGTAAAATACTTTTTTGATGGTTGTACTKATTATAATGAGCTAAGCTATTTGCCAGCTACGTGAGGCACCATGTTTGTTGATATTATACAATGCATTCTGGGTGTCAGACYAAAGATGTTATAATGAGGTGAAGGAATGGTTCACTCATCTTTCAGGTAAACTTCCGGTGAAAGAAGGGAAGTGGATGATCATAGACAACACCGCCCCTTCAACAGGCATACTATAAACAGACCAAACTCGTCTTGTCTCCTCTTATTATCCTTGGTTGATGCGAAAAAATAAACATTCAGGCGCGCACAAACTGCCTTTCGTCGGATTACTTTTGATTTCTAGAAAGCGATTTACTCAATTATTTCGACCAACGGTGAGCTCACCCGTGATGTGATTAATTACAAATAGTAATTGCTATTAGCTAATTCAGATCGTTGTTTCTGTCAGCTGAGAGTTATAAACAAATGAGCGCTTGTGTTATGTCAATCCTTTCTCAGTTAGCGCTAGGACAAATGTAGCCTACATTTTCCGGTTTGGATGATTGTATTATGCTGTAGCTACTTCTGTGAATGTCTGAACATTGCATCCAAAAATAAACTGGTCACATTCTGGACATAACTTTGTAAGGACCGTGTTTGTGCAAAATGTTTCTGTAAAAAAAAAAGTGTTGCCAGCTCAAATGCTGATTGTTGCGTCAATCGAAAATGGACGTTCTAAATAAGCGTTCTAATCAAGCTTTCTAATCACACCAATTTGATGATAGCAACAGGGGCCACAATATAATGACCACACCCGTTTGTTGGTACGTGTGAAAAGGTTAATAACACACTTATAGCAAAATGTAAACGTTGGTCTCGACATTGCTATGCTATTTCGCCAATTGCCTTTCCACATTGAAAACACTTTTACGATAATGAGTAAACATTTGGTTTGGACAACAACGGAGGCCAATATTGGACAGAGGGTAAGAGGGGTGAGAACAAGATGAGGAGGAGGAAGAGGAGGATGAGGAGGTGAAGAAGAAAGAGGAGGAGGAGAAGGAAGAGGTRAGGTAGGACGGGGAGAAGGAGAGGACTGGGAAGAGGAAGAGGAGTCAGGAACATTTACAATGTGGTTCTCCTGCTCTGGGGTGAACAGGAACACAATAAATGATGAAATCAGAGCGACTGTGGTTGACCATGTTGTCAACCATGGGATGAGCATAAGGGAGGCTGGGCAACGGGTTCAACCAAATCTGAGCCRCTATACTGTTGCAGGTATCATCMGGATATTTTGAAATGAGAACTGGTAAGTAATTATAAGTGCTGTAGTCTTACTGGTACAGTAATATGTACTGTACTTTCATAATGAGAAGGATCTATGACTAAAACCAAATGTTTTTACAGAACTGCAAGAAAACCAGTATCTGGTGGAAGAGGTTGACTGTTCACCCCAGAGCAGGAGAACCACATTGTAAATATGGTCATTGCAAATAACTGCATCAGACTCAGAGAACTGCAGAACCACATAATGACAGAACACCATATTCCAAAACGTCAGAGTGAGTCTCTCTGCACTGTCTCGTCTACTGAAACGCACTAGAATTAGGATGAAGCAGATGTACACAGTTCCATTCGAAAGAAACTCAGACTAGGCGACACTTTCCATGCTGCCTAGCTCAAGACACCATTGCATGATGTGGATGAAGTCTTATGGCCAGACCCACAAAAAAGGCGAGATGTAGCATAATTTGTTTCTGTTCTTTTTTTATAGCACAAATGTTTTTGTTTTCTTCTACTGCGCTTTTGTTGTTTGAGGAGTGTTAGAACMTTTTGACAAAAAAAAAACTTTCCCCCCTAATTTGTATTGATAATGTGTWATGTTCGGAATACACATCCATACTTTACACATTTGGATACCTGTGTGGATGTGTGTTTACAACATGTATGACAAAACTTTATTGCAAACAGCTATGCACTGCACACAGAAAAAGCAAAAGCCACAAGTGTAGAGTTTTGTGTAGAGTTTTGCAAAAATAGCCTATAGTTACAGAGATAGTTTCTAAGCAATCAGAAAAAACTGTAATGTATTAATCGTATTCATATTAATCTTTTCTTTCTTTTGTTGACACAGATTTCACTGCTCCCGACTCCTTTACTGCACATCGGCAGAAATCCATTTCCCCATGAGAGTGAAATCACACTGGCCCTAGAGGATGTCCCCATGGGACTTGGGGCTCTGTAGGGCTGTATTTTTTGGTTTACAGTTAATTTTCCACAATATGTCAGAAAAACACTTATGTTCTTAAGTTACTGTGTTCTGGGGATAAGAGAAGTTTGGGTGAAGTTACCAGGGCCGGTCATAAAGATGGCAAACTTTCTAACATAACTAAGTGGTTGTTGGGCAAGCGGTTGTTAGACACACACACACACTAAAACAAAAAAATCTGTATTTAGCATCAAGTCTACAATATTGTTAGTTTAACTATGATTAATTTTTAATGTATGTTGTTTTTATTGTACATCATTTTATTTGTAAATAATTGTAATGAAAAGGACTATACAAAGTAAATGTATGATTTATTATTGTCTGACACATCTACAGAAATGTTGCAATTTTGTAATCTATTTTGTTGGTAACTTTTTTGTAAATATTAATTCACATTTGTGGTGCCACTAAATAAACAATTAATTATTTAAATAAATATTGTCAATATTGTTATTAGGGAGGGTGGACAGGGAGTTTAAAAAATGAACTCCAAAAGGTTCTTCGAAGATGTCACGTTCTGACCTTAGTTCCTTAGTTCCTCCTGTCTTTATTTTARTTGGTCAGGGCGTGAGTTGGGGTGGGCATTCTATGTTGTTTTTCTATGTTTTGTTCTGTGGGTTATATTTCTAGGTGTTTGGCCTGGTGTGGTTCCAAATCAGAGGCAGCTGTTTATCGTTGTCTCTGATTGGGAGACATTTAGGTAGCCTGTTTTTCATTGTGTGTTGTGGGTGATTGTTTCTTGTGTTAGTGTTTGCACCATACGGTACTGTTTCGGTTTTCATTTAGAATCTCTCTTTTTTTTTTGTATTTTGTATTCATTCTCATTAAAAGAGATTATGGATACGTACCACGCTGCATTTTGGTCCTCCCTTCTTCCACCAATGAAAGCCGTTACAGAATAACTTTTAGGGCTTCCCACAAAAGGTTATTCAAAGTACTTATAGGGGTTCCCCCATAGTTTCGATTTCAATAACCCCTAAAGGATACTCCAGGAATCTTTTATTTTTAGAGTGTAGGAGTAAATATCAGTTGGCTTTTCATAGCTGAGCATTCAGAGGTCAAGACAGCGAGTGCGTGAGAGAGAGAAAGTATCGAAACACAAACGAGTTCGAAGAGCCGATCTGTTATCCAACGATTAGTTTAATAGCCTGGCTACTGTGTGAACCGTTAGGCACGGCCGCAAGGCGCACTCCCTTTCCCCGTTAGGCACGGCCGCATGGCCCACCCCTAATATCAAGGTGCACAAGGGCAGAAATTATTCAATATTAAAGCATTAGAACTCTCACTAAAGGCGTTAGTCATAGAAAAGTTATACTTAAATCTACCCGCTTGTGGTCAACTATTTCGGCACCGTTTCGCACTASTCCGAGACAAGCATGGGGACTGGTCTTGATAAATCAATGAGATCTGTATTTCACTGAATYTCTGTTTGGGCATTTGTTAGACTACAATTAGGGTGTGGAAATGTTAGGAWTATTTTGCTCTTAGCACTGTAGTTTACTCCCAACTAGTCACGTAGTACAGCGCCATATTTTCCTAACAGAAACCCCAAGGGTTTCATTTTTTTTGTTTTTCTTGGAATAGAAACACCATAATACTAATCAAATTAAGCTACATTTCTTCAAATCAATCCCATATACTATGTTCTTACAAAAAAGGTTTTAAAATCTCTAGTACTGCCAATATTAAAGAATGTCAAATGCTTCTCAAAGRTGCCCTCTGGTGGTAAAACTAGCACTAACTAGCATTAATGGCCACAATGGCTGACACTTAAATAACATGCCTTAGAATTCTGTGGCAGCCCGCAAGCTGTGCTGCAGTACGAYGCAACTTTTAAAGGAAGAACCACTGTACACACACACTTTCCCACACTTTTATTACCCTCGGGTCCAGTAGACCCAGACACCACATATGTAATATAAATGTGTAGGGGGTGCAGTGTGCATTCAATTCAAATGTGTTATTTTGCATGTTCTTCACAGAAAATGAACCAAGGCCAGTGTTGAAGGTTGAAAAAATGATTAAATTGTATAATTATTTTGTTGTAAACATTGAAAATGGGTCCCACAGGCCTGAACACTACACAAGGGTTAATGGTTGAGTATTTGCCATAGCTTTTTGTTGAGTAAGTCAGGAGTCAGTTTCGGATAAATTTGAGGCAGGACAGCAAAAAGGTGCTTCTAGAAGTCAGCTGTCAACATGCTGGGCAAGAAGCTGTGGAGTACACGGAGGTGCGAAGACGCGAAAATGTAAAAATTGCATTAAGTACAGACCTACGTCTCCGGAGTACAAACCTTCATCTCCTGAGTACAATCCAAGTAAAATTACCTATAAATCTACTTGCTCGCTTGAGAACCTTGACTCGGTCTCCTGTAGTGAGTGCTTTGAAGTTGAGCTAGACCGGAATGAAGTATCTGCGGCAACAGCTGTGYTAGAGACTCCCAGTGTTTGCCATGATTTTGGACTGGTAGGAGTGAGATTTTTGGAAAAAGTGGATTCCTGCTTTTTGGCTGACTAGTACTTTGTTTTTTGTGGCTGGGTAAAGGACAAACTGGAAGCGGTTACATCTGTGAAAGTTTCAAGAAGTGGAATGTAAAAAAAGTTGTGCATCCTCCACAYAGAGGGAGAGCATTTTGGGGCTCAACCTGTGTCACGCTTTGCTCTCTGGAGCAGGGCTCCGCTCAAAGGAGTTATCAGTGTTGAGGATCAAATTAAAAACAAAATTCCTGTCGTTTGTGACGCCCGCCGTTTGGTGAGACATAGACCCGGTGGCAATGGCGAGACTGAGAATACCATGTATGTCTYGTTGAGCTTTGATACAGAGTTTTTACCTGACAGGTTAAGTTTAGGTTATATTTGCTATTCTGTGCTATCCCATTCATCCTCTGAATGGCACACATACACAATCCATGTCTCAATTGTCTCAAGGCTTAAAAATCCTTCTTTAACCTCTCTTCCCCTTCATGTACACTAATTGAAGTGGATTTAACAGGTGACATCAATAAGGGRTCATAGCTTTCACCTGGATTCACCTGGTAGTCTGTCATGGAAAGAGCAGGTGTTCCTGATGTTTGTACACTCAGTGTAGATACACCATCCAAAGTGTAATTAGTGTAATTATTAACTTAACACCATGCTCAAAAKAATATTCAATCTCTGCTTTTTAAACGTGTACCCCATCTTCCAATAGGTGCCCTTCTTTGTGAGGCATTGGAAAACTTCCCTGGTCTTTGTGGTTGAATCTGTGTTTGAAWTTCACTGCYCGACTGAGGGATCTTACAGATAAGTGTATGTGTGGGGTACAGAGATGAGGTAGTCATTAAAAAATGATGTTAAACACGATTGTTGCACACAGAGTGATTCCATGCTACTTATTATGTGACTTGTTAAGCTAGTTTTGACTCCAGAACTTATTTAGGCTTGCCAAAGCAAAGGGATTGAATACTTATTGACTCAAGACATTTCAGCTTTTTATTTTTATTAATTTATAAACATTTCAAAAAACATAATTCCACTTTTACATTATGGGGTATTGTGTGTAGGCCAGTGACCCAACAAATCTCAATTTAATCTATTTTAAATGCAGGCTGTAACACAACACAATGTGGAAAAAGTACAGGGGTGTGAATACATTCTGAAGGCACTGTATATATTTTATTATGTAATAGGAAAACACATTTCCTAGCAGCCAACCTGCTAGCACCAATACCATGCAATTACAGTTAAATACTGTGAAGTACATTGCTAGCCATCCATCAATGATTTTAATTCATTAATTCCTTCATCCATTCATTCCATAAAAAAATTAGTTTCAATTTGTATTAGTTGTATATACAGGATACATATGGTATACATCGTCCAATAAAATGCTTACTTGRATGTTCCTTCTAGACTATGCAACAACAATGAAAACTTCTAAAATTTACAAATATGAAGATAAAGTAAATGGATCAGTAGAATATAATAAACATTTTAGCATTAGTATAATAAAGGATGCACAATTTATAGTCCAATATTTATACATGTTTTGGGATGGTGGGATTGGGTGGTAAGTGTTTAAATTGGGCAGTATTTAGCAATAATAATACGTCTGGTAGCAGCAGTTGTGATGTGTATGTAGCTTGTGTGTGTGAATGTATCTATGGGTTTCATATAGGAGGCTGTTTAACCCAGAAAAGACGCCTGGCCACACGAGGATGGCCCATTCCTCATRCAGGGCATCCTTCGTGAAGGCCAATCGAGAGAAATGAGAGAATGGGATATAGGCTGTCCCCAGGGAAAGAGAGAAGAGAGAGGAGGATGAGGAGTGAGAGGGGAGTTAGTGTGAGTATTKCCTGCTTGCGCGTGGTAACAATATGAATGTCCTTAATGAATCGTGAGCATCCTGGTTTTGCAGTTTACTTGCTCATTCTCTTAACAGTGTGTTTTGTTCAGCTAAGTCATGTTCTGACTTCTAGATATGATTTCAACGCCCATTGGGAAATGGGCTAAAAACCAGAGGGATRTTCAGGGTTTTTTGGGGCTAAAATATAGAACCAAGATTGGTGTTGGTAGATTCAGTTTTCAGGTCATTTTTGATTGGCCAGACTTAGTAACTGCTTTTCTGTTTTCACAAATCCCCCCTAGGTCTGTGTGTTAGACAAAACAGTGGTTTCCCAAACTGCAATTGGTACATATTTATCCAGATTGTGTAGAGAGGCCTTCTGTGGCATAACCCCATTTGAAGACAGGAGACTGGGGAACTTCAAACAACCTCTGTTCATATTCATACCAACATACATTTTTTTTTTCAAAAACAGTTTAAATAATGCTTCTATAAAGGCAATCAGTCTGTCAAACATGACACTTATTCCAAAAGCCAGAGCCACATTCTCAATGTTCATTATGGGTTAAGTTTAATTTGATTTTGAATGACTTAGAGATCACATTTTCATTATTGATGCTGTGACTCAAACTGTAATATGTCCAGTACATGTGCGTTGCATGTCATGTGGATGACTTSGATGATGTCTTGTGAGACAGACTCAGAGCAGGAAGCAGGAAACCAATCCTGCTGTCATGAGATAAGTCACTGTACAGGTGACATCTCCACTACGACAGAGAACCACCACTACCTRGCCACTAATAAGATATCTGAATTCCTCAAACATTAATTTCGCACTTGGCTTCCCTTGACCATCCCCTTGATTMTATCTGATCTGCTATGCCAAGCCAAGCCAGTCATTTGTGGAATGGATTACTAATCTACTGTACCATGGRGCTGTTACCCCACCAAGCTTAGTCTCACTGMAGAATCAGACATCCAAACCCTTGTCCATAAATGTAAAATTTCATTAGGCATTAATTCCAAAGGGTTAAGGTTTGGAATAGGGTTAAAACAAAAAACACTCCACTCCAAAACCCCTCCACTGCCTTATGTGCATAGTCATTGACTATGGTTGTGCCATGGCGGAGATCTTTGTGGGCTATACTCGGCCTTGTCTCAGGATGGTAAGTTGGTGTTTGAAGATATCCCTCTAGTGGTGTGGGGGCTGTGCTTTGGCAAAGTGGGTGGGGTTATATCCTGCCTGTTTGGCCCTGTCCGGGGGTATCATCGGATGGGGCCACAGTGTCTCCTGACCCCTCCTGTCTCAGCCTCCAGTATTTATGCTGCAGTAGTTTGTGTCGGGGGGCTAGGGTCAGTCTGTTATATCTGGAGTACTTCTCCTGTCTTATCCGGTGTCCTGTGTGAATTTACAGTATGCTCTCTCTAATTCTCTCTTTCCTTCTCTCGGAGGACCTGCGCCCTAGGACATGCCTCAGGACTACCTGGCATGATGACTCCTTGCTGTCCCCAGTCCACCTGGCCGTGCTGCTGCTCCAGTTTCAACTGTTCTGCCTGCGGCTATGGAACTCTGACCTGTTCACCGGACGTGCTACCTGTCCAGACCTGCTGTTTTCAACTCTCTAGAGACAGCAGGAGCGGTAGAAGATACTCTTAATGATCGGCTATGAAAAGCCAACTGACATTTACTCCTGAGGTGCTGACTTGTTGCACCCTTGACAACTACTGTGATTATTATTATTTGACCATGCTGGTCATTTGTGAACATTTGAACATCTTAGCCATGTTCTGTTATAATCTCCACCCGGCACAGCCAGAAGAGGACTGGCCACCCCTCATAGCTTGGTTCCTCTCTAGGTTTTCGGGCTTTCTAGGGAATTTTTCCTAGCCACCGTGCTTCTAACACCTGCATTGCTTGCTGTTTGGGGTTTTAGGCTGGGTTTCTGTACAGCACTTTGAGATATCAGCTGATGTAAGAGGGCTATATAAATACATTTGATTTGATTTGATTGAACAATGGTCACTTAATGCAACCACTGTGTCAGATTTCAAAAAAGCTTTACGGTGAAAGCACACCATGCAATAATCTGAGTACAAGTGCTAAGCCACCAAACAAGCCATGCAGATACCGCCATGTTGCGGAGTCAGTAAAAGTCAGAAATAGCGTTATAAATATTCACTTACTTTTGATGATCTTCATCGGAATGCACTCCCAGGAACTCAGTCCACAATAAATGTTTGTTTTGTTCGATAAAGTTCATCTTTATGACCAAATACCTCCTTTTTGTTGGCGCGTTTCATTCACCAATCCAATTGTACTAAGCACTAAGTCCAGACGAAAAGTCAAAGAAGTTCCATTACAGTTCGTAGAAACATGTCAAACGATGTATATAATCAATCTTTAGGATGTTTTTTTTCATAAATCTTCAATAATGTTCCAACGGACAATTCCTTTGTCTTTAGAAATGAAAAGGAACGGAGCTCATGCTCACGTCCGCGCGCAATCAACAACTCATGGCTTTCAGCCAGACCCCTGGTTCAAACAGCTCTTATTCGCTCCCCCTTCACAGTAGAAGCCTGCAATGACATCTAGTGGAAGCCTTAGGAGTGCAATCTGACCCCATTGACACTGTATTTTGGATAGGCAATCACTTGAAAAACTACAAACCTCAGATTTCCCACTTTTTTCTCAGGTTTTTGCCTGCCATATGAGTTCTGTTATACTCACAGACATCATTCAAACAGTTTTAACAACCTTCAGAGTGTTTTCTATCCAAATCTACTAAATAATATGCATATCTTAGCTTCTTGGTCTGAGTAGCAGGCAGTTTACTCTGGGCAGCTTTTCAACCAAACGTGAAAATACTGCCCCCTAGCCCGAATAGGTTTTAATATTACTGTCCATACAGTATCCATGAAGTGTAATTTTTTTGTCAACGATCTAGACAAGATAATCTAATGTAAAAGTGGAAGAGAAATTAAAACTATTATAAAAAAGATAAGTATTCACTCCCCTGAGACAATACATGTTAGAATTACCTTTGGCAGTGATTACAGCTGTGGGTCTTTTTGGGGTAAGTCTCCAAGAGCTTTGCACACCTGGATTGTACAATATTTACAATATTATTCTTCAAATAAATTCTTTCAGCTCTGTCAAGTTGGTTGCTGATCATTGCTAGAAAGCCATTTTCAAGATTTGCCATAGTTTTTCAAGTAGATTTAAGTCATAACTGGAACTAGGCCACTCAGGAACGTTCCAATGTCGTCTTGGTAAGCAACTCCAGCGTAGTTTTGGCCTTATGTTTTAGGTTAGTGTCCTGCTGAAAGGTGAATTAGTCTCCCAGTTCTGTTGGAAAGAAGACTGAACCAGGTTTTCCTCTAGGATTTTTGCCTGTGCTTAGCTGTATTCTGTTTATTTTTATCTTGAAAAAATCCCTAGTCGTTTATCAATGACAAGTATACCCATAATATGATGCAGCCACCACCATGCCTTGAAAATATGAAGAGTGGTAGTGTTGTGTTAGATTTGCCCCAAACATAACACTTTGTATTCAGGACAAGAGTACATTTCTTTGCCAATTTTTGTGCCTTGTTGCAAACAGGATCCATGTTTTGGAATAATTGTATTCTGTACAGACTTCCTTCTTTTCACTCTGTCAATTAGGTTAGTATTGTGGAGTAAGTACAATGTTGTTGATCCATCCTCAGTTTTATCATATCACAATCATTAAACTCTGTAACTGTTTTAAAATCACCACTGGCCTCATGTTGATATCCCTGAGCAGTTTTCTTCCTCGGAATCTGAGTTAGGAAGGGCATCTGTATCTTTGTAGTGATTGGGTAAACCATTAGAAGCCTAATTAATAACTTAACAATGCTAAAATGGATATTCAGCGGTTTCTTTTTACTTTTTTAGGCCACCAATCTACCAATTGGTGGTCTTCTTTGCGAGGCATTGAAAAACCTCCCTGATCTTTTGTGGTGTGCTTGTGCTTGAAATTCACTGCTCGATTAAAACCTCTTGAAGCTAGGGGGCAGAATTTTTTATGTTTTGAAAAATAACGTTCCAATGTAAGCTGCCTATTTCTCAGGTCCAGATGCTAGAATATGCATATAATTGACAGAGTAGGATAGAAAACACTCTAAAGTTTCCAAAACTGTCAAATATTGTCTGTGAGTATAAACAGAACTGATTTTGCAGGCGAAAACCTGAGGAAATCCAACCCGGAAGTGACTCTTATTTTGAAAAATCACAGTTCCATTGCCTGCCTTTCGTCCATTTAAAGGAATATCAACCAGATTCCTTTTCCAATGGCTTCCTCCAGGGTGTGAACAGCCTTTAGACATAGTTTCCAAGCTTTTATTCAGAAAAAATGAGCAAGATTTATCAAAACGCGTCAGTGGATAGACGGATGTCCTTCTATTAGGTCATGCGCGCGACACTGGTTTGCTCGACATTTTATTTCTCTCCTGTTGTCACGTTCCTGACCTATTTCTGTTAGTTTGTTGTATGTGTTAGTTGGTCAGGACGTGAGTTTGGGTGGGCATTCTATGTTGTCTGTTTCTATGTTGGTTTAAGGGTTGCCTGGTATGGCTCTCAATTAGAGGCAGGTGTTTGGCGTTCCTCCTAATTGAGAGTCATATTTAGGTAGGTTGTTTCACAGTTTTCGTTGTGGGTGGTTGTCTCCTGTGTCTGTGTATATGTTTGCACCATACGGGACTGTTTTGTGGTTTGTTCGTTTTATGTAGTCTGTTCCTGTTCATTGCGTTCTTCACGTTATAGTAAGTTCGTCGTTCAGGTCTGTCTGCATCGTTTATTTGTTTTGTTTGTTTATGCAAGTTTAGTTTGTTTTTCCGTCGTGTTCAATAAATCATGTCATTTCACTACGCTGCGCCTTGGTTCGATCACTACTCCTCCTCTTCGGATGAAGAGGAGGAGGAAAACCGTTACACCTGTATTGAATAGTTTACAGTCCGGTTGAAATATTATCGATTATTGATGTTAAAAACAACCTGAGGATGATTATTAAAAAACATTTGACATGTTTCTACGAACTTTAAGGATACTATTTAGAATTTTCGTCAAGCCTTGATGACCTGCTAAGGCTGTGAATACTGAACATAACGCGCAAACCAAATGGAAGTTTTTGATATAAAAATGATCTTTATCGAACAAAAGGAACATTTATTGTGTAACTGGGAGTCTCGTGAGTGCAAACATCCGAAGATCATCAAAGGTAAGCGATTAGTTTTATTGCTTTTCTGGCTTTCGTGACCAATCTACATTGCTGCTAGGTGTTCTTAATTAATGTTTTGTCTAGTGATCAATAAACTCACACAAACGCTTGGATTGCTTTCGCTGTAAAGCATATTTTCAAAATCTGACACGACAGGTGGATTAACAACAAGCTAATCTGTGTTTTGCTATATTGCACTTTTGATTTCATGAATAGAAATATTTTTAGCAAATTTTGGGAGTTTGGCGCTCTGCAATTCAGTGGTTGTTGATGAAAATGATCCCGCTAAAGGGATCCGTGCGTCAAGAAGTTTTAAGGGGCCTTACAGATATTTGTATGTGTGGGGTACAGAGATAGGGTAGTCATAAAAAAAATCATGTTAACCACTATTATTGAACACAGAATCAGTCCCTGCAACTTATGTGAATTGTTAAGGAGATTTTTACTCCTGGATTTATTTAGGCTTGCCAAAACAAAGGGGTTGTCTACCTATTGACTCAAGACATTTCAGCTTTTCGTTTTTTATTCATTTCAAAAATGTTCTACAAACCACTTTGACATTATGAGGTATCGTGTGTAGATCAGTGACGCAACATCGCAATTTAATTAATTTAAATTCAGGCTGTAACACAACAAAATGTGTAAAAGCAGAGTGAAGGCACTGTGCATATTTCCCAATTCTGACATTGCTCGTTCTGATATTTATGGTTTATAAAAAAAATAAAAAAAATAAATGTTTATTGTGTTGGAGCTAGAAACATAAGCATTTTGCTGCACCTGCGATAACATTTGGAAAATATGTGTACACGTCCAATAAATTTAGGGATTAAGTTAAGGGTTAACATTTGGCTCGTGGCTTACACCCATCCGTCAAATTTTGCTGTGGATCATGAGTGACCTGGCTGGTTGCCTACCCAAACACTTGGAAACAAAAAGTAAATACAATTTTAAATGGTAGAAAGGCTAGGTATTAGTTATTAGTGGGAGAATGTGTGTGTGTTAGCCCTTTCAAGCACTGCAATAGGTTGACTTGACCATGGGGTGGAGATTTATCTGTGGCCCAGTAAATATACGGGATATGTTTAATGAACTATAATTCATTATATCACAGAGGGAACACCATTTTTCTAGTAAACCCACTTCAAAATGTATAGGCTGCTGTGTACTATCTGTGTCCTCTCTCTCACTTGCTTGTTCGTTACTACCGGCAGATTTCAAACAAATGGCTGTGCACCGTGCACCACACAGAAGACATGACATACATCTTAGTGTGTAGCCTTTTGCCACCTAATTATTCCTTTGGAGAGGCAATTAGCCAACCACGCAGCGGTGCAGCCTGGGCAGTGTGACTATAAAACAACCATACACAGATAGGCAGGCAGNTCTGTGGCCCAGTAAATATACGGGATATGTTTAATGAACTATAATTCATTATATCACAGAGGGAACACCATTTTTCTAGTAAACCCACTTCAAAATGTATAGGCTGCTGTGTACTATCTGTGTCCTCTCTCTCACTTGCTTGTTCGTTACTACCGGCAGATTTCAAACAAATGGCTGTGCACCGTGCACCACACAGAAGACATGACATACATCTTAGTGTGTAGCCTTTTGCCACCTAATTATTCCTTTGGAGAGGCAATTAGCCAACCACGCAGCGGTGCAGCCTGGGCAGTGTGACTATAAAACAACCATACACAGATAGGCAGGCAGACACACACAGATGCATATGCGCGCGCACACACACACGTAAACGCGCACAAATACCTATGCTCTGGCATGCACGCATACAAATACACACACGTGCATGTGTGCTCGCACACACCATAATCACTCAGAAAACTAAGAAGAAGCAGAGTTGTATTGTTTATAAGCCTTGCACTTAATCAGAATGTTTTTGTGCTACTATAATTGTTTCCGAAACAACCGATTTAAATGAATGGCACATTTAATCCTGCCCTAGATACAGTATATCATGCAGCTTTGGTTTGAATGCAGACTGGCGGATGGCCTGTCCTTCCACAAACACACATGATCAAATCTCACTGTTAAAAGTCTGGGTGTTTCTCACACACACACACACACACACACACACACACACACACACGAACAAAATCAACTCTCGGCAAACAACCTTGAGTTTCAGTACTGTGACAGCATTCTTCATTAAAAATGAAACATTGAGCAACCCGGGTCACCTATTCCCCAGGCAAACTTGTTTTCCAAAATTCCAATAAGAAAGTTCAGGGCCGTTACAATACAATTTTATGACAATGCTCTGCTATATGCTACGGTAAAACAAAAACTGCCACTTTTTTTTACTTAATGTACATCCAATGTGTTTAATGGTTAATATACCCCAACCTGGATCTGTGTTAACAAAGTTATGTATATGGTCCTAAGGTTGCATATACCAGAACATAAAGTTTCCCCCCCTCCCACACACAACACACACACAGACCTGGTTGATTAGGGGCTAGTGTTTTATGGATGCAGGGAAGAGCACAGATAGAGCATTTGAATTCCTGGCAGGTCTATCTATAAAGGTTATTAAGCAGTTGGTGATGCATCCATTTGCCGTCCACGTATCCATGCTCTGACATTTATCAAGAATGTCCGGTTAAATGTCACAGGAAGAGGTAGCATATGGCCCTCTTCCTAATTAAGACCTGAAAGTCACCCAMAACTACTTATTTTCTCTCGCTCTGTCTTTTGTCTCTGTGTGCGTGTGTCTCCTCTGTTCCCTTTRGCCCAGCTAGAGCTACAGTCAGGGAGTGCACGTTAAGAAAACTTTGGTTTAAGAATTGATACAGAGAAAAAGATAAAGCACAGACAAATGGGGAAGGATGTAGCTCATCCATCTTTGGACACAAGACTCATTGTTTGCAGATTTTAACCTATAGGAGCTCTCCCAGCCTTCTCAGTGAGACCCATAAATCAGGCTGGGGAATACAGTAGTCCTCAGATTCAGCTGGAAACCTGGAGCACAGTAGGCTATGGTCTCTCGGCCTTACTATTTCCCTGATCAGATAAGGTGCGATTCTCGCACCTCAATTTTTTTTGTGAGAAATTGTTTGTTGAAAATAACAAGATAACTAATGTARAATATACTGTGTCCGTAAAATGTATATAKGTTAAGAACYTTTGTGAAACAGCACAGTTAAAAWTATATGGCAAATAGAGCTTGAGAGGATCTGCAGAAGCTAACCAGCAAACTAGCTAGTAGTCAGTTAGCCACTGCTAGCAGTCTTCACCGTTAACTCGGACACCAGCCAGCCTCAGCTCGGTCAATACCTGCCAGTCTGCACAGTGCGATATCAACCCAGAGCATATCGGACAGCTTTTTCTCTACCACATCTCCGGATTCCTACCCCATSCTCTGAACCTTTACACCGGATCATTGCAGCTAGCTAGCTGCTATCCGAGTGCCTACTCCTGGCTAACGTCTCTGTCCCGAAGCAAGCACCAGTTAGCCTTGAGCTAGCCTCGAGCTAGGCCCATCTCCTGGCTAGCTGAAGAGGTCCACCAGGCAATTCTTGGGCTATAATACCTCTGTTGCCAATTGCCGTGGACCCTTTACTGCCGACACGGAGCCCCGCCGATCCATCATGACTGGTCTGCCGACGTAGTCGTCCGAGGTGGTTTCAACAGGCTCTTCCGTTGCGACGTTGCAGAAGGCCCMTCTGCTAGCCCCGGCMCGCTAACGGTCTGAATCGCCGTGTCTCCAGCTCGCCTAGCGTAGTAGCGACTACTGAACGGCTCCCTGACTCACCTATGTCTACTCATTGGACCCTATGATCACTCGGCTACACATGCCTCTCCCTAATGTCAATATGCCTTGTCTATTGTTGTTTTAGTTAGTTATTATTGTCTTATTTCACTGTAGAGCCCTGCCCAATATGCCTTAGATAGCCCTTTTTTCCCACCCCCACACATGCGGTGACCTCACCTGGATTAACTGGTGCCTCTAGAGACAAAACTTCTCTCATCGTCACTCAATGCCTAGGTTTACCTCCACTGTACGCATATCCTACAATACCCTTGTCTGTACATTATGCCTTTAATCTATTCTTCCACAACCAGAAATCTGCTCCTTTTACTCTCTGTTCCGAACGCACTAGAGGACCAGTTCTTATAGCCTTTAGCCTTTAGCCGTACCCTTATCCTACTCCTCCTCTGGTGATGTAGAGGTTAACCCAGGCCCTGCAGCCCCCAGCACCACTCCTATTCCCCAGGTGCTCTCATTTGTTGACTTCTGTAACCGTAAAAGCCTTGGTTTTGTGCATGTTAACATCAGAAGCCTCCTCCACAAGTTTGTT
>NC_036840.1:14477539-14480347 GCF_002910315.2 Salvelinus sp. IW2-2015 | reverse complement strand
ACAGGGTTCAATTCTCAGGTCGACTCTCTTCTCTGTATACATCAATGATGTCGCTCTTGCTGCTGGTGATTCTCTGATCCACCTCTACGCAGACGACACCATTCTGTATACTTCTGGACCTKCTTTGGACACTGTACTAACTAACCTCCAGACGAGCTTCAATACCATACAACACTCCTTCTGTGGCCTCCAACTGCTCTTAAATGCAAGTAAAACTAAATGCACGCTCTTCAACCGATCGCTGCCCGCACCTGCCCGCCCGTCCAGCATCACTACTCTGGACAGTTCTGACCTATATGTGGACAGCTACAAATACCTAGGTAGGTATCTGGTTAGACTGTAACCTCTCCTTCCAGACCCACATTAAGCATCTCCAATCCAAAATTAAATCTAGAATCAGCTTCCTATTTCGCAACAAAGCATCCTTCACTCATGCTGYCAAACATACCCTCGTAAAACTGACTATCTACCGATCCTCGACTTCGGTGATGTCATTTACAAAATAGCCTCCAACACTCTACTCAAAAAACTGGATGCAGTCTAACACAGTGCAATCCGTTTTGTCACCAAAGCCCCATATACTACCCACAACTGATCTCAGACGATACGAAAGAGAGGTTGAACAGGCTAGTAATAGGGGTTGCAACAATTACGGCAGATAATGTTAGAAAGAGAGGGTCCAGATTGTCTAGCCCGGCTGATTTGTAGGGGTCCAGATTTTTGCAGCTCTTTCAGAACATCAGCCATCTGGATTTGGGTGAAGGAGAAATGGGGGAGGCTTGGGCAAGTTGCTGTGGGGGGTGCAGGGCAGTTGACCGGGGTAGGGGTAGCCCGGTCGGTAGAATATCACGGGGGCAATTTGATGTATAATGCAGTACGCCACAGAATGTTTTTGTGCTGGTCAAGGGCAGTCAGGTCTGGAGTGAACCAAGGGATATATCTGTTCCTGGTTCAATTTTTTTTTGAATAGGCATGCTTATTTAAGATGGTGAGGAAGGCACTTTTAAACTCTAACATTTTGCCATAACCATTGTAAGGTACTATCCCTCAATCGATAACCAGAGAATATTACACACCGTACTAGTTCTAACCCTGTCCGGAACAGTAAAGAAGCTCTACTATGCATACTTAGTACCGTGTAGAGTGCCTGAATCTTTGGCTATAGCCCGAGTATTGATCATAGGTGGACCAGTGAGTGAATCGGTAACCGCTATCTGTGCCTAGGAAGACATCGGGTGCGCCCGAGTTATCACTAGTACATGCAGCTAGGGGCACTGCTAACCGCTTACCTAGTCCTAACCTGGTCCCAGGAACTATTAAACCCTATCCTAGTTTTTAACTAGGCAAGCTAGCGTCAGAGAAGGGCTCACTGACTACTAACCCTATCTAGTCCTCATCTGGATCCCAGTAACTGTAACCTACCTAGCCTAACTGGTCCCATGTAACTATTAACCCTACTAGTCCTACCTGGTCCCAGTAACCTTAACCCTACCTAGTTCTAACCTGTCCCAGTAACTACTACTACTACCCTACTAGTCCTAATGGTCCCAGTAACTACTAACCCTACCTAGTCCTAAAACTGGTCCCAGGAAACTACTAACCTACCTAGTCTACCTGGTCCCAGTAATACTAACCCTTACTAGTCCTACCTTGGTCCAGAAACTACTACCCCTACCTTTCCTAACCTGGTCCCAGGAACTACTACCCTACCTATCCTACTGGTCCCAGTAATACTGGACTAACTAACCTATCTAGTCCTAACCTGGTCCATTAACACTACCTACTAGTCCTAACCTTTGGTCCAGTAACTACTACCCTACCTAGTCCTAACCTGGCCCAGTAACTACTAACCCTACTGAGTCCTAACCTGGTCCCAGTAAATATTTACCCTACTGTTCTAACGTGGTCCCAGTAAACATGCTGTTAACCCTACTAGTCCAAACCTGGTCCCAGGAACTAACTACCCTACCTAGCCCTAACCTGGTGCAGTAAATATTTACCTACTAGTTCTACCTTGGTCCCAGTACTACAGATACTAACCCTATTTAGTCCTAACCTGGTCCAGTAACTATACCCTCCTAGTATAACCTGCGTTTCCCAGTAAATTATTTACCCTACTAGTTCTAACTTGGTCCAGTAAACTACTACTGTTCAACCCTACCTAGTTCCAAACCTGGTGCCAGGAACTACTAAACCTACCTGTCTAACCTGGTCCCAGAAACTACTGACTACTAACCCTACCTAAGTCCTTACCTGGTCCAGTAAACTACTACCCTAACTAGCCTACCTGGTCCCATAACTACCTAACCTACTAAGTCCTACCTATGGTCCCAGTTAACCATTAACCCAACCTAGTTCTAACCTGGTCCCATAACTACTGAGTGCTAACCCTACCTTAGTGCTACCTCGGGTCCCAGTAACTACTTAACCTACTAGTCCTAAAACTGCCTCCGCCCCGCTTGAGGGAGTGCAAGAAGGAAAGTCTTTGTTAGCATGCTTGCGGTTTCCGTCGGCAGACCAGCCGTGATGATGGTAGGGTTCCGTGGTAGTTAAGGTCTCAAGTCCCACATTGGCAAAATAGAGAATTAGTGGCCCAAAATTTTGGCTGAGATGGACCTATTCAGCTAACAGGATGGCCGTTGCTTTAGAAGGCTAGTCGGCGCGGGCTAGCAGCGGGCATTTCAGGAGACGTAGCGCGGAGGGGCTGTTGGAAGAAGATCCATCGGGCAGATACGTTGGTTAGTCCAGTTGTCGATGGTTAGCAGGGCTTCGTGTTCGTAAAAGGGGTCCAGGGCAAATTTTGCAAAA
>NC_036840.1:14471609-14473724 GCF_002910315.2 Salvelinus sp. IW2-2015 | reverse complement strand
TAGGTATTGTAGCCCAAGGAGTGGCTGATGGACCTCTTCAGCTACCCGGGAGATGGGCCTAGCATGAGCTAGCTCCAGGCTAATTGGTGTGTGCTTCGGGACAGAGACATTAGCCAGGAGTAGCCACTCGGATTGCATCTAGCTAGCTGCGATGATCCAGGTGAAAAGGTTCAGAGCTTGCGGTAGGAATCCGGGGATTTGGAGAGAAAATAAGTCCGGTATGCTCTGGTTTGAATCGCGTTGTGCAAACTGGCGAGAGATTTCCGAGCTAGAGGTTAGCTGTTGACCGCTAGCAGTGGTTAGCTGACTACTAGCTAGTAGCTAGTTAGCTGGCTAGCTTCTGTTGGGGGATTCCAGTTCGAAAGTAAAGAAGAATACTTCTGAAAATAGCAGATCCATACCACATTGGGTGAGGCGGGTTGCAGGAGAGTATATTGAAGTTGAGGTTTAGGAAAATATAAAAAGATATGTGAAGAAAAAATATATAAACGATATATACACGGGACAAGATGAGGAAAAAGACGTCTGACTGCTACGCCATCTTGGATCAAGATACTTGCACATCATCATCTGCACATCTATCACTCCAGTGTTAATGCTAAATTGTAATTATTTCGCCTCTATGGCCTATTTATTGCCTTACCTCCCTAATCTCCTACATTTGCACACACTGTACATAGATTTTCTATTGTGTTTTTGACTATGTTTGTTTATGTGTAACTCTGTGTTGTTGTTTTGGCGCACTGCTTTTGCTTTATCTTGGCCAGGTCGCAGATGTAAGTGACAACTAGCTCTCAACTGGCCTACCTGGTTAAATAAAGGTTAAATAAAATATATAAATAAAAGAGGGGGAAAGAAAGAACTAGGGGGGTTAAGAAGATCGGGAAGATTCTGGCCTGCGCTCTCAAGATTCACCAAAGGAATGTACTTTGTTTCAACAGACTTTTTCCTGCTGAAACTCTAACAATTTCTAAAGTGAATACTGGAACAATATGTATTTATTTAACCTTTATTTAACTAGGCAAGTCAGTTAAGAACAAATACTTATTTACAATGAAGGCCTACCGGGGGAACAGTGGGTTAACTGCCTTGTTCAGGCAGAACCACAGATTTGACCTTGTCACCTTGGGGATTCTAAACCTAAAGATGCAGTATTGATAATAGTGGTTATGTGAGGTTTCCATAAAGAGTTACGATCGCGAGAACCAGCAAGCACAAGCGAACTTAGCAACGTTATGCTTATCGAGGTCGTAGTTGTGGACACCGAATGGCCTATTTCAACTAATGATACAGGTTATGGCACATTACTCCAAAGTCACTTTGACAGAGGTAGGCCGGACGAGGGGCCTACGGATATTAGTACATAGTCTAGCTCGAGAGGACAGGTCGAATCGGCCACTAAGCGATATGAAGTGAAAGCATAATTTACTAGGAGCACCAAAATAAGCTTGAGGGAACTATGAGGATGGCCTGATAGAATACATTGTTATTTTCCTTCCATTCGCTCTTGAAGTTGCTTCTTTGAAGATAGGCTAAGCCCAGCCATATAGAGGTCTGAGCAGGGTCAGAGTATGTATGTCCTACTACATGGGACATAAATTCGGAGTCTAATGATATATGAGATGAAGGCTAGGTAACGACATACTAGTGAGGTTTTATCAGTTCTGCGACCTTCAGGTTGTGAGACTTCAAGAGTGGTCAAAGCCAACTTAAAAGTACAGCTGCGACTGTTCACGTCTTTCTGGTCTGAAATGTTATTCTTTAACCCATCACTTATACAGTTTGCAGGAAAGGACCGGTTCTGGCAAACCTGACCTGTTCTCTGACCAATCTCAGGGGCGGTGATTACAATTAATCTCTATAGCCTCCAAATCGCATCCATCTCTTAAACAAAAACACTCAATAATTGTTCATATTACATGCACAACGCATAGTATGGGAATGTAGTGAGTATACTTTCCAAGTTACAGTATTCCATTATAACATTTTTTTATGACATCACAAATGACAGTTCTGTAGATCTCTTCTTACCATTCCCCACGTTCTATGTTAGTTGGGGCGGCAGGGTAGCCTGTGGTTAGAGCATTGGTCCAATAAATGAAAGGTGGTGGGTCC
>NC_036840.1:14401833-14470948 GCF_002910315.2 Salvelinus sp. IW2-2015 | reverse complement strand
GATCATCAAAGGTTAGTGATACATTTTATCTCTATTTCTGATTTTTGTGACTCCTCTCTTTGGCTGGAAAAATGGCAGTGTTTTTCTGTGAATAGGTGCTGACCTAACATAATGATATGTTGTGCTTTCTTCGTAAAGCCTTTTTGAAATCGGACACTGTGGTGGGATTAACAACAATTTTATCTTTAAAATGCTGTAAAATACTTGTATGTCTGAGGAATTTTAATTATGAGATTTCTGTTGTTTTGAATTTGGCGCCCTGCACTTAAACTGGCTGTTGTCATATCGATCCCGTTAACTGGATCCCAGCCATAAGAAGTTTTAAGACTAGCTGCCACTCCAATATGTCCCCTATAGAAATTGGCAGGGCACAATAACAACATATGGGCTAAATTGGTACAGCCTTTTTGCAAGCCACGCATTCTTACAAGGCACGCCTCAAAATATGTTACTGAGCCAGAAACAACAATACCATGCACCCAGTGGTGGTCAAAAAGTTTTTGCCAGTCCAACGATACGGTATTGAATTCTGTGGGGTGATTTACAGTACCATTCGAGATACAGAAATTCTCCCACTGCTGCAGTAAACCATTTTAGAGTATTTAACTGTTGATAATACCCCAAATACAGTTTTCCATTACAATGCAATACCAAAGGGTTTTGGTGCACCACTGCACTGCAGACATGGTGTTGGGGTACTGCTACGCCATATATTATTTTGGGGAATAGGTTGCATTAATTTGCAGTCAGCAGGTCCAGTGGTCTATGTCTGGTACCCCCAGAAAGAGAGATCCAAAAGAGATAAAAAAACAGAGCCTGGGAGTTTGTGTGTGTGTGTGTGATTCTCTTACGTCTCCTGCTACTCTGTGTGTGTGTGCGTGGCACCCCCTTGTCCCCCAACACCTCTTCCGTTACAGCCTCAGAGCCATCTAGGGGCCAGCCTTTGCCTCAGGGCTGGCCTGGTGTAAGATATATAATTGATTACATTTTTTATGCTCTCACAGAAAGGTGATAATGTCTTTCTGTACCCGTCTCTTCCCTGAGGAGCTAACAAAGCCAACACAGGCACAAGATCAATTTCTCAAAGCTATAACGACACAAGCCAAGACCCAGATGCAGACACGGGAGGCAGATGGTTTGAGCTCTGATATTTATTWTAGTCTAAGGAGTAGGCAAAAGGCAGGTCGCGGACAGGCAAGAGTTCATAACTAGGACAGAGCCCAAAACGGTACAGGTCGGCAGGCAGGCTCRAGGTCAGGGGCAGGCAGAATGGTCAGGCMGGCGGGCTCAGAGTCAGGACAGACAAAGGGTCAGAACCAGGAGGACGAGAAACGTTTCATAACCATCACTACTGTACACAAACAACGTGGGTGGATTCCATCTCCCTGTATGGCTGATAAAAATGCCCKTTCAACACCAGACAATGGTTTAATAGGGGTTTCAGGGCTAAGATTGCCAGTTGAATGTAGCATTGTATTGCTGATTTAAATTACTCCTTAGAACTAGGATCATAACAGTATGCAGTTATGCGTTTTACATTCTCTTTGATATGCTTTTTCATACATATATCCGGCCCCTGTGAGACGTATACTACCTCCCGTTATCCCAGAGCTTTCACCAAAATATCTCTCACTAACGTTTGCTAAATCAAGCTTGTTGCTATACTAAACTCTGACATCCAGCTGATTGCCATACTCAACATAATTCACTTCAACAGCTCACATTCAAAAGCTCAACTCGAATCCCCTCAACAAGGTATGCTTGAGTTCAGTTGACAACAAATGTTATTGCACTTGACTTAAAACCTTATTCCACGTCAGCCATCAAATTACAAGTCAATGAGGTATCGAGTCAAAGCTCTTGAAAATGTTGTGGTTAGAGTCAAGACCATACAGCATTTAAAATACCACAATATTTCCACATACGGTACTGTAAATACTGTATGACCAGTTTGTCTGGCCCTCCTCACCTGAGCKTATTATGTGCTAATGCTATTTATTTCAGTAGCTATTGTATTGCAAATTGATTTGGTGATCCCCTACTAAAAATCCCTGTTGCAGAAGACACTTATTAAATGTATTCCATGCTTCCTGACCTGCACTCAATCTGATGATGTCAGAGTTCTATTCATGGCCTCATCTACATTGCATTCCTCATGGCTCCGTATCCGTTAGTGACTGGAGCTGTGGATCCAGAAACACAGCCAGGTCAGGATGACATTCAGCACCGGGAGAAGACGAGCACCGCCAACAACGATGCAAATACATCACCAGGGGGCATTACTGGACACACACAAACACTAACACATGCAGAAACACATGTGCCAACCAAGGTTTAAACTTTTGCGTTTTTATATTAGTTTGTATTTCTATTTCTATCTATCTATTTTTCAATCATTATTAAACTAAATAATGAGGGTTTATATTATCCCAATCGAGGTTAAGGCTACTCACATTCCAGTGTTAGAACTCGTAAACAAGGCTGGGATTTCTGTTAATGCACTCCGTGCAGCCAATGGCAATGTCCGTTTTAGGTATAATGCCGGGAGCAACTTGCACAGCACCAAATACCCTAGCTTCAGACTCCAAATTATCCATACACCTCTGAAGACTCTAGCCCTGGGCTTTCCAACCCTATTCCTGGACAGCTACCATCCTGTAGGTTTTCAATCCAACCCCMGTTGTAACTTACTTGATTCAGCTTATCAACCAGCTAATTATTAGAATCAGGTGTGCTAGAGCTCTGACCTTGCCTCCATAAATAAAATGAGAATTAAAAACAGCCTCTGGTTCGACTGTGTTCTGGCAGAGTTACTCCACCTCAAAAACACAATTTGGCGAAAGGCTTGGCATAGAAATACTCAGGCTGACTGGCCATCGTTCAGGCAAATGAGAAATAAGTGCACTCAGGTTATCCGGAAGGCCAAAGTTAGTCACTTTATGTAGCAGTTCTCTCTCTRTGGGTCTAACCCCAAAAAGTTCTGGAAAATGGTGAAAGACMTGGAGAATAAACCCTCCTCCTCACAGCTGCCCATGTCCCTTAATATTTATGATGTGGTTGTTACTGACAAGAAGTGTTTGGCTGAGCCCTTTAATCACCACTTCATTAAGGCAGGATTCCTATTTGACTCAGCAATGCCTTGCCCGTCCAACACTTCCTCATCTCCCAGCCTTTCTAATGTGACTAGCACTGATGCTCCTACCTCTTTTCCCCCTGACCCGCTACACAGTTTCTCCCTGCAGGTGGTCACTGAGTTTGAGGTGCTCCTTAAATTTGACCCCAAAAAAACATCTGGGTCTGATTGTTTGGATCCTTTCTTCTTTAAGGTGGCAGCCCCTATCATTGCTGAGTCTTTCTCTCTCCTCTCTGGAGAGGTTCCCAGTGCTTGGAAGGCAGCAAAGATGCATCCTTTCTTTAAAGGGGGAGATCAAGTTGATCCTAACTGTTATAGGCCCATTTATATCTTGCCCTGTTTACCAAAAGTAGCTTCCTGAGTGGTGCAGCGGTCTAAGGCACTGCTTCGCAGTGCTAGAGGTGTCATTACAGACCCGGGTTCAATCATGGGCTGTATCACAACCCGCCGTGATCGGGAGTCCCATAGGGTGGTGCACAATTGCCCCAGCGTTGTYCGYGTAAGGGGAGGGTTTGGCCAGGGGGGCTTTACAAGTAGGCCGTCATTGTAAATAATAATTTGAACTTAACTGACTTGCTTCGTTAAATAAAGGTTAAACATTTTTTTTWAAGTGTAAATAATTAAGTGACTGGCTTTCTTGATCTATAGTATTCTCTCTGGTATGCAATCTGGTTTCCRCTCAGGTTATGGATATGTCACTRYAACCTTAAAAGTCCTAAATGATATCACCACTGCCCTTGATTCTAACCAATGTTGTGCTGYTATTTGTATTGWCTTGGGCAAAGCTTTTGATATGGTAGACCATTCCATTCTCGTGGGTCAGCTGAGGAGTATTGGTATCTCTGAGGGGTCTTTGGCCTGGTTTGCTAACTACCCCTCTAAAAGAGTACAATGTGTAAAGTCAGAACAGAGCTACCTCAGACACTGCTTGTCACCAAGGCTCGATCCTAGGCCCCACATTCGTCTCAACAACATACACTACATCACCAAAAGWATGTGGACACCTGCTCCTCGAACATCTCATTTCAAAATCATGGGCATTAATATGGAGTTGATCCCCCCCTTTGCTGCTATTACAGCCTCCACTCTTCGGCAAAGTCTTTCCACTAGATGTTGGAACATTGATGCGGGGACTTGCTTCCAGTTGGTAGAGCAWGGCGCTTGTAACGCCAGGATTGGGGTTTCGATTTCCATTGGGGAMCAGTACRAAAATGTTTGCACTCACTACTMAAGTCGCTCTGGATAAGAGCATCTGCTAAATGACAAAAATGTAAACATGTAAGAGCATTAGTGAGGTCAGGCACTGATGTTGGGCGATTAGGCCTGACTCGCATTTGCCGTTCCAATTCATCCCAAAAGTGTTAGATGGGGTTGARGTCAGGGCTCTGTGCAGGCAAGTCAAGTTCTTCCACACCGATCTCRACAAACCAATTCTGTATGGACCTCACTTTGTGCACCGTGGCATTGTCATGCTGAAACAGTAAAGGTCCTTCCTCAAACTGTTGCTACAATGCTGGAAGTACACAATCGTCTAGAATCTCATTGTAAGTTGTAGCATTAAGATTTCACGTCACTGGAACTAAGGAGCCGAGCCCAAACCTTGAAAAACAGCCCCAGACCATTAATCCTTCTCCACCGAACTTTACAGTTGGCACTATGCATTGGGGCAGGTAGCATTCTTCTGGCATCCGCCAAACCAACATTTGTCTGTCGGAAAGCCAGATGGTGAATCGTGATTCATCACTGGCCAGAGACGTGTTTCCACTGCTCCAGAGTCCAATGGAGGCAAGCCTTACACCACTCCAGCCAACGCTGGCATTGCGCATGGTGATCTTAGGCTTTGTGTGCGGCTGCTCGCCATGGAACCCCATTTCATGATGCTCCAGACAAACAGTTCTTATGATGATGTTGCTTCCAGAGGCGGTTTGGAACTCGGTTATGAATGTTGCACCAAGGACAGACGAATTTTGTGCACTACGCGCTTCATCACTCGGCAGTCCCGTTCTGTGAGCTTGTGTGGCCTACCACTTTGACTCAGAGCCATTGTGCTCCTAGACATTTCCACTTCACAATAACAGCACTTACTTTGACTGGGGCAGCTCTAGCAGGGAAGAATATTGACAAACTGATTGTTTGGGAAGCTGGTTATCCTATTGACGGTGCAACATTGAAAGTCCTTGAAGTCTTCAGTAAGGCCATTTTAGTTCCAATGTTTGTCTATGTGCTCGACTTTATACACCTGTCAGTAACAGGTGTGGCTGAAATAGCCGAATCCACTAATTTGAAGGGGTGTCCACATACTTTTATATACAGTGGGAGACAAGTATTTGATACAACTGACGATTTTGCCAGGTTTTCCTACTTACAAAGCATGTCAGAGGTCTGTAATTTTTATCATAGGTACACTTCAACTGTGAGAGAAGGAATCTAAAAAACAAAAATCCAGAAAATCACATTGTATGATTTTAAGTAATATTGGCATTTTATTGCATGACATAAGTATTTGATACATCAGAAAAGCAGAACTTAATATTTGGTACAGAAACCTTAGTTTGCAATTACAGAGATCATACGTTTTCTGTAGTTCTTGACCCAGGTTTGCACAACACTGCAGCCGCAGAGGATTTTGGCCCACTCCTCCATAACAGACCTTCTCCAGATCCTTCAGGGTTTCGGGGCTGTCGCTGGGCGACAGCCAGTTTGGGCAATACGGACTTTTCGGCTCCCTCCAAAGATTTTCTATTGGGATCAGGTCTGGAGACTGGCTAGGCCACTCCAGGACCTTGAGATGCTTCTTACGAGCCACTCCTTAGTTGCCCTGGCTGTGTGTTTCGGGGTCGTTGTCATTGCTGGAAGACCCAGCCACGACCCATCTTCAATGCTCCTTACTGAGGGAAGGAGGTTGTTTGGCTCCAAGATCTCGCGATACATGGGCCCAGTCCCATCCTCTCCTCAATACGGTGCAGTCGTTCTGTCCCCCCTTTGCAGAAAGCATCCCAAAGAATGATTGTTTCCACCTCCATGCTTCACGGTTGGGGATGGTGTTCTTGGGGTTGTACCTTCATCCTTCTTCTTCCCTCCAAACACGGCGAGTGGAAGTTTAGGACCCAAAAAGCTCTATTTTTGGTCCCATCAGACCCACATGACCTTCTCCCATTCCTCCTCTGGCATCATCCAGAATGGGTCATGGCAGACTTCAGACGAGGCCTGGACATGGCGCTGGCTTGAGCGGGGGGACCTTGGCGTGCGCTGCAGATTTTAATCCTTGACGGCGTTAGTGTGTGTTACTAATGGTTTTCTATTGAGACTGTGGTCCCAGCTCTCTTCAAGGTCATTGCCAGGTTTCCTGCCGTGAAGTTTGGGCTGATCCCCTCACCATTCCTCATGATCATATTGATGGCCCATACGAGGATTGAGATTCTTGATGGAGCCCCAGACCGAAGGTTGATATGACCGTCATCTTTGAACTTCTTTCCCATTTTCTAATATTGTGCAACAGTTGTTGCTTCTTCAACCAAGCTGCTTTGCCTATTGTCCTGGTAGCCCACCCAGCCTTGTACAGGGTCTCCTACAATTTATCCCTGATGTCTTACACAGCTCTCTGGTCTTGGCCATTTGTGGAGAGGTTGGCGGCTGTTGATTTGAGATGTGGGGACAGGTGTCTTTTTTACAGGTTACGAGTTCAAACAGGGTGCAGTTAAATACAGGTAAATGAGTGCGAGAACAAGGAGGGGCTTCTTAAAAAGAAAAACTAAACAGGTCCTGTGAAGAGAAGTCGGATTCTTACTGGTGGTAGGTGATCAAAATACTTAATGTCATGCAATAAAATGGCCAAATTAATTTACTTAAAAATCATTACAATTGTGATTTTCTGGATTTTTTTTTTAATTCCGTCTCTCACAGTTGAAAGTGTACATACTGATAAAAATGGACAGACCTCTACATGCTTTGTAAGTAGGAAAACCTGCAAAAATCGTGCAGTGTATCAAATACTTGTTCTGCCCCAACTGTATGTAGGTGATAGTTTCAAGGTAGTAGGAAGCTGTATCATAACATTTAAATGCAGATGATACAAGCTTATACTCATTTAGCTTAAAGATGGCCTTAAACTACAGTAAACAGCTCCAAGGATCGCCAGTTCAATCACAGTGCTAGGCAATTCATCTGTAATTTTTGTTTTTCTGTTTTAACCCTATCCCAAACCTRAACCCTTACCTTAACAATTTTTAACTAATACCTAACCTTAACTGTTTTAACCCTACATAAAAAAAGTGCTGTTTTGTACCCAAAAAGTATTTTTCATTTTGTCCCTTAAGGCAAACCATTTTTTGGGCTGTGGAAAACCTTTTTAGATCTGTTCTTTAAATAACACTTTGTATAACCATTTGTATGGTTCTTCATTACACTAACCACATTTTCATCCAGAGTTTTTATGGGTATAAAGTCATAGCCTACCGTATAAAAAATAAAAATCTCGACAGCTGTGATGGAAACAGGAAGTTTCGGTACAATTTCATAAATGCTGACAGATCATTTGTTTGTTCGACCTGGTGTGATCTTTTTGTATCTTGAAAATGTATTATTCGAGGAATGGCAGTCATAATGCTTTTATGCACRAATATTGATATAACGTTAGYTGGCTGTCTCCCTAGCTGACGTTATTATTCGTATCCCATAACTGTTTGCTTTTCTAGTTAGAACCTAATGTTAGCTAGCTAACATTGAACCTGGTTGGCTAGCTCCCATTATAATCATGCAGGRTAGTAACGACATGATTTKGCACTGTGTTCATTTTAACTAGCTAACATTAGCTGGCTGGCTCGTTAGCTAACGTTACGTCACCTGTGTGATCTTACACTTTACTTAGCTAGGTTCATTGTTTACCTAGCTAGCTAGCTATATGTCTTAAGCTAAAGTGTACTGTTAGTTAGCTAGCTAACATTAGCTGGCTGGCTCCTTAGCTGACGTTATTATTCGTATCCCAGAGCCGTTTGCTTTTCTAGTTAGAGCCTAATATTAGCTAGCTACTATAGCTCCCAGCAGTAGCATTGTTGGCACTGTTCATTGTTGTTTAACTAACTAACGTTAGCTGGCTGGCTCATTAGCTAACGTTACATGACGTGTGTACAACACCCGTTGAATATGGTCGGTGTCAGTAAACGTCTGCAAAAAAGTTAAATGAAATTGTTTCCAGCAGAGCTGGTTAGGCTGTTTTCATGTTATCCATAGGTAAACAAATAATCGGCCAGAGCGTCATTGTATGCGCTCTGAACGCTCCGAGAGAGAAACGAGATGGGTGGGGCTAAAGCTTTAGAGGATGTGAACGATGCTGAATGGGTGTAGACAAAGAGGAGCTCTTCACTTTTGTTGTTGAGCTCACCACTCATTATAATGGCTGTCTATGGGAATATCAAAGGAATAGCTCCCAGATTGTAGTTCCTGGGGCTTCCAGTAGATGTCAACAGTCTTTAGAAAGAGTCGGGCTGTTTTGTTGAAGAATGGGCTAGTGAATTTGTATGTGTTTGTAGGTGGTCTATTCCATTTTGGCTGTAGGTATTTGTTAAGCTGTCTTGTAATGTCGGAGCGCTGTCCTCAGCAATTAATCGCATGGTATGCTTTTCACCGTAAAGCCTTTTTGAAAAATCTGACAACGGCTGGATTACAGAAGTAAGTTGTAACACTTGTATTTGTTCATGAATGGTTTAATATTACAACATTTTGTATTTCAAATTTGCGCTCCGTGCAATTGTCACCGGATCTATGGCGTCCCAGCCTACGCCCAAGAGGATATAGGTTATGAGTGGCAGTGCAATTTCCTTTTCCGCATTCCCTTGTTCTTTGTGATAAAATTGCCAATGTGTAGCTATTCCAAACGTGAAGTCAGCATTATCTCAAAAAAGCGTCTAGTTGTCGGAAAGCCACAAGCAGAGAAGGGGATTACTAGGTAGTATGTACAACAACTGAAGCCTTCAACTGGAATGGTCTCCGCATTTAACCCAACCCCTGACCTAGATACTCGTTGTTTCTTAATATTTTGGTTAGTGTCGGTGTGACACGTGGGGGTACGCTAGTTTTTGGTTAGTCTTGGGTTTTGTATGTTTAGGGAGTTGGTAATCTCTAGGGGTTCTAGGTATTTATTTTGTATATCCTATGTGGCACTGCATCATGGTCCAATCAGAGACAGCTGTTTATCGTTGTGCTCTGATTGGGATCAATTTAAGGTAGCACATTACTTCTCGTTTGCTTGTTGGGGATCTTGTCTACGTTTGAGTTCCTGAGATGACACCTGTAGCGTCACGTTTCGTTTGGTTGTTTGTTAGTGAGTTCTCTTTATTAAAATATGTGGAACTCTACTAACGCTGCGCCTTGGCTCATCTTTACGACGATCGTGACAACACGGGCTCGGCCTTAATCGACATCGATGTCTTCTGCGCCCAGGAACAGTGAGTTTACTGCCTTGCTCAGGGGCCGAACGACAGATTTTACCTTGTCAGCTCGGGGATTCGATCCAGCAACATTTCGGTTACTGGAAGAAGGCTATCAAGGAGAGAAGGACACTTTTCCATTTGCCTACAACGAATTGACATCTCCTCGACCACTTGACCACTTATCGCTTGCCAGGTCACAGAGGGAGACTGTCACAATCTGCTCCTGCAACGCCCTCTACTGCTCATCCTCGTGTCTCCTTAGACAGGGGTGAGGGGGCCACTGCAGGCCACACCCAGTACTCTGTCCCTCTCCCTCTCTCTGTGTGCGTGTGTGATTGTGTAGGCGGAGACAGGTGTGCTGGAGTCAGAGCAGATTTCCACCAGCTCCAACCTGTTCCACAACCAAGACCTCTCCAAATACTCAGCCCTGCCACGTCCACGCTGCCAGATCGTCATCGGCCGTACGAGTCTACGTTTCTAGCCGTTTATTACTATTCAGATCCTGTTGTGCCTGTTTTCCTTGCATGACGCTATTTTCCTCTCCGCTACAGTTCTGCCCGCTCTGACTCTGGTCCCTGTCTCTAGTCCCACGTCTCGTCATCCTGTTACTCTGTCCTTCCCCACTCTACTACCCCTTGGATTCCCCTCTGGACCTGCTCACCCTGTCTCAACCCCTCTCGCTCCAGAGTGGATTCCCCACTCTACTACCCCCTTGCATTCCCTTCCGGACCTACTCACCCTGTCTCAACCCCTCTCGCTCCAGCCTCAGCCTCCGCACCTGGTTTCCAGCAACCCGCCTGAGCTTCCCCTGATGTGCACTCCATCTCCCCCCTGTGTTTCAATAAATACCTTGGTTACTTCATCCCAGTCTCCTCGTCTGAGTCTGCTCTTGGGTTCCCCTATTCCACTACGCGTAGCAAGAGATGGCAGAGGATGGACATTTACACAAATGACAAAGGCCCTTGTGTTTTGTTATTCACAGAGTCACAATAGAGGAGGGCTTTGTGATCAGGTCAACTTTGTCTCAATAGAACTACGTACATACTGTAACTATAATACCTGGACCTGCAAGTCCTTTAGTTAATAAGAACTGACTCACTCAGTTTGATTTAGATTAATCCTCCAATCCTCCAAATGTAATTATTGGCGGAGAGTCACGTCATTGMAAAAAATATTTTTTGATATACGGTAGGCCTACCATAGGCAACATGAGTCTCAGTAGTSTTGAGTAATGTGCTGTTAAAAGTGGTGTAGGTCTTATTTATTATTAATGTKTACGCAGCATTTGTGTGTTGGTGTCACTTTTAATTCTTAATTGATCTWCCGTTTCTATCATAGGCCACTATAATCGATGGKGGCTCAGGGCAGTACCATTCTGCTCATCTGATGAWGGTGCACATGGATCAGATTCAAACTTTGAAGACCGAGATCCAGTCATTGAAGGCAGACCAGCAGAAAGAGAAACATTATCTGAGGGCAGAGATACGGGCGGCAGCTGATGCATTGGTCCAGAGCCAGGCGGTATTGGCAGAGAGTCACTCGTCATTGGCAGAGAGTCAGGCGGCATTGGTGTAGAGTCAGGTGGAGAATGACGTTTTGAAGAGGGCGAGGAATGAGATGGAGTCACAATCCGTGCCAGGCACACCTGTGAGCTCTGGAACTCCAMCTCCGACAGGCAGAGTCAACATACCTGACATTTCCATTCCTCTTCTGACAACAGATCTTGACCAACTGCTCACCAGGCACAGCAAGGGCCGCTGGGACCGTTATGCTGTTCTGCTATTCCAAGCATGTGTAACCGAAGAGAGATACCACGAGTGGACACAGAATACCAACTGGGACGGATCCCGAGGCAAATGTGGCTTACCAGTGAACCTCTGGGTGTTCATCATTAATACTGTGTCTCTGAAGTTTCTGTCCATAACTGATGCAACCCAAAACGGCATTAAAGACAGAGTTAATGAGTACTTGAAGTCACAGAGTAAGTCTGGACATGGCCTGCTTTCCCGTTATGTAAGGAATTAGGCACTTTAACATGTTTACTACAGTATGCACTGTAGGCTATGTTTACTTGTCAGACTGCACAGTAGCCTAATAAACAAATGCAGGCGGCCTCTATCTTCAAAATGCTTTAAATGCTTTTTTATCCAAATGTTTAAAGTGTGTTTGGGCGACCTCATGCAATCGCAAAATAAAATAATTATAAAAATACTCTTTCAAAATGCAGGTTGTTTATTTCCTTATGGATCCATTATGAATTACTATGGGAATAAATATCAGTGAATTACAGAAATATTGGAACAAACAATGAGCTTTAAACAGCCATAAGCAAACAGGAAAACGGTCATCCAGAGGCGGCGCTCCAAGTGTCCGGGGACTTTAATGCAGGGAAACTCAAATCAGTTTTACATCATTTCTACCAGCATACTAAATGTGCAGCCAGAGGGAAAATAACTCTGGACCACCTTTACTCTACACATAAAGATGTGTACAAAGCTCTCCCTCGCCCTCCATTTGGCAAATCTGACCATCATTCTATCCTCCTGATTCCTGCTTACAAACAAAACTAAAGCAGGAAGCACCAGTGACACCAGTCAATAAGAAAGTGGTCAGATGAAGCAGATGTTAAGCTACAGGACTGTTTTGCTAGCACAGACTGGAATATGTTCCGGGATTCCCCTTGAAGGCATTGAGTAGTACACCATTAGTCACTGGCTTCATCAATAAGTGCATTGATGATATCGTCCCCACAGTGACCGTAAGTAAATACCCTAACCAGAAGCCATGGATTACAGGCAACATCCACACTGAGCTAATGGGCAGAGCTGCCGCTTTCAAGGTAGGGGACTCTAACTCTGAAGTTTATAAGAAATCCTGCTATGACCTCCGACGAACCACCAAACAGGTAAAACATCAATACAGAACTAAGATTGAATTGTGCTACACCGGCTCCGACGCCTGTCGGATGTGGCAGGGCTTGCAAATTATTACAGACTACAAAGGGAAGCACAGCTGCGAGCTGCCCAGTGACACGAACCTACCAGACGAGCTAAATTACTTCTACGCTCGCTTCAAGACAAGTAACACTGAAGCATACATGAGAGTATCAGCTGTTCCAGACAACTATTTAATCACGCTCTCCGTAGCCGCTGTGAGTAAGACCTTTAAACAGGTCAACATTCACAAGGCCGCAGGGCTAGATGGATTACCAGGACGTGTACTCCGAGCATGCGMTGCCCAACTGGCAAGTGTCTTCAGTGACATTTTCAACCTCTCCCTGACTGAGTATGTAATACCAACATGTTTCAAACAGACTACCATAGTCCCTGTGCCCAAGRACACTAAGGTAACCTGCCTAAATGACTACCGACCCGTAGCACTCATGACTGTAGCCATGAAGTGCGTTGAAAGGCTGGTCATGGCTCACATCAACACCATTATCCCAGAAACCCTAGAAACACTCCAATTTGCATACCACCCMAACAGATCCACAAATGATGCAATCTCTATTRMASCCAACACTGCCCTTTCCCACCTGGACAAAAGGAACACCTATGTGAGAATGCTATTCATTGACTACAGCTCAGCGTTCAACACCATAGTACCCTCAAAGCTCATTACTAAGCTAAGGACCCTGGGAYTAAACACCTCCCCCTGCAACTGGATCCTGGACTTCCTAACGGGCCGCCCCCAGGTGGTAAGGGTAGGTAACAACAAATCCATCATGCTGATCCTCAACACGGGGCCCCTCATGGGTTGCGTGTTCAGTCCCCTCCTGTTCTGCCTGTTCACTCATGACTGCATGGCCAAGCACGACTGCAATACCATCATCAAGTTTGCAGATGACACAACAGTGGTAGGCCTGATCACTGACACTGATGAGAAAACATATAGGGAGGAGGTCAGAGACCTGGCAGTGTGGTGCCAGGATAACAACCTGTCCCTCAACATGATCAAAACAAAGGAGATGATCATGGACTAGAGGAAAAGGAGGGCCGAGCACGCCCCCAGTCTCATTGATGGGGCTGTAGTGGAGCAGGTTGAGAGCTTCACCTATTCCCCCTTCAGGAGACTGAAAAGATTTGTCATGGGTCCTCAGATCCCCAAAAAATTCTACAGCTTTTACCATCGAGAGCATCCTGACTGGTTGCTTCACCGTCTGTTTTGGCAACTGCTCTGTCTTTGACCGCAAGGCACTACAGAAGTTAGTGCGTACGGCCCAGTACATCGCTGGGSCCAACCTTCCTGCCATCCAGGACCTCTATACCAGGCAGTTTCAGAGAAAGGCCCTAAAAATGGACAAGTACTCCAGCCACCCTAGTCATAGACTGTTSTCTCTGCTACCACACGGCAAGCGGTACCGTAGTGCAAAGTCTAGGTCCAAAAGGCTTATTTGCAGCTTCTACCTCCAAGCCATAAGACTCCTGAACAGCTAATCAAATGCCTAATTGCATTGACCCCACCCCCCCATTTCTACACTGCTGCTGCTACATAGTCACTTTACCTCTACCTACATGTACATATTACCCCAATTACCTCGACTACTTAATTTTTTTTTTGTAAATACTTTCTTAACACTTATTTTTCTTAAACTGCATTGTTGGTTTAGGGCTTGTAAGTAAGCATTTCACTGTAAGGTCTACTACACCTGTTGTATTCGACTCATTTGACAAATAATGATTTGATGTTGCATTTATGTTTGTTCAGTGTATATTTGATGACCTCCTACACCATAGCTGTCTAACTTTTTCTCTGCAGTACCTGAGAGGAGGGAAATGGATACCATGCCAGGAGAAAAGAACCCTGCTCAGTCTGCTGTTATTTCAGTTCCTTCTGCATCATCCACTTAGATTGATTTATATGCTGGAAAAAGCACCCTGGCTTTCACTAGTTCATAAATCCACACACAGACAGACACACACATACACACACACACACATACACACAAACACTACTTTATAAGTTCATAGACCTAGAGATTATGGCTCAATGCAGTATGATGCATTATGCATGGCTATGCMCTGCCGTGGTAGTACCCTGTTGAACCCTTATTTCCCTGTTCATTCTACAATGAGGAACACACACCACACACCCAGAACATTACATATAGTAACACTATGTGCACAGGCTAAACACATACACGCTGGACATATACACACTGAACACACACACTCACACACACAAGTGGAATGGGGGAGAAGACCCATGTATTTCATACCCAAATAAAACRCAGTGACTTCAGAAAAGTACAATCAAAGCGATGCCTGCATGTTCACAGTAATGTGAACATGCATGTGAACTTACCTCTTCCAACCCTTTTTATAAAGGAAAAGCGATGGAGGTTGCCGTGTGTGCGTACGTGCGTGCGTGTGTGTGTGGSGCGGTGGAGATRTCTGTTGGCTGTGTAGGTGGTGTTGTGTTGGGGCCCGGCTTGAGAAGAGAGATCCTTGCTATTGTTAGTGTCGCCAGTCACCTGTCACATCACGGTGGGCTTAGCGAGAGGAGACGGGAGTGGGGAGAGAGCGAGGGGGAGAGGATAAAGAGAATGAGAGAGAGAATAAGAGAGAGGAGGAGAGACAGAGAGAGAGAGAGAAAGAAAGGAAGGAGAGATCGAAGGGCTCTGGGAGGTTAGACACAAACAAGAAAACAGCAGAGGTAAGTGTCAGAGCTACACTGTGCCTGCTGTATTATACCTGCCTGCTCAATGSACAGGGACCACACACAGTTCAGTTGCATTCAACAGTCAAACCATACATATTGTATGGGGGATATACTGTCTGACACAGGTAGCTAATGGACTGTGAAGGCCTTGCATTGTGACATGTTTGAGACCAGTGGGGTGTGTGGAGCTGCTAACAGGTGGGCAGATGGTAATGACTCAGCCCATGTGGGGAATGACAGGAAATGACATAGAGCATGAGCTCCCCACTAAAGGCCCTCTGCATATCCAGTGAATATTTAGCCATCATTATCACAAACATTATGGCCAAATGAACCCCAAGTGAATAGTATCGCACAGAAATATAGATATTGCACTTAGGAGCTATTGGGAACATCTAACTGCATGTCRCATGCCCTTTAATATACTACTGACTCTCAGCAATTCCAGAGGGATATATGTTTTATTTTGACCAATTAGCTGCCTAAACAACGTATTGGTTGTGAACTTGTCTCTACAGGCACATTATCAGGGTTCGCTTCATTAAATCAGCTAGCTGTAGGAAATACACACTATCACAGTCCTCACAGGGCAGTACCTCACCCAGCCAAATGCCAAAAGCATAGAAAGTTATGATTCCCATTTGTTGTTGTTGTTGTTGTTGCTCTTTTTCATTCAGAGATCATTGATGTGTTTGTTTACATGTGTTTTTCCTCTTTCTCGTTGATCTGGAGGTGGTGGAGTGATCCTCATTATGCTTGAGAAGAAAGGTGGCTTAATATTTTACCTTTGGATTTCAAACACTCCACTGGGCAAAAACTGGTTGAATCATCGTTGACAACTGATTGGATTTGCAAAAAGTCATTAACGTAAGGGAATTTCTTTTTTATTTCACCCAACTTTTAATCCAATGACATTGAGCATTTTTTTGTTGATTTCACATTGTATTCACGTTAGTTGACAACTCAACCAAATGTAAATCAAATCTAGACGTTGAAATGAAGTCAGTGCCCAGTGGGACAGTTTTCACCATAGCTTGACTACGCAAGGAGGTACTAAAACAGAAAAGCAGAGATGAGGCTTTCAATATGGTATGACATTGAGAGGAAGCTCTTGCATAATTTCTTTTGTTGATGTCTCACATCACAAAAACCCAGCTTAAAATGTTCTCTTAAAAGGCAATTACACCACTTTTCAACCTCRTGTTCATTGTCTCCAACACTAAACCAGTGTCTACCTGACAACAGCACGTTTCTATGATCTGTGATTAAAAAGATTAAAAGGTCCTAAAAAATGCCTCTCTTTCACATCACAGGGTAGGAATAACTGTTTGAAAAAAAGTGATTTCCAAAACCTGCAACGAGTTTCTAACAAGAGGGAGGATGTKTTATTGTTCCCCATGTCACCTCGAATCTCATAATGTTTGAAAATCACTGTTTTTAAAATGTTTACAATTTGATGATGTCATTGGGTAGAACGTTTTTACCTTATATATTTTCAGACAAACTATAGAAATGCACCGTTTTCACATATGTAGACACTGGTATTGTGCTGGAGATAATGAAAATGAGGTTGAATAGTATTGGAATTGCCCTTTAACCCCATTACACTCATGGGAATTGGCCTATATGATAGGGTTATATTGAAATGTTTCTTACAGAAGGAATTTGGAAAGCATATGCAAAACCATTGTAGCAAGCAAAAGGGAACAGTTTGGACATTTTGGGGAAATCAGTAGACTAAAGGTGAGACCAAAACAGTTATTTAGGCAGAAGGCTGAATTACACTGTTGATTTTATGTGCATTTACATGTACTGTACTTTTCGCCGCATTTGTTGATAACGAAATCTGAAAATACTCTGGATACATTCAGTAACATGCTAAAAATATTCAGGAAAATTTGGGGAGAGGTCTAACTGGTGTTTCCAACTGGCCACACACCTCTCCAAAGTGTACAAAKGTCCTTCATAATTCCAATGCACATTTATGACTTAAAGAGCTTTTGTGAAGGATGGTTTTGTTCTCTTTTAACAAAAATATATGCCTATTAGAAATAGGACATGTTAATCACAAAACATAGCGTGACTGCAGAAAAGCTGTTGTTAATCTAGGGTGTCGACTGTGCAAAACACAAGGTTGAGACAAGATGGAAAAATGCTGAATAACAAGAAAACAGGAACTGAGGAATGTGTAGGGAAAATGCTGAATAACAAGAAAACAGGAACTGAGGAATGTGTAGAAACCAACAAATCAGTTCAATCTTCACAAACAACATTGCGGACATTTGAATCCTGAGTGCTGTGTCTGGGCACCACCGATAGGCTAGCAAGTTTAAACCACGCTAAGCCTCTACTCTGACAGGCCAACTCTAAAGTTGGAACTAACTCTGACACAGTATAAAAGAAGATGTCTGTACTATTTCAGTCAGTTCCCTGCTTTACCCTGCGTGGTGATACAGTGAACCCGTATATATGAAAATTGCATTTACCATTTATCGCTTGGGTTTAATTAAAATACTTAAAATATATTCGGTGACTCTGAATCACATTTTGTCCTGATACCAGATTTGAACTGACGCAAATCTCTTTCACTTTCAACTATAAGGTGCTATTGTGAGCTCTCCTAGCTGTGCCATTGAGGAACTAGAACAAGCAGACTTACTGTTGTTGTTTACGGATTCCAAAAATGGCCCATCATAAATCGCAATCTGGTCAGGTGGGCAACATTTAAAAGGGTTTTCTATTGACGACATTGGTAGGCAAAGTAAAAGTCCACCCAAAACCACTCATTCCTTTAATTTACAGTGTTAAATAACACTCATATGTGAGACAATCTTTTTTGAGAACAAATGTTTTATTTTGGCGTTATAATAAGGTTGGTAGCAACATGAAAATTGTTGTGGAAATCTGTTGCAGCTCAAGTCGACTACAAAATCCACAACCCAATGCTCTCTCTATGGGCTGGCTAGCTAGTTAGCTATCTAGCTGGCAGGAAAATGTAGCTAAACACAATACTACCAAAGACAATATCAGCATGTAAAGTAGCTAGTTAGCTGTAAAACTGCCTAAACAAACTGCACTATCAATGTAGGAGTCTACAATCTCACCATGTTCAAACTGCAGATCTATGTGCCTCACAGAGTGGAGTCGGACATTCGCAACGGCAGATGTACTTTTGAGGAGATGGGAAACGTTGCCCATGCTCCGCAGTGCATTCTGGGTGACAAGGAACACTCTACGCCAATCACTCAGATACACATGAAAACATGAAATGACCTAGGGAATTGATAGAACATCACTCAGAGATGCACAAAAACAATATAACATTCAAAATTGGTGAACTTTCCTGTAAGTTACAAAATACGATCAAAATACGAACATAACAGTGTTATATCACAAGACAATTCAGAGAAGCAGATCAGAATTATGGTGCGCATAGAATAGAGTCATCAGAGAGCATTCGGATGCGTGTTCCCTGCCAAATGTCTTCACAATACGACGAACATAGTCTCATTCTGTTCAGAACAACCCAGGGTATSACGCCATGTCATCTTGTAACTGTACATCAAGTACAGTGATCATAAATGTTAACACTGTATATTACATGAGTTTTATGATATAGAAATGTGCAGTGCATATTTGGACTAACGGTTGTTTGGCTTGCTTGTATGGCATCAAAGCGGCATTTATTGTAATTCTTATCGTCTTATCTTCAAAATACATGAAGTCCTCTTTATTTACAGCATCTCCCTCACTCAGACGACAAAAAAATWGCAAAAGCTGCCCAATTACCTGGAGGGATAGGGGTAACTTCTTGTCGCGCGCAGTGTTCAAGTTCAGAACCGCTGTCAGTCAAAACCAATACTGCACTGTGAAGAGGAGACTTTGCGCTCTGATGTCATGCATAGCACTTTACTTATCAGTGCCCAAATCTGCTATTTTTAACCCATATGCACGTACGCTCTCTACTCCTAATCTAAACCCAGACAATTCCATCTCAGTCAGGACAGTCAGTCACCCTTGATCTTTCAATAACAAACACACCCAGGGACTCATGGTGAACAGGCGAAAGCACTGACCTGGAAAGACATAGTGGGTTGGGAGTTCTAGGAAAAATGCAGTAATACCAACTCCCAATCGTCATACCCAATATAGAAAGCTTGTCCCTTGCCTGCACCCAATCATAATGCACAATACAAAATGCCCCTGCCTACTTTCTCATCCTCATTAGTTGAGCTGTACTGGTGATGCCAGTACAGCATCTGTGTGCTAAGGTACTGCATGTGTGTGTACGTGTGTGCATGCCTATGTGTATGTCATTATGTCTACCACTATGTGCGTGTGTATCAGCATTGGGCAGCCACTCCAAACTACTATCATCATTGTGCTTCTGGCAGGCTCTCCCTTTCTCTCCCTGATCCCCTGTGAGCGGAGGATAAAATCTGTCACACTGCCATGCGTCCGTCGAGGAGCCCATTGTTTTGGGGATTAGGGGTATTAGGGGGCGGATGCCACACGGTGCTAGAGACAGAGGGGCTTGACCCCTTCTACTAATCATTATGTGACGGATATGGAGTGTTCATCTTCTAAAGCCAAGATTTTATTGGATTATCAATTATCCATCGACCGGGAGGGAGTCACAGACAGAGACAGAGAGAGAGAGGAAGAACTGAGAGAAGAGAGACAGAGACAGAGAGAGAGGGAGAGAGAGAGAGAGAGAGGGAGAGAGAGAGAGGGAGAGAGAGAGAGAGAGAAGAGAGAGAAGAGAGAGAGAAGAGGAGAGAGGAGAGAGAGAGAGAGAGAGAGAGAGAGAGAGGAGAGAGGAGAGAGAGAGAAGAGAGGAGAGCAAGAGAGAGAGAGGAGAGAGAGAGAGAGAGAGAGAGAGAGAGACGAGAGAGAAAGAGAAGAGAGAGAGAGGAGAGAGGGAGAGAGAGAGAGAGAGAGAGAGAGAGAGAGAGAGAGAGAGAGAGAGAGAGAGAGAGAGAGAGAGAGAGAGAGATCTCGACTTTTTGGAAGAAGTCATTACAGATTACACTGATTTAGTTATATTATAACTGCTACAGGCCGAGGCCCGGGGGTTAAGGGGTTATTAATGCTTCTTTCATATCTTACAGGGTCTCTTGTGTTATTAAAAGGCTTCATCAGATTAGATTCAATTAAGATCATACCACGGCCCAACATCTTAAGGTCCCACCTGTTACACCAATTACCCTAATCAGCCTATCCGATTGGCACAGACATCCATCTACGATTTGTTAAAGCCATATATATGACAAGTATAAAACCATAATGATGACATTCATTTGAAGCATTTATGAAACTTCAAAACATCACACCCCTTCCCTCGTTTTAATTTAATGGAACCCTTTGACTTGATGACTGCTTGGTTTGTTTTTCTTTGGCCTATGAGGCCATCACCATGTCCCTTGTCAATATCACGTCAGCTTGTTCTAACAGAAAAGACATGACTGCCTGGTTGGCACTTTGACCTGGCGGCTCTATGGGGACCTCCATCAAGAGGTTAGGAGACTTGGAGCTCTCTGATTTTGTTGTGCTCAGCAGTGTCCTGTGGGATGGAGGAACATGTTGGATCAAAGCTGCCACCACCAACTTTAATTAGGGAGACTGGGATCTCTTCTCCATCACTACTGACACAGAGTCCAACTGCTGTTCCCTAGCTGATCCCTAGCATTCTCTCTCTCGCTGTCTCTCTCTCTCTCTCTCTCGCTTTCTCTCTCTCTCGCCGTCTCTCTCTCTTTCTCTTTCTCTCTCTGTGGTTGCAATGCTATCAGGGAATACATCTCTGTTGTGTGACACACAGCCACTACAAGAGATCTGTCTAGTATCCCAGAGTTCCCTCCCTCGCTATAGCAGCGCCACTCTGTGGGGGTGCCCTGCCCTTCAGGGGTGTTAGGTGCGATAGCATTGCACACGGCATACCAGAAGTCTGAATTTTGATGGTTGTGCACTTCTCTTCCATCTCTGTCTTGGCAGCTTTGCCTCCTCTCTCCACCTTCCTCCTCTGAGAATCCCCCCTTTCTCTCCCTCCCTCAAAGTGAGAAGCTGTTTGTGTGTTAACCGCTTCATCTTCCCTCCATAATCAAGGTGCTAGGAGCCAGTGGGGCCCTGGGAGGCCAGGGAAGGTGAGATCCTTCACTCTGCTTTAGAGGGGCTTTAAATTAGCCAGAGAAGACACCCAGACAGTCCTTCTGTCCTGAAAAAGAGGGCTAGATGTAATGTGGTGCGTGCTGGTGGCAGGGAAGTCAGGCGCAGGAGAATGAACTTGGTAAAAACGGAGCTGTTTAATAAACATCAAAACCTCCGAAAACTAAAGTATACAAAATAACAAAAAGAGGGTGCAAAACCCGTCGGACACCAGAAATAACAATAAACACCTAAATACAACAAACAATCTCCGACAAGAACACGAGGGAAAACAAAGGGTTAAATACAACATGTAATTGATGGGATTGGAACCAGGTGTGTAGGAAGACAAGACAAAACCAATGGAAAATGAAAACTGGATCAATGATGGCTAGAAGGTCGGTGATGTCGACCGCCGAACACCTCCCGAACAAGGAGAGGGACCGACTTCGGCGGAAGTCGTGACACTAGAGCCTGGAGCTTGTCACTGTGTGTCACCCATTGTGCTGTGTCACCCATCTATTGGCCATTTTCTGGTATTCATCTGCTAGTTACCTTTTGCGATGTCTATGGAGCTAAAGATTTCCATCACCATTGTTCAGAACCAATCTTTGACATCTTTGTCAATCAAGTTGTAGTGTAGGAGACAGAAAATTGTCCTGTCCTCTTTTCTCTCCTTAGATGAATTGCTAAACTGTTGTGTAAGGTACATCTATATCAGGTAGATGGTATTTAAATGCACACATAAAGGCCTTGTCCTCTCTGTAACAGCCTGAGTGCTTTCTGGATGAAATCAGATCTGCTATATTCCGTGAAATTTGAGATTCATGGTCGTGGGTGGGAAGATCCCAATGCGTGTGTGCAGACTCCTGTAGACTCCTGAACACCCCTGAAGACTTGCGTCACACAGGAATGTCTGGGATAGTAAATTCCAAATTATGCATTAGTACGTTTCTGGAAATGTCCTTTTGTAAAATATCAACTGCCACAGGCGTGTGCCTCTCTACCGCATGTATTGGAAGAGAAGCCCAGTGAAAATAAGCCAACTCTCTGTGTCTCCTTATTTTCAGGTTTGTAACACTTAWAAGCACGGTTTCGTTTTCAAAATATAGAGATAAACATGTTATCTAAATTGTGATGAGTTTTCTGGTAATTTTGATGTATAATTTAAGTGTTTAAATTTAAGACTGAGTGAAAAACAAGTGAGATTTTCTCATTCATGTGAGTGTAGCCAAGCTAAGCTAGCTAACTTTGTATGAAAGTTAATGAGAACAAGCATCTCAGATGATTTTTATTTCTGTTATAAATGAAAAAAAAATGTTATTCTCCTACATTAATTCCACATTTGCACAAACTTCAAAGTGTTTCCTTCCAAATGGTATCAAGAATATGCATATCCTTGCTTCAGGTCCTAAGCTGCAGGCAGTTAGATTTGGGTATGTCATTTTAGGCGACAATGTAAAAAAGGGTCAGTTCCAATCACTGATCACTGTACTAATTGCCTCTGTATCAGAACTGCATTGACTGTTTTACTGAAAATAACAGTAATCATGAGCTTGTTACATGTTTTGGCAAAAATTATGTTTCCTATTCTTGTCCACATGCCTCTCGCTCTGTGCACTGACAGTATCACATGCAAAATTTGTTGCATGTCTCGTTTGATTATAATGGCCATTGGGTAGGTGTTTGAGGGTGATACAGTTGAAGTCGAAGTTTACATACACCTTAGCCAAATATATTTAAACTCAGTTTTTCACCATTCCTGACATTTAACCCTAGTAAAAATTCCCTGTCTTAGGTCAGTTAGGATCACCACTTTATTTTAAGAATACTTTTCGCACCAAAGTATGTTCATCTCTAGGAGACAGAACGCTTGTCCTTCTTGAGCGGTTTGACGGCTGCGTGGTCTCATGGTGTTTATACTTGCGTACTATTGTTTGTACAGATGAACGTGGTACCTTCAGGCATTTGGAAATTGCTCCGAAGGATGAACCAGACTTGTGGAGGTCTACCAATTTTTTTCTGAGGTCTTGGTGGATTTCTTTTGATTTCCCCATGATGTCAATCAAAGAGTCACTGAGTTTGAAGGTAGGCCTTGAAATACATCCACAGGTACACCTCCAATTGACTCAAATGATGTCAAATTACATTCACAAAGTAGATGTCCTAACCGACTTGCCAAAACTATAGTTTGTTAACTTCTCTGCGCTACGGATCCCTTTTACGGGATCACTTTCCTAAACAACCGCTAGAATTGCAGAGCGCCAAATGCAAAAATATTACTAAAAATATTTATAATCATGCAATCACAAGTGAAATATACCAAAACACAGTTTAGCTTGTTGTTAATCCACCTATCATGTCAGATTTTGAAAATATATTTTACAGCGAAAGAAATCCAAGCTTTTGTGAGTGTAGCTTTCAATGCTACAACAGCTAGCCCCAAATTAGCAATTAGCATGGTCACGAAAGTCAGAAAAGCAATAAAATTAATCGCTTACCTTAGATAATCTTCGGATGTTTGCACTCACGAGACTCCCAGTTACACAATTACATTTACATTTACACAATAAATGTTATTTTTGTTCGATAAATATTACTTTTATAACAAAAAAACGCCATTTGGGTTGCGCATTATGTTCAGAAAATCAAAGCCGTGTTCCGTTCGACAAATTCCAAAAAGTATCCGTAATATTCGTAGAAACATGTCAAATGTTTTTTATAATCAATCCTCAGGTTGTTTTTAACAAACATAATTGATAATATTTCAACCGGACCATTACCTATTCAATAAGAGACAAACGGAAAATGGGGAGCTCCTCTCGCGCGCGGCAGGGACTATTCGGAGGACACTTGACTAGTTTTGAAAAATCTTGTTCATTTTTCAAAATAAATGCCTGAAACTATGTCTAAAGCCTGGTCACAGCTTGAGGAAGCCATTGGAAAAGGAATCTGGTTGATACCCTTTTTAAATGGAGGATAGGCGGGCCAGGAAACACAGATAAAAAAATATATATATCACTTCCGGGTTACATGTTCTCAGGTGTTCGCATGCAGAATAAGTATTGTTATACTGTGGGCCAAAATCCCTGCTGCAGTGTGTGCAAACCTTGTCAAGAACTACAGGAAACGTATGATCTCTGTAATTGCAAACAAAGGTTTCTGTACCAAATAATAAGTTCTGCTTTTCTGATGTATCAAATACTTATGTCATGCAATAAAATGCAAATTAATTACTTAAAAATCATACAATGTGATTTTCTGGATTTTTGTTTTAGATTCCGTCTCTCACAGTTGAAGTGTACCTATGATAAATATTACAGACCTCTACATGCACTACAAGTAGGAAAACCTGCAAAATCGGCAGTGTTTCAAATACTTGTTCTCCCCACTGTAATTGCACAATAATTTTCTAATGATCAATTAGCCTTTTTGTCACGCCCTGACCTTAGTTTTCTTTACTTTCTTTATTATTTTGATTAGGTCAGGGTGTGACATGTGGGATGTATGTGTTTTGGCTTGTCTAGGGGTTTTGTATGTTTATGGGGTGTTAACTTGTCTAGGTGTTTGTATGTCTATGGTTGCCTAGATTGGTTCTCAATTAGAGGCAGCTGTTAATTGTTGTCTCTGATTGGGAACCATATTTAGGCAGCCATATTCCGTTGGGTATTTCGTGGGTTATTGTCTATGTGTAAGTTGCCTGTGTCTGCACTTATTGATTATATAGCGTTACGTTCGTTTGTTATTTTGATAGTGTGTTTAGTGTTCTTTGTTTCGGTAAATAAATAGAAGAATGTATTTATATCACGCTGCGCCTTGGTCCTCCTCTCTTCCACCATACGACGAACGTGACAGAATAACCCACCACAACCGGACCAAGCAGCGTGAAAGGAAGGAACAGCGCTTTGTGGAGCAATGGACTTGGGAGGAAATATTAGACGGCAAGGGACCATGGGAACAGCCGGGTGAATATCGCCGCCCCAAGGCAGATCTGGAGGCAGCGAAAGCCGAGAGGCGGCATTATGAGGAGCTAGCTCGGCAGCGCGGCTGGAAGCCTGAGAGGCAGCCCCAAAAATTTCTTGGGGGGCGGCACACGGGGTGTGTGGCGAGTTCAGGTAGGAAACCTGCGCCAACATCCCGTGCTTACCATGAGGAGCCGAAGATGGAACCAGAGCCAGTCGGGGTGGAATTGGAGGTGAGCAAGGGGAGTGAAACAGAGACTGTGAAGGAATTAATGGGGAAATTGGAGGAGAGTGAAATGAGGGAGTTGCTGTGTTGGTGCATGAGACACGACATCCGCCCGACGGAGCGTGTCCGGGATTTGATGTTACCTGAGTCAGCTCTCCATACTCGTCCTGAGGTGCGTGCTAACCGTCTGGTAATGACAGTGCCAGTCCCACGCACCAGGCCTCCTGTGCGCCTCCCTAGTCCTGCACCTCCTGTGGCAGCCCCACGTACTAGCTCTCCTGTGGCAGCCCCACGCACCAGCTCTCCTGTGGCAGCCCCTCGCACCAGTCCTCCGGTGCCGGCGCCACGAACCAGGCCTCCAGTTCCAGCACCTCGCACTCGCCTTGAGGTACGTGTCCCCAGCCCAGTACCACCAGTGCCAACACCACGCACCAGGCTTCCTGTGCGTCTCCAGAGCCCTGTACGCCCTGTTTTTCCTCCCCGCACTCGCCCTGAGGTGCATGTCCTCAGCCCGGTACCACCAGTGCCGGTACCACGCACCAGGCATCCAGTGCGTCTCCAGGGTCCAGTACTCCCTGTCCCTGCTCCTCGCACTCACCTTGAGGTGCGTGTCCCCAGCCCGGTACCACCAGTTCCGGCACCACGCACCAGGCTTATAGTGCGCCTCGGCAGTCCAGTATGCCTTGTTCCTTCTCCCCGCACTCGCCTTGAGGTGCGTGTCCCCAGCCCGGTACCACCAGTTCCGGCACCACGCACCAGGCCTACTGTGCGCCTCCAGAGTCCAGTATGCCCTGTTCCTGCTCCCCGCACTAGCCTTGAGGTGCGTGTTCCCAGCCCGGTACCACCAGTTCCGGCACCACACACCAGGCCTACTGTGCACCTCCAGGGTCCAGTATGTCCTGTTCCTACTCCCGTCTGTACAGCGCCGCCTGAGCTGCCCGTCTGTCCAGCGCCGCCTGAGCTGCCCGTCTGTCCAGCGCCGCCTGAGCTGCCCGTCTGTCCAGCGCCGCCTGAGCTGCCTGTCTGTCCAGCGCAGCCTGAGCCGCCCGTCTGTCCTGAGCCGCTAGAGCCGCCCGTCAGTCAGGAGCCGCTAGAGCCGCTCCGTCAGTCAGGAGCCGCTAGAGCCTCCGTCAGTCAGGAGCCGCTAGAAGCCGGTCGTCAGTCAGGAGCCGCTAGAGCGTCCGTCAGTCAGGAGCCGCTAGAGCGCCGCCAGTCAGGAGCTGCCAGAGCCGCTCGCCAGTCAGGAGCTGCCAGAGCCGCCCGCCAGTCAGAGCTGCCTTTCAGTCCGGAGCTGCCCCTCAGTCCTGAGTGTCCCTCAGTCCGGATGTGCCCCTCAGTCCGGAGTTGGCCCCTCAGTCCGGAGCTAGCCGTCAGTCCGAGCTGCCCGTCAGTCCGGAGCTGCCTCAGTCCGGAGCTGCCCTTCAGTCCGAGCCGCTAGAGCCGCCCGTCTGTCCTGAGCCGCTAGAGCCGTCGTTCAGTCAGGAGCCGCTAGAGCGTCCGTCAGTCAGGAGCCGCTAGAGCCGTCCGTCAGTCAGGAGCTGCCAGAGCGCCCGCAGTCAGGAGCTGCCAGAGCCGCTCGCCAGTGAGGAGCTGCCAGAGCCGCCCGCCAGTCAGGAGGCTGCTTTCAGTCCGGGAGCTGCCCTCATCCGGAGTGTCCCCTCAGCTCCGGAGTGCCCCTCAGTCCGGAGTGTCCCCTCAGTCCGGAGTTTGCCCCTCAGTCCGGAGTTTGCCCCTCATCCGGAGCTAGCCGTCAGTCCGGAGCTGCACGTCAGTCGCGGAGCTGCCCTTCAGTCCGGAGCTGCCCTTCAGTCCGAAGCTGCCACTCAGTCCGGAGCTGCCCCTCAGTCCGGTGCTGCCCCTCCGTCCAATGGTGCCCTCTACGACGGTCTTCAGTCCGGGACTCGCTGCAAGGGTCCCTGCTCCAGAGGCGCCACCAAAGCAGGTAATGACTATGGTGGAGTGGGGTCCACRTCCCGCACCCGAGCCGCCGCCGTAAGAAGGCCCACCCGGACCCTCCCCTTCTGTGTCAGGTTTTGCGGCCATAGTCCGCACCTTTGGGGGGGGTACTGTCACGCCCTGACCTTAGTTATCTTTATTTTCTTTATTATTTTGGTTAGGTCAGGGTGTAACATGGGGGATGTATGTGTTTTGTCTTGTCTAGGGGTTTTGTATGTTTATGGGGTGTTCACTTGTCTAGGTGTTTGTATGTCTATGGTTGCCTAGATTGGTTCTCAATTAGAGGCAGCTGTTTATTGTTGTCTCTGATTGGGAACCATATTTAGGCAGCCATATTCCGTTGGGTATTTTGTGGGTTATTGTCTGTGTAAGTTGCCTGTGTCTGCACTTATTGATTATATAGCGTTACGTTCGTTTGTTATTTTGATAGTGTGTTTAGTGTTCTTCGTTTCGGTAAATAAATAAGAAGAATGTATTTATATCAAGCTGCGCCTTGGTCCTCCTCTCTTCCACCATACGACGAACATGACACTTTTAAAATGATAGACTTGGATTAGCTAACACAACGTGCCATTGGAACACAGGAGTGATGGTTGCTGATAATGGGCCTCTGTACGCCTATGTAGATATTCCATGAAAAATATGCCGTTTCCAGCTACAATAGTGATTTACAACATTAACAATGTCTACACTGTATTTCTGATCCATTTGATGTTATTTTAATGGACAGAACATTTGCTTTCTTTCAAAAACAAGGACATTTCTAAGTGACCCCAAACTTTTAAATGGTAGTGTACTGTACATAAAAGCCCAAAAAGACAGCTGTGGTGTCACTCTTCATTTCTTGGTTCTTCTGTGGTACATATAAAGACTGCTACAATAGCAAAGAGATTGAAGCCAGTTTCATTTGATATTTATTGGACATGAAAATATGGCTTATTAATTGTAATGCATTTGAGTGTCATATAATTAATTGTATGCCATTTGAATTGCAGATCACCCCAAAGCTTTATCAGGGGTCTGCTATGATGGTAGACATATGACAGTAATCATGTCACCTCCATAGAAATCATACACAGCAATCACTGTTTATTTAAATGTCCACTYTAACACTATTATAATATCTATCACTGCACTGTGAGTATACTTGAAATTGGATTATCAAAAATGATTAACCAGATATTTTGTATAAGGCCTCGCTATTTAATTCTATTCTAAAAGACATGAAAAAATACACATAATCACTCAGGCAGATAAAGAGAAAACATTTGCTGATTCATTGCTGCCTCAATATGATCTACCATAACACCTTTCTCGCTCTCTCTTGGCTCTCCTTCTCTTCTTTGTCTCTCTCTCTCGCTCTACCTCTCAGCTCACCCAGCTCTATCTCTCTCTCTGTATTCCTTACTCTAAGCCCTCCCTCTCTCAGCTCTCTACCCCTCCATCCCCCTCTTTTCTCCCTCTACCTCTCAACTATACCTCCCTCTCTCATACCTCTGTCTCTCTCTCCCTGCCTCTCTAGCTCTCTTCATCCCAGTCCACTTCAATTCAAGGGCTTTATTGGCATGGGAAACATATTTTAACATTGCCAAAGCAAGTGAAGTAGATAATAAACAAAAGTAAAAAATTAATAGTAAACATTGCACTCATAGAAGTTCCATAAGAATAAAGACATTTCAAATGTCATATTATGTATATATACAGTGTTGTAACAATGTGCAAATAGTGAAAGTACAAAAGGGAAAATAAATAAACATAAATATGGGTTGTATTTACAATGGTGTTTGTTCTTCAAAGGGTGCACTTTTCTTGTGGCAACAGGTCACAAATCTTGCTGCTGTGATGGCACACTGTGGTATTTCACTGGGCTTGTTTTCAAATTCTTTGTGGATCTGTGTAATCAGAGGGAAATATGTGTCTGTAATATTGTCATACATTTGGCAGGAGGTTAGGAAGTGCAGCTCAGTTTCCACCTCATTTTCTGGGCAGTGTGCACATAGCCTGTCTTCTCTTGAGAGCCAGGTCTGCCTACGGCGGCCTTTCTCACTGAGTCTGTACATAGTCAAAGCTTTCCTTAAGTTTGGGTCAGTCACAGTGGTCAGGTATTCTGCCACTGTGTACTCTCTGTTAAGGGCCAAGTAGCATTCTAGTTTACTCAGTTATTTTTGTTAATTCTTTTCAATGTGTTAAGTAATACTTTTTATGTTTTCTCATGATTTGGTTGGGTCTAATTGTGTTGCTGTCCTGGGGCTCTGTGGGGTCTGTTTGTGTTTGTGAAAAGAGCCCCAGTGTCACGAACTGACCGTAGAGATATTTTTATGTCTCTATTTTGGTTTGGTCAGGGTGTGATTTGGGTGGGCATTCTATGTTCATTTTCTAAGTTTTGTATTTCTTTGTTGTTTCGCCGGGTGTGGTTCTCAATCAGAGGCAGCTGCCTATCGATGTCTGTGATTGAGAACCATACTTAGGTAGCTTTTTCCCACATGGTTTTTGTGGGTAGTTGTTTTCTGTTTTTGTGTCTTCACTAGACAGAACTGTTTCGTGTTGTTACATTTTGTTATTTTGTCTCAGTGTTCAGTTTTTTWAATAAATAATCATGAACACTTCCCACGCTGCGCTTTGGTCCACACCTTCTTCAACAGACGATCGTTACACCCAGTACCAGCTTGCTTAGAGTACTCTTCTCCAGGTTCATCTCTCTGTAGGTGATGGGTTTTGTTTTTGAAGGTTTGGGAATCGCTTCCTTTTAGCTGGTTGTAGAATTTATCCGCTCTTTTCTGGATTTTGATAACTAGCGGGCATCATTTTTGCTCTGCATGCATTATCTGGTGTTTTACATTGTAGACAGAGGATATTTTTGCAGAATTCTGCATGCAGAGTTTGAATTTGGTGTTTGTCCCATTTTGTTAATTCTTGGTTGGTGAGCAGACCCCAGACCTCACAACCATAAAGGGCAATGGGTTCTATAACTGATTAAAGTATATTCAATGTGCGGGGCAAAATTGAGGCTATGATTAAGAAGTTAGATCTCTTCTCTGTCTGCATTAACCTCTAACGAGCCTCTACCCCGGGTCCGGGATCACCCCCCACCCCCCCACACACTGATTAGCATAGCTAGCATAGCTTCACAAGTAGATTAGTAGGCATCTAAATATCAATTAAATCACAAAGTCCAAGACACCAGGATGAAGATACAATTCTTTGTGAATAAAGCCACCATTTCAGATTTTTAAAATGTTTTACAGGGAAGACAAAATATGTTAAATCTATTAGCTAAACACGTTAGCAAAATACACCACTTTTCTAACTCCATCAGTTTCTTACTACTTCAGGTGCTATCACCAATTCGGCTAAACTAAGATATTGATAGCCACTAACCAAGAAAAACCTCTTCAGATGACAGTCTGATAACATATTCATGGTATAGGATAGTTTTTGTTAGAAAAAAGTGCATATTTCAGGTAGAAATCACAGTTCTACATTGCAGCTGCAATCTGAAATAGCGTTGGAAGCAGCCGGAAATAATTACTGAGACCGACGTCAATTACCAAAGAATCATCCTAAAACACTTCAGAAAATAGACAGCCTACAGCAATCGAAAGACACACGATCTTGTGAATCCAGAGAATATTTCAGATTTTCTAAGTGTTTTACAGCGAAAACACAATATAGCATTATATGAGCGTACCACAATAGCCAGAATCACAACCGCATTTACCAGCTGTAAATGTTAGCGATCGTAACAACCCAACAAAAGATATATAATTTGACTAACCTTGATATACTTCATCAGATGACAGACCTGTAACATCATATTACACAATGCATATAGCTTTTTGTTCGAAAATGTGCATATTTAGCAGCACAAATCGTGGTTATACTATGTAATCACTACAAACATTGCATGTATTCTGGCCGGCGCCATTTTGGATTAGCGCCTATTCTTATAAAAATACTATTCATAAACTTGACTAAAAAATATAAGTTGGACAACAATCGAAAGATAAATTAGTTCTTAATGCAATCGCTATGTTAGATTTTTAAAATTAACGTTACTAGACATATAGTGTGCGTTGCAGCCAGACCAGTGCCTGCAAAAGTGGCGCGCAAACACTATGACATTTTCCACATAAATACATAATAACATCATAAATAGTTCCTACTTTTGGACGAGCTTCCATCAGTATCTTGGGCAATGTGTCTTTTCTTCAAAAGAATAGTTGCTTTGTTGTAAAACGTCCTCTTCACCTTTGGAACTAGCTGCTACCATTACTATGTCGCACACACATGTCCAAATCCTCAAACTAGATACAAAGGAAATTCAGAAAAATAGCACTATACTCGCATAAACTGATATAAATCGGTTTCAAATAACATCGTTATGATGTTTCTAAACCTATATTTAATTAAATTCAGACGGATACATCTCTGGTCGATAACTGAGCGTTCCAAAATTTCATCCTGACTTCTTGCCAGGCGCCATGACGAACGAGACAAAGAAAGGTACTCTCGTTCATCCGGCTTTATAACCTCGGACAGCTACGCAGACAGACCATTCCACTTCTCATTGGTTACTGACATCCAGGGAAAGCGGGTGCAGTTCAAATTCCAGCCATAGGATATACACAGGCTTTAAAACTGAACCCAGATCAGAGGATAATTCTCAGACCTTCGCAAGTCATGTCAGGATTTTTGCTGTAGAGGGAGTTCTGGGTCACCCACAGACATAATTCAAACGGTTTTAGAAACTAGACAGTGTTTTCTATCCAATATTAGTAAGGATATGCATATTKTACGATCAAGAATTGAGCAATAGGCCGTTTAATTTGGAGACCAAAATATGCTAATGCGGAACAGCACCCCTTATAGTTGCAAGAAGTTAACAAGGACAACACACAGGTCTTTCCATCATTGTATGATTTTTTTGTGTGCACTTGAACTCAAGCTTACGGACAATGTCAAATGTGATATAGCGATGCACCTGAGTGAGTTGGGTGCGCAATTATGCAGGCACTGATGCTAGAGGGGGTACGCAGTTGGAGGTTGAAAATTTGAAGAGGTACGGGACTATAAAGAGTTTGGGAACCACTGCTCTAGGGCAACAATGTCTAGATAGAATTTGTATTTGTGGTCCTGGCGACTGGACCTTTTTTGGAAAATCATTATTTTAGTCTTATTGAGATTTACTGCAAGTGCCCAGGTCTGGCAGAATTTGTGCAGAAGATCTAGGTGCTGCTGTAGGCCCACCTTAGTTGGGGACAGAAGCACCAGCAAACCGTAGTTATTTGACTCAGATTCTCGTAGGGTGAGGCAGACTGTTCTAGTGCCCTCAACCAATTTGTTGATATATGTTGAAGAGGGTGGAGCTTAAGCTGCAACCCTGTCTCACCCCACGGCCCTTTGGAAAGAAATGTGTGTGTTTTTTGACAATTTTAATGTTTGTGCACATGGATTTTATAATGTTGTATGTTTTTCCCCCAACACCAGTTTCCATCAATTTGTATAGCAAACCCTCATGCCAAATTGAGTCAAAGGCTTTTTTGAAACCAACAAAGCATGAGAAGACTTTGCCTTTGTTTTGGTTGTCAGTTAGCGTGTGCAGGGTGAATTTGTGGTCTGTCGTATGGTAATTTGGTAAAAAGCCAATTTGACATTTGCTCAGTACATTGTTTTCACCGAGGAAATGTTCGAGTCTGCTGTTAATGATAATGCAGAGGATTTTCCCAAGGTTGCTGTTGATGCATATCCCATGGTAGTTATTGGGGTTAAATTTGTGTCCACTTTTGTGTATTGGGGTGATCAGTCCTTGGTTCCAAATATTGGAGAAGATGCCAGAGCTAAGGATGATGTTAAAGAGTTTAAGTATAGCCAATTGGAATTTATTGTCTGTATATTTGATCATTTCATTGAGGATACCATTAATACCACAGGCCTTTTTGGGTTGGAGGACTTGTATTTTGTCCTGTAGTTCATTCAATGTAATTGGAGAATCCAGTGGGTTCTGGTAGTCTTTAATAGTTAACTCTAAGATTTGTATTTGATCATGTGTATGGTTTTGCTGTTTGTTCTTTGTTATAGGGCCAAAAAGATTGGAAAAGTGGTTTACCCATACATCTCCATTTATGATAGATACCTCTTTGTGTTTGTTTAGTGTTTTCCAATTTTCCCAGAAGTGGTCTATGGATTCTTCAATTACATTGAGCTGATTTCTGACGTGCTGTTCTTTCTTTTTCCATAGTGTATATCTGTAATGTTTTAGTGATTCACCATAGTGAAGGCGTAGACTCAGGTTTTCTGGGTCTCTATGTTTTTGGTTGGATAGGTTTCTCAATTTCTTTCTTAGGTTTTTGAATTCTTCATCAAACCATTTATCTTTGGTTTTCTGTTTGACATTTTTTGATTTGATAGGGAAGCTGAGGTCAAATATACTGTTGAGATTTTCTACTGTCAAGTTTACACCTTCGCTATAACATTGGAACGTTTTGTCTAGGAAGTTGTCCAAAAGGGATCGAATTTGTTGTTGCCAAATTGTTTTTTGGTAGGTATCTACACTACATTCCTTCCATCTATAGCATTTCATAATATTATTCAATTCCTTTGGCTTTGATGCCTCATGACGGGGTTTTCCTCTGTTCAAGTAGACAGTGATTTTTCTGTGATCTGATAGGGGTGTCAGTAGGCTGACTATGAATGCTCTGAGAGACTCTGGGTTGAGGTCAGTGATAAAGTAGTCTACAGTACTACTGCCAAGAGATGAGCTATAGGTGTACCTACCATAGGAGTCCCGTCGAAGCCTACCATTGACCAGTACATGTCCCTGGGCCTGTAAATTATTGATATACCCCTCCAGGATGGAGAAGCTGTCTTCATTATAGTATGGGGATTCTAGTGGGGGGATATAGGTAGCACACAGGAGGACATTTTTCTCTGATCATTTACTTTAGAATTTCTAGCCAAATGTAAAATGTTCCTGTTTTGATTAATTTAATATAGTGAGTTATGTCTGCTCTATACCAAATTAGCATACCCCCCTGAGTTTCTTCCCTGTTTCACACCTGGTATGTCACACCCTGATCCTGTCTTTTCTATAGTTGCTGTTTTCCCGATTTGGACCATTCTGCCTGCCCTGACCTTGAGACTGCGTGCCGTTCTGTACCTTTTGGACCATAGATCTGGATTACTGACCTCTGCCTGCCATTGACCTGTCGTTTAGCCTGCCTCCTGTTCTAGTAATACACTTTTGTTACTTCGACACTGTCTGCATCTGGGTCTTCCCTAAAACGTGATATGTTAGTTTGGTGGATGGCACTACCAGCTCTCTTTAACCCAGAGGGCAACCAGTGCGTCTGTCTCCTCTATACAAATACAATGTTATTGGTCACATACACATGGATAGCAGATGTTATTGCGAGTGTAGCGAAATATACAATGTTTCTTGTAGGATGACAATGTCTGTATTTCTTTGGTGAAGTCCAGGTTCCTACTCCTTAGGCCAAAGGCAGATGACCTCAGGCCTTGGGATGGTGAAGGCTTTGTGTTCCATAAAGTGTCCAATGTTATTGGTCGTGTGGTTTGGCCTCTGGCCAGTAAGTGTGAGCATCTGGTACATGCCCTTGGCTTGGGCTAGTGTAAGAGTGGGTGTTGGGCCTGTTTGCATGCTCACGGCCTGGGCGCATGTGTGACTTCCATGTTGAGGCCCTCTTTGTGGGAGTGGGGAGCATGGGGTGGGCAGGAGGGGCATAGGTCTGATCTGAGGGGGCCTAAATTGGGTGTGGGCATGGTTGACTTGAGGGGGTGTTGATTGGTTGGGGTGGGGAAGTGGCTGGTGGTGCTGTGGTCCCAATGTAGGTCCTCTCGGCGTGGGTCCTCTATGTGTAGGTACATGAGAGTTCTTGCTGGTCTGGGTGGAATGTCTATTGATCTGTTGCTCCTTTGTGAAGTGTCCTTTAGGGTTCGAGCGAAGGTGGGCACTGCTACCTTTTATAGATGGACTTGGTCGTAAAGGCTGTTCAAGTCCAGGGTGGAGTGGTGGGCCAGGTAAACATTTGGTTTTGAGGCACAGTCACAGGAAATACTTGCATTTACCCGCTGTATAGTAGCAGGGTGGAAGTCTTTTCATGGTAGTGTAAGCAGTTGATTTTATTCTTCAATAACACAGACGCCAAAGCAAATCAAGGGGTGTAAAATAAATGTATTCAAGGAGAACAAATCATGCGTGGAGGTAGATGTTCATGCTCCCCTGTCCTCAGTGATTCTCTCCACAGAACAAAGGGACAGGATGAAGTTTTATAACCCAGCCCTAGCCTGTGGTTAACCAATTAGAATTCCTTGCAATAAAACTGGGCCAATGGCCAAAGTATCCTATTTCAGATTCAATGTATAAACAATTTGGATCAATGAGAACTGGCCATGTAGCTATGAGTCCGGACTGAAATTCCTCCCATGTCTCTGCCCCATTGATATTACAGAACAACGACTATTTCCATTGATCGTTAGTACTCTCTTGACCTCTCATCCTCTGCATTGTGTATTTATCTTACACTCCCCCCTAGATCATTTTAAAAATACATATACTTAAAATGTCTTTTTGAAAAACATGAACAAATAGACATTAGCAGTAAGCATAAAATCATTCACATTAAACACATTGCATTTCTATAAAACACAAAGGGCATATTGTACTTGCTATTACAATAAGAAATAGATTCCAAACAAAGTTATAGAAAATAACTATTAACAGGTGTAATGATGATGTCCCTACCACATCCTGTATTAGGAGGAAACTCACAAATAATTGTCTATAAGACACTAATATTCAATCGTCTTATTGGCAAGGTAATCATTCACAAAGTCCTTTAAAAGTGACCAGCTCTTCCACACTGGTATCAGTCCCACATAGATAACTATTAGAAATTATGTTCTGACAGTCTGCCGGTAGTGAGGAATTCTTCTTCTGTTCCACTAATTGATAAGGACTTTTCTAATGAACACTTCACCGGTGATCTTGTATAATTTCAAGTACAGGCCTTGGGGGGATATTGCTTCAGATGGTAGATTCTTATAACCTGTAACAAAGTTAACAAAAAAGTGAAAATAACAAGTCCTGGTTTCAAGAGAAAATAATATTTCACATAGATTTCCCTAAGTAAGCATGCCCTGATTTTCAGGGACAAGTTTGACATTTCACCTAGATATCCCTAATATGATGACTGCGGTGTACAACATCAGTTTCTGATCATCTTACTATGCTTCTTTACCATCACCCATTGTCCTGGTACTATGTCATGTCCCCCATACCTCTTTTACGTGTCTGTCTATGGTTTCTCCATGTGCTTTCATTTTCAAAATGGCAACTTGTCCAGGTAACTGGAGAGCATTCAGTATTCACCTCTGGTCCATTCTTTACAGGAACTCCCAGTGATGTCATGAATCCTCTGTTTTTCCATATTTTTCAAAAATCATGGGTAACGCCGAAAGCATACCTTGAGTCTGTGTAGATATTAGCTGTTTTAGCTAGCTGGGGACAGCTGGGGTCAGTTGGTTATATCTGGAGTACTTCTCCTGTCTTATCCGGTGTCCTGTGTGAATTTAAGTATGCTCTCTCTAATTCTCTCCTTCTCTCTTTCTCTCTCTCTCTCGGAGGACCTGAGCCCTCGGACCATGCGTCAGGACTACCGGGCATGATGACTCCTTGCTGTCCCCAGTCCACCTGGCCTTGCTGCTGGTCCAGTTTCAACTGTTCTGCCTGCGGCTATGGAACCCTGACCTGTCCACCGGACGTGGTACCTGACTCTTAATGATCGGCTATGAAAAGCCAACTGACATTTATTCCTGATTATTATTTGACCATGCTTGTCATTTATGAACATTTTGAACATCTTGGCCATGTTCTGTTATAATCTCCACCCGGCACAGGCAGAAGAGGACTGGCCATCCCTCATAGCCTGGTTCCTCTCTAGGTTTCTTCCTAGGTTTTGGCCTTTCTAGAGAGTTTTTCCTAGCCACCGTGCTTCTACACCTGCATTGCTTGCTGTTTGGGGTTTTAGGCTGGGTTTCTGTACAGCACTTCGAGATATTAGCTGATGTACGAAGGGCTATATAAAATAAACTTGATTGATTTTTCCTTCAGCCTGTTTGCATGCTTCTGTCAAAGCCACCAATTCCGCCACCTGTGCGGATGTTCCTGCAGGTAACGTGCCTGTCACTATCACATTGTCCATTGTAGAATCTGCCCAGCCAGCCTTCCTCACACCCCCCTCCACAATGCTTGAACCGTCTGTGTATAAGATAAACTCAGGGTTTTCCAACGGATGACTCTTAGTAAACCCATCAGAGAGCTGATCCAAAACCAACTCACAACAGTCATGTTCAAGTAATGTGGTATCTGGAGGAAGCATCGGAGTATCTGGATCACATGGTGTGCCATGTTGTATGATGATGTTAGGAGCCGCCACTACTTTAGTAGCAGCCATAGATTTCTTTCGTATGGGATATTGTTTTGTGCAAGGTGGGGCAACACCTGTCAAGCACACTGGTACCATATCCAAAGTTTCACACTCATTTTTCATTGTAGTCCAAATAGGATGGTTCTGAACTGTAGATCCCTGCAGTTGTCTAGTTTGCCATGTCACCTTCCCTTCAGAAATCTTCAATGTAGTCAAGTTTCATAATAACAGCCTAAAATAGGTTGTTCAAATGAGCCTATCCACACCCCTGTATCACTTTTCATTGGACCAATAGAAATTGATAATGGTTTGGTTTGTTTCATGTCTGTCTCCCCCCTCCCCTGTCCTCAGGGATTCTCTCCTGTGATTATCTCCACAGAACAAAGAGACAGGATGATGTTTAATAACCCAGCCCTAGCCTGAGGTTGACCAATTAGAATTCCTTGCAATAAGTCCTATTCCAGATTTAATGTATAAACAATTTGGACCAATGAGAACTTGCCATGTAGCTATGAGTCCCGGACTGAAATTCCTCCTCTGACCCATTGATATTACAGAAAAAAACACTATTTCAATTGATCGTTAGTACTCTATTGACCTCTCATCCTCTGCATTGTGTCTTCAAAATATTCTTACAGTATCAAGGTGGAGATAACCACTTGTGCGTTGGGGAAAGTAGAAGAAGCTTTTTCAATCATTCCCTTGAGTTTATTTTCTTGTATATATTTCCCATTTGAGTCCTTACGGAGTACAATCTGTGTCTTGTGTATGTTGTCAGTGGGTGTGGGGCTGTTAGAGTGGCTGACAGGGAGGGTGCTCAGAGAGGGTGGGATCCCCTTCTCTTGGGGTTCTTCAGTTGTCTGTTCTGCTGTGATGTTGACGCTATGGTCAGGGTCTGGGGTGGACTGTTCTGTGGTGTCAAGACTTTTGTCGGGAGATGAGGTTGGCTGTCTTGCTGGCTTCTCTGCGGGGGTGGCCACCTCTCTAATGGGTTGTTCTCTGTCACACGCCATCCACCTCACCCTCTCCTCCAGCAATCTGATCCTCTGTTTTTCTCCTGCTCCTGCTCTTTCTCCTGTTGATGTTGTCTCACCACAGTCCAGAGTGCAGATATGTCTCTCTCCACCTCCAGCTCTCCGATCTGGTTGAGGGGATGTTGTTGAGCTGGACAATTTTTTGTGCTGACTGGAGTGTGTTCACCTCCTGTTCCAGCTCCACCAACTGCCTTACCTCCAGCTGGGTGAATTTATCCATAATTTCAATGAGGGAATAGTACTCTGTACTTGGAGGTTGACTTTCCACTTGGGTTTGCTCGTCTGTGGGGTTGTTTAATGAAGAGGTCTGGTCTGAAGCTCGGGGCGGGGGTATCTTTCTCTAGAGAGCTTATCCTGCTGAGCTATCTCTTTGATAATGTGAAAGTCCAGGTTTCCCTGTACCATTACTGTTCCAGATTTGTACATGTTCGCATTTGCTGACTCCTCATTGCCTAATATCCTGAGTTTCTACCCATCGGGAACACCCCTCTTAACAGAGGGGTAGTGTGTTAATATAGCACTGTGCCATGCCAGGGGATGGTCTGTGTGGAAGGTTAAGTTGCTTAGGTTCCTATTTATATAACAAAGATTTTCCATAAGGAGCTTCAATTTGTACTCTTTTCTTGTCTTATCAATCCTTACATACAGAGGGTACTGTATTTAATTACCTCTGAATAGTGGGAGGCGGCTTCAAAGACCTCTGCATGTGATTCTCCTGCCATTGTTGGGCTCAAGGGCTTTGAAACCTTTCACTTCACACGTCAGTGCTAACTGAAGCTTGGGAATAATGATCCTTGGTAGTAGTAAGCTTTACAGATAATATCTGTCCAAAATCAGGTTGTAGGTTTGGAGTTTTGATTTGGAGTGAAGGTTATGTTGTGGAGGGTACCATCCGGTATATGTACCTGCCAAAAAATCCAAGTTTGTCTAACTCTAAATCTATTTTTTTTAAACATGCTGAAAAATGTGGGAGCGTATCTGCTCATGACCTCTCTGTGTCTCTCTCTCTCTCTTGCTCATTTCTCTCTCTCATCTCGGCCATATGAAAAAACCCTGCGGATAATTTATTCAAGGCTCAGCATTTAGCAGTCTTAATCCTGGGCTGATGCTCTTAGGTGAGCCATAATTGTATGAAACTGTAAAAGTGGCATTTCAGGAACGCAGATAATCACCCACTGTTAGTTAATGCCTGAAAGGGAGGGATGGATATTGGCAGTACTGGAGGGAGTGAATGGATAAAAAACCCGCCAAAACCCGCCAAAGCCTTGACATGCAAGATTGAGCTGTCAACTCGCTCAGTGAGCCGGGTCAGAATTATCGCTTGACCGGTGCAGGGGGATACGGTAACACTCACCGCTCATGCTCAATTCTGTCCTCCCTCCTTCCCACCTCACAAAAATCTTCCACCCCAGCAGTCCTGGCCTAATGGAAGCTGACAGGATGTAAATTCGTTTTTAAAAGAGTTGCCTGGCGGATGGTCATTTTTCTCATTTAGTGGTAAAATGAGCTGACCGAGCCCCCAGCTGTCTGTCTTCCTTCCTGTGGATTAACAGGACGAGAGGCACAATTCAACACATCAGGCCTTGATTACCATCTTGACGAGGATGCTCCTCTATTTCCTTACCTCGCTGTGTCTCTTTTTCATTTTTTCTCTCCCTCCCTCTCTTTGTCTCTGCTTCCCTCCCTAACTGGGGAAGCAGAGTGTGAAGCAGAGAGAGAAAGAGAGAACAAGTGAGAGAGAACAAGAAACCAAGTGAGAGAGAACAAGAAACAGCTACCGTAGCGATGTGCTCTGCTTCGTCCGGGCGCTCCTGCCTGTCTCTCCAACCTGGCTCTCCCTCTCTCTCTCTCTCTCTCTCTCTCTCTCGCCTGTCTCTCTCCAAGCTCCAGCTCGGCTGGCTGTGTCAGAAGCTCTCTCCCTCCTCAATACACAGAGCCTATAGGAACAGCCAAACCAGCCTTAATCGACCGGCCTTAATCATAATGAATGTGTTTATACAAAATACTTGATTAAGGGCTTGATAAGGATTATACATAACAAAAGGGTGTACAATAGGCTTTGGGGTTGATAATAATTCTACCAAGTGATGCCAGGTGTTTTTGTGTGTTTCTTTATAATTGCTTTGGTAACTGCAAGCTTGTGATTTATTGTTGTCCAATCTGTCCCTGTTTTTGCTGGGTTGAAGAGATGGCCTTAGTTATCCTGAACATGTACAATTATTTCATACAGCTCATGGCTCCATATACTCCATTTGTTCTGGTTCACAACTACATTTGACCTTCCAAAAAAGTCTCCAAGCCAATGTTATTTACCTTCAATCAAGATGACCTTTTCCTCCTTTGAGTAATGAGCATTTGTGAGAACACACACATTTACAATACCGAAGTGCAGTAACAAAGATTCAAAGCCAGCTCCATGGCCACGTGCACCAGATTTTTCCTGGGTTCCTGTGAGCTGCATGTATTAATGAGAGAAATAGAGAGATTAGTCATTAATGCAGACTGTTAGTGGTGTTTAATGCAGCCTGAAAGCCCAGCTGACACCGGCATGTCTTCTTCTTCCTTGGGTTGGAGAGGAGAGCCAGAGAGCCTTGATCAAGAGTCAAGAGGATAGCACTGGCCTGGAGCACCAAGAACAGATGTGGAGGGATACTGTACAAGACCAGGCAAAGGGTACGATGATAATAGGTGTTTGTTTAGACAGAGGCTGGGTTTTAAACCGAAATTAACAGTTTAGTTGAACAGCTCTATTGCAAAATGTTTAGATTTGTTACAAATTTTCACAGTCCAACTCTCAGCTATCTTTGCAAATATCGAATGTAAAAGGTAGTCAATAGAATCACATCATACAACACAAAGGATGCCACAACTGTTTAGCACAGCTCTTCTCCTATAGTACATCCCTGGTGTATCAGTCAGGAGCTGAGGTAATGTTTTGTCTCTCACTGTCCTAACCTTGACAGATCATTGGACCCAGTGCTCAGAAAACACCCAACATTTTTATGGCTAGAAAATATTGCTTATTGATCCCCTTTCGAAAAGCGCTGGTTGCACTTCATTAGATTTATATTGTAAACAAAGACTTATAATATCATATGTGAATTAGCACTTAAATGTTATCCCTCACAGCAGTTCATATTTTGTGCCATTGGTGCAGTATTGCGGACTGCAGAGATTTTTGTGAAGGGAGGAGTCTTCCCTGTGAGTTTAGTGTTGGTTATTAAAGCAGAGACAGGCTGTCTGCTCTGTCTCTCTCCTCTGTAGATGCAGCTTAAAAACTTATTGTCAATATAGGGGGTGCTGTTTCAACTTTGTAAAATATCGTTCCCAAATTAAACTGCCTCGTACTCAATTCTTGCTCGTACAATTTGCATATTATTATTACTATTAGATAGGAAACACTCTCTAGTTTCTAAAACCGTTTGAATTATATCTGTGAGTAAAACAGAACTCATTTGGCAGCGAAATTCCTGACAGGAACTGCAAAATCTGAAATCGGAGACTCTGTTCTAGGATCAGTTTAATAATCTGTATGTATCCTATGGGTCGACATGAACTGCATGCGCCYTCCCCTGGATGTCAGTAACCAATGAGAATTGGAATGGTGTTGCTGGGCAGATCTGAGGCCGTATAAAGCCTCATGGAACGGGGGGTGCACTCTTTTCATTGTTCGCCATGACGCAAGACAGACCTCAAGATGGCATTTTGAAAAGCTCACGTTATCGGCGTTAGATATATCCGGCTCTGATTTTCTTCKATATAGGTGTTAAAAACATCATAATGTAGTTATTTTAAACCGAGTTATATCAGTTTACATGAGTATATTGCGATTTTCTGAAWTTTCTTAGTTCTGCGTTATGAACAGTTGGACACCTCTGCGCCACATAGCTAATGTTTGCTGCTAGTTCCAAAGTTGAAGAGGACATTCTACAGCCGAGCAACGATTATTATGGACAAAGGACCACTTGCCCAAGATTCTGATGGAAGCTCATCAAAAAGTAAGAGCTATTTATGATGTTAATTCGTATTTCTGTGGAAAAATGTAAAATTATTAGTCCGCCATTAATTTCGGTGCGGTCTCGCTGTAACGCACGCTGTATGTCGTAGTAACGTTAATTTTAAAAATCTAACACAGCGGTTGCATTAAGAACTAATGTATCTTTCATTTGCTGTCCAACCTGTATTTTTTAGTCAAGTTTATGGTTAGTTATTGATTAGATTAGGTGCCTCTCCAAGATTGCGCCGGACAGATTGCTTGAAGTTTGGCTACTAATCACATTGTATAACCACGATTTGTGCCGCTACATATGCATATTTTCGAACAAACCCTATATGCATTGTGTAATATGATGTTACAGGACTGTCATCTGATGAAGTTTATGAAGGTTAGTCAAAAATGATATATCTTTTGCTGGTTTGTTACGATCGCTAACCTTTGCTGCTGGTAAATGGCTTGTGTTTCTGGCTATTGTGCTAAGCTAATATAATGCTATATTGTGTTTTCGCTGTAAAACACTTAAAAAATCTGAAATATTGGCTGGATTCACAAGATGTTTGCTGTACACCATATATTTTTCAGAAATGTTTTATGATGAGTATTTAGGTATTTGACGTTGGTCTCTGTAATTATTCTGGCTGCTTCGGCGCTATTTCAGATTGCAGCTGCAATGTAGAACTGTGATTTATACCTGAAATATGCAMATTTTTCTAACAAAACATATGCTATACAATAAATATGTTATCAGACTGTCATCTGATGAAGTTGTTTCTTGGTTAGTGACTATTTATATCTTTATTTGGTCGAAATTGTGATAGCTACCTATGCAGGAAAAAAATGGTGGAGAAAAAAAAGTTGTGTCTTTTGCTATGGTGGTTAGCTAATAGAAATACATATTGTGTCTTCCCTGTAAAACATTTAAAAATCAGAAATGATGGCTGGATTCACAAGATCTGTATCTTTCATYTGGTGTCTTGGACTTGTGATTTCATAAATATTTTATTATATGATATCCCTGTGGCTTTAGGCTAGGCTATGCTAGTCAGCTCTTTTGATGGGGGGGATCCCGGATCCGGGTTTGTGACTCGTTAGAGGTTAATGACAAACACAACACTGTGCCTCAGGACGGTAACTAATAATTCGAAGGCATACCATCACCGTCAATACTCACACATGCAACGAAACACATACACACATGTACAGTGCAATCGGAAAGTATTCAGACCCCTTGGCTCTTTCCACATTTTGTTACATTAGTGTTATTCTAAAATTGATTAAATAGTTTTTTCCCATCATCAATCCACACACAATACCCCATAATGACAAAGCAAATATACCCCATAATGGCAAATATACCCCATAATGACAAAGCAATTTTTTTTTTTACAAATATCACATTTACATAAATTATCAGACCATTTACTCAGCACTTTGTTGAAGCACCGTTGGCAGCAATTACAGCATTGAGTCTTCTTGCGTATGACGCTACAAGCTTGGCACACGTGTATTTGGGGAGATTCTTCCATTCTCTGTAGATCCTCTCAAACTCTTTCAGGTTGGATGGGGAGTGTTAGTGCACAACTATTTTCAGGTCTCTCCAGAGATGTTTGATCGGGTTCACGTCCGGGCTCTGGCGGGGCCACTCAAGGACATTCAGAGACTTTTCCACGAAGCCACTCCTGCATTGTCTTGGCTGTGTGCTTAGGGTCGTTGTCCTGTTGAAAGGTGAACCTTCGCCCCAGTCTGAGGTCCTGAGCGCTCTGGAGCAGGTTTTTATCAAGAATCTCTCTGTACTGCTCCGTTCATCTTTGCCTCGATCCTGACTAGTCTCTCATTCCCTGCGGCTGAAAAACATCCACACACCACCATGCTTCACTGTAGGGATGGTGACAGGTTTCCCCCAGCCGCGACGAGTTCAATCTTGGTTTCTTCAAACCAGAGACTCTTGTTTCTCATGGTCTGAGAGTCTTTAGGTGCCTTTTGGCAAACTCCAAGTGGGCTGTCATGTGCCTTTTACTGAGTAGTGGCTTCTGTCTGGCCACTCTACCATAAAGGCCTGATTGGTGGAGTGCTGCAGAGATGGTTGTCCTTCTGGAAGGTTCTTCCATCTCCACAGAGGAACTCTAGAGCTCTGTCAGAGTGACCATCAGGTTCTTGGTCACCTCCTTGACCAAGGCCCTTCTCCCCCGATTGCGCAGTTTGGCCGGCGGCCAGCTCTAGAAAGAGTCTTGGTGATTCCAAACATCTGCCGTGTAAGAATGATGGAGGCCACCATGTTCTTGGGGACCTTCAATGCTGCAGAAATGTTTTGGTACCCTTCCCCAGATCTGTGCCTTGACACAATCATGTCTCGGAGCTCTACAGACAATTCCTTCAACCTCATGGCTTGGATTTTGCTGACATTCACCGTCAAATGTGGGACCTTATATAGACAGGTGTGTGCCTTTCCAAATCATGTCCAATCAATTGAATTTACCACAGGTGGACTCCAATCAAGTTGTAGGAACAGCTCAAGGATGATCGATGGAAATAGGATGCACCTGAGCACAATTTTGAATCTCATAGCGAAGGGCCTGAATACATACGTAAATACGTTTTTTAAAATAAGATTCTGCTTTGTCATTATGGGGTATTGTGTGTAGATTGCTGAGGATTTTTATATATTTAATCAATTTTAGAATAAGGCTGTAATGTAACAAAGTGTGGAAAAGTCATGGGGCCTGAATACTTTCTGAAGGCACTGTACAAATACGAAAGGATCAACAGCACAGGATTTGGAAATGCAGATATGATACAAATATCAACCATAGAGCTACAGTGCCTAGCAAAAGTATTCATCCCCCTTGGAGTTTTTCCTATTTTGTTGCATTACAACCTGTAATTAAATTGATTTTTAATTAAAAATCGGAAGTTTACATACACCTTAGCCAAATACATTTAAACTCAGTTTTTCACAATTCCTGACATTTAATCAGAGTAAAAGTTTCCTGTCTTAGGTCAGTTAGAATCACCACTTTATTTTAAGAATGTGAAATGTCAGAATAATAGGAGAATGATTGATTTCAGCTTTTATTTATTCTTTCATCACATTCCCAGTGGGTCAGAAGTTTACATACACTCAATTAGTATTAGGTAGCATTGCCGTTAAATTGTTTAACTTGGGTCAAATGTTTTGGGGAGCCTTCCACAAGCTTCCCACAATAAGTTGGGTGAATTTTGGCCCATTCTTCCTGACAGAGCTGGTGTAACTGAGACAGGTTTGTAGGCCTCCTTGCTCGCACACACTTTTTCAGTTCTGAACACACATTTTCTATGGGATTGAGGTCAGGGCTTTGTGATGGCCACTCCAATACCTTGACGTTGTTGTCCTTAAGCCATTTTGCCACAACTCTGGAAGAATGCTTGGGGTCATTGTCCTTTTGGAAGACCCATTTGCGACCAAGCTTTAACTTCCTGACTGATGTCTTGAGATGTTGCTTCAATCAATCCACATAATTCTCCTCCCTCATGATGCCATCTATTTTGTGAAGTGCACCAGTCCCTCCTGCAGCAAAGCACCCCAACAACATGATGCTGCCACCCCCGTGCTTCGCTGTTGGGATGGTGTTCTTCGACTTGCAAGCCTCCCCCTTTCTCCTCCAAACATTACGATGGTCATTATGGCCAAAACATTCTATATTTTCGTTTCATCAGACCAGAGGACATTTCTCCAAAAAGTATGATCTTTGTCCCCATGTGCAGTTGCAAACCGCAGGCTGGATTTTTTATGACGGTTTTGGAGCAGTGGCTTCTTCCTTGCTGAGCGGCCTTTCAGGTTATGTCGATATAGGACTACTTTTACTGTGGATATAGATACTTTTGTACATGTTTCCTCCAGCATCTTCACAAGGTCCCTTGCTGTTGTTCTGGGATTGATTTGCAATTTTCGCACCAAAGTACGTTCATCTCTAGGAGACAGAACGCGTCTCCTTCCTGAGCGGTATGACGGCTGCGTGGTCCCATGGTTTTTATACTTGCATACTATTGTTTTTCCATCGGCAGGGACTGTGAAACTGGTCAGAATTGAAGAAATGATGGATGAAGCTAAATACAGGGAATTTCTTGAGGGAAACCTGTTTCAGTCTTCCAGAAATTTGAGACTGGGACAGAGGTTCACCTTCCAGTAGGACAATGACCCTAAGCATTCTGCTAAAGCAACACTCGAGTGGTTTAAAGGGGAAACATTTAAATGTCTTGGAACGGCCTGGTCAAAGCCCAGGCCTCAATCCAATTGAGAATCTGTGGTATGACTTAAAGATTGCTGTAAACCAGCAGAATCCATCCAACTTGAAGGAGCTGGATCAGTTTTGCCTTGAAGAATGGGCAAAAATCCTAGTGGCTAGATGTGCCAAGCTTATAGAAACATACCCCAAGATACATGCAGCTGTAATTGCTGCAAAAGGTGGCTCTACAAAGTGTTGACTTTGGGAGGGTGAATAGTTATGCAAGCTCAAGCTCTGTTTTTTGTCTTATTTTTCGTTTGTTTCACAATAAAAAACATTTTGCATCTTCAAAGTGGTAGGCATGTTGTGTAAATCAAATGATACAAACCCCTCCAAAAATCAATTTTAATTCCAGGTTGTAAGGCAACAAAATAGGAAAAATTCCAAGAGGGGTGAATATTTTCGCATGCTACTGTATAGGAAAGAGAGTTTTACACAGACACACACACACACACACACAGTAACATTCTCCAAGTTGTATGTCACCCACTTTGCCTCTTTCTCCATGGCAAAGACATTATCGCAAGCTCTATTTTGTAGCTACATGTACCATATAGCTCTAGGAGAAACTCCTCATTGTACTTTGCTCTAATCAAATTAATACTGTTATGAGACACGACTCCTCCAAACATCACACCGAACCTCAAGGATACGGGAGAGATTATTGAAATTCAATCAGATGTAATTAAATATTTATAACCGTCTTGACAATTGCAGGCTACACGGACACACACACACACACACACACACACTTTCAGGAAAGTCACTTCTCATTTGCATCTTTAGAAAACTTCTTTGTCAACAACAACTGTATTAATCTCCAGCTGGTGTTGGTGGAACAGGCTGATCCAGTCAGTCAGGATTAAGAAGGAACGTCAGTCAGCCAGCCAGCCAGCTAGTCGGACTGGTCCCAGTCAGTCAGTTAATGAAAATTAGTCAGTTGGACTGAACAGCAGAGAGCCAAGTGTGGATAAGAGAAGTTCAGCATCTGGATCTGAACAGAAGTGAATCCGGACAAGTTGGGGGTTAATCTTGAAGGTGTAGGCCTTCACTCAGAGCCTAACACAAGACCTTTGAAGCCTCTGTGAATGCTTGGATTTGTCTTTCATGGAATCAGAGCACCTTGGACAGCACCATCTAATGTAGCGGGTGTCTGGTTATGTGGTGCTGTCCAGGGAACTGATATCTTTTGTGTTTTCACTTGCATTAGATCCGTAGCCCTTTGCAGGGTAACCCTTTGTAAGTTCTTCAACATCATAATCTTGTAGGTCATTAAATATTGACCAGGTGTACTACTCTGCATATGTACTGTATATTCTTGTATAACTGTGGAATCCCTTCCACCATGATACATACAGCCAGCAGCATACACACATTGAGTCAGTCAACTTCTATTATTTCGGTCCTAACTGTCACTCTGAGCAAATGCCTTTATCAACTCTGCATCAATACATTCATATTCATATGTTATTGTAATCAAATCCCAGCGAGACTGTCTATAAATAATTTGATTTGGTTTACTTATGTATATCAGGTGTTTACCTATTAGATATGTATGAGGAACTTACATGTGGACAATTAGACACTGTAAAGTAGATGGTCCAGAAGAAAAACTATTTCAGGCTGTCAGCTTTTGGCATATAGGACAGAACAATTAAATAAACGTAATACAAAATAAGATATGATAAATCTTACTTGAACAAATTTGATGACTTTGAATATCAAAGCGTCTATATTAGCTAGTGACGGTTATTTCATGTATTTATTCTTAAAATATTTAATGATAAAAAAAGTATGTAAATTATTCTAAAACTTTTCCCGCAATGCCTCCCTTCTTCACGTGTCATCATAATTTTCGTCACTCAGGACTGGAGATCAGCATTGTGCGACAAACACAAAAATAAAATTTGACATTATAGAGAAATTAGACAGTATTCCACACCTTTTACAATGCAATACTGCAGCAATCAGCAGGTTCCGAAGGCTGCTTATTGACTAAAGTGACAAAATCTCTGTCTGTGATTAGCTCAATTCATTTTGTAATGCTATTTTTCATGTTTTTGATAGATAGTGACTCTCATGCTGGAATTCAATCAATTGCAGATAAAGGGAAACAGCATTGAGGGTTCAGTCAGATTGTATATGCTGTGTTAGTTGTTAACCACATTAAAACCATACACAGCAAGACTCTCACAAACATCTGTAAAATATTACCATTAAATATTTAAAACATATTCTGAGTGAACTCAAGTGCATTTCTTTCCTTTATATGTGATTGATAGATAGGGAGATTAGAGGTATAAGGAGAGAAGCTAGTTGTCATGAGAACAGAAAGAGAGCAGGACAAACCAGCATCAGAGAGCTTGTTTTTCACGTTCTATGGCTGCCATTTTGTGACCACATTATTCATGTCGAATAAGGTTCTCTACAAAGGTACAACATATAAAACTGTTAAATATATACGTTTTAGGCTTTTCAAAATACATTTAATGAAATGTGCCTTTCCGCCACCCACCAGCCGCAATCAGAAATGACAGTTTCAATATTCTCTTTTTTGCCTCAATGATGATCAGTAGTTTTACTCTTTTACCGTTTTACCAACCATGCTTATTGCAATGTGTCCCAATTTGTAGCTAATGAAAAATGCAAATCAGATTTTTTTATATACAGATATGTTTACCTATATCTTCAGTTTCAAAATACAGTGGTGGGTTTAGTCAGAGAAAAACATGTTTTTAAAGGTAACTCCTTTGATTGTATACGTGTCCAACTAGACATAAAGTCCAACATCTACAGCTATGAGGGCAGTCATTGTGGTGTAGCAAGAAAAACAAGTATCCATTTCTTTTTCCCAATCTGGTCCATCTAGTCTTACTGTTATTTTTTCCTCTTTGGTCTATAAAAATATGGAGGGTGCCAAAGTTGTACTACTCCAGCAGAAGTTCTATTCACAGCAGAGCACAAGGCGAGCAGTAGGATCTGGTCCAGTCTGGTCCATAGTCTGGATAGATCCAGTCAAACGTTTGGTCCAGTCCATAGTCTGGTGCTAGGTCAGACACATCAGAGAGCCTCGGGCCTGGTTCACAATAATCCTGTTCTTTGGGACACGTAACTGTCCCATTAGTCTAACAGAAGCAGGTGAGGTTGAAGTAGTGGGAGTCCTCGGTCCACTGAAAATTAGCAGACATTAGCTGAACAGTACAGTAGTCGATCCAAAATGGCTCCATAGTCACCACTTTCTCCCTCTCTGGACAAGGCGCAGCCGGACACCTGACCTCCATGGCACTAGAGGATTCTGCTCATTTACAAAGCAGACGGACAGTAATAGGAGCAGGCAGACGGGACATGTTGATCCAATGACAGACAGTGGGTTATCTACAGCGGATGGTCATTGGTTGGTCGGAGCCGCAGACGGGTAGAGCCAGGAGTCAGGGCACAGGAAAATTCTCCAGAGTCAAAGATGAGACCTCGCTCTCGACTTCCCCAAAGTTCCCTCAAACCCTCCAGTATTGGCCGTGGTTGACTGTGTTTAAGAGACCTGCGGATCAATGAGAACACAAGTTCTGTCAGAGTACAGGATAATCAAAGCTAGCTAATGACAAAAAATCCTTTCAAAATGCTAAGTTGCTAACACTTCAAAACATGCTAAAGAAACCAATGCTTGTGGTAGAAGTTACCCAGGCCATAACCACAGACAGATCTAGGATTAGATTTCCAAATGCCAAATATCAATGTTGACATTGAAGGGGGTGAAGAATACATTGGACTAGTTGTTAGGGTCAACATCTACCTACTCCGCAATGATTGTCCCTAGATGAACGTTGTACTTTCACTCCCATTATTCCCCTAATAGATACTGTATGTGGAACTTCTTAAAATGTCTACAACTCTGATAGGAGGTTATGGAGAAATTAGACAGTCCCATACTAATCACTGTCATCAGCAGTTTACTCTGGCATCCAAATATTGTGAATTCTGCTGGAGCATTAAACCCAATAACAAAACAAGTATTGCAGTGCAGAACTGTAAAACAACTAATCAGCCTTACAGAAGAAATCTGGAGGGAAAAAAAGTGTCGTTCGTCGTCACGCCATCTGGCCTATGTGTGGTCTCCAGCCTACTTGATAAAGGCATTGATGCCTTCCAAGATTGCCGGGGCAGCTTAAATTTATAATAATGAACTCTTGACAATTACACAGAGTGCAAATTCCCAAGAAAGGGGGCAGGTGTTTGGGGAAATCTGGGGATAAAAACACCAGGAACAGAGCAATCAGGAACTAAAGGAACCTGCATCATTTAATAGGATAATGTCACAGTGTAGTGTAGTCAGTGGCTGCAGGGGAGACGGTATGGAGGGAATGACCCAAGAGTATCCGGGCTAAGAAGAGGGGCATGTCTCCCACTAATACGACCAGTGCAGCACCAGCCAACCTGGCAATTAGCGCCATTAAAGATTACGAACTGCTGCAGCGTCATTATGGCAGTGACAGTCACGCTGCCTTCTAGTGGTAGAGATTACACTGAGACTGCATTACAGTAACACAGTGGATGGAATAGGCAGCAAAAGTGGTGGTATGACATGGAAATGAAGCATTCATTTGTTGATTTGTTTGTTAGTTCGATTGATCGCTCGTTAATTAATTAATCAATCCATCCACTCATTCAACACAGGCTAATGGCAAAAACATGGCAGCTAGAGGTCGACCGATTAATCTGCTTAATTAGGGCCAATTTCAAGTTTTCATAACAATCGGTAATCTGCATTTTGGATGCCGACTATGGCCGATTACATTGCAATTCACAAGGAGACTGCGTGGCAGGCTGACCACCTGTTACGCGAGTGCAGCATCAGAAGGACCTTGTGGCTGCAAGGAGCCAAGGTAAGTTGCTAGCTAGCATTAAACTTATCTTATAAAAAACAATCAATCTTCACAATCACTAGTTAACTACACATGGTTGATGATATTACTAGGTTAACTAGCTTGTACTGTGTTGCATATAATCAAAGCGGTGCCGGTTAATAAGTGTAGGGGGCAGTATTTTAGTTTTTGGCTAAAAAACGTACCCATTTGAAACTGCCTATTTCTCAGCCCCCGAAACTAGAATATGCATATAATTGTCAGATTAGGATAGAAAACACTCTAAAGTTTCCAAAACTGTCAACATTTTGTCTGTGAGTTTAACAGAACTGATATTGCAGGCTAAAACCTGAGGAAAATCCAATCAGGAAGTGCCTCTGTTTTTGAAACCTCTCTGTTCTTATGCATCCCTATTACCCATTTAAAGGGATATCAACCAGATTCCCTTTTCTATGGCTTCCCTAAGGTGTCAACAGCCTTTAGACATAGTTTCAGGCTTTTATTTTGAAAAATGAGCGAGAACGATCACATTGCGTAAGTGGATAGGTGGGGGCTCTCTGAGTGAGTTGTTACTCCCGGTCCTAGTGAAAAACCAACACTCCCGGTTGATATATTATCGAATAGATATTTGAAAAACAACCTGAGGATTGATTATAAAAAACGTTTGACATGTTTCTGTGGACATTATGGATATTATCTGGAATTTTTGTCTGCGTTGTCGTGAATGCTTTTTCCTGTGGATTTCTCAGCATAACGCGCAAAACGAACGGAGGTATATGGATATAAAAATATCTTTATGGAACAAAAGAAACATTTGTTGTCTAACTGGGAGTCTCGTGAGTGAAAACATCCGAAGATCATCAAAGGTAAACGATTAATTTGATTGCTTTTCTGATTTTTGTGACCAAGTTACCTGATGCTAAGTGTACTTAATGTTTTGTCGAGCGATCGATAAACTTACACAAACGCTTGTATTGCTTTCGCTGTAAAGCATAATTTCAAATCTGAGATGACAGGTGGATTAACAAAAGGCTAAGCAGTGTTTTGCAATATTGCACTTGTGATTTCATGAATATGAATATTTTCTAGTAATATTATTTGACTGTGGCGCTATGCTATTCAGCGTTGCTGATGACAATTATCCCAGATCCGGGATTGGTGGTTCAGAGAGGTTAATTGATCATTGAATCACAGCCTGCTTCAACTTCGCCAAATGGGTGATGATTTAACAAAAGCACATTTGCGAATAAAGCACAATCGTTGCATAAATATACCTAATCATAAACATCAATGCCTTTCATAAAATCAATACACAGAGGTATATATTTTTAAACCTACATATTTAGTTATATTTAGTTATATTTAGTTAACTAGGGAAGTTGTGTCACTTCTCTTGCGTTCAGTGCAAGCAGTGTCCGGGTATATGCAGCAGTTTGGGCCGTCTGGCTCATTGCGAACTGTGTGAAGACCATTTCTTCCTAACATAATTAATTTGCTAGAATTTTACATAATTATGACATAACATTGAAAGTTGTGCAATGTAACAGCAATATTTAGACTTAGGGTTGCCACCCGTTCGATAAAATACGGAACAGTTCCGTATTTCACTGAAAGAATAAACGTTTTGTTTTCAAAATGATAGTTTCCGGATTTGGCTATATTAATGACCAAACKCTCATTTCTGTGTGTGTTTATTATAATTAAGTCTATGATTTGATATTTGATAGAGGAGTGACTGAGCGGTGGTAGGCAGCAGCAGGCTCGTAAGCATTCATTCAAACAGCACTTTCCTGCGTTTGCCAGCAGCTTTTAGCAATGCACAAAGCTGTTTATGACTTCAAGCCAATCAACTCCTGAGATTAGGCTGGCAATACTAAAGTGCCTAATAGAACATACAATAGTCAAAGGTATATGAAATACAAAAATGGTATAGAGAGAAATAGTCGACGTGTCGAAATAGTCGACATAATTCCTATAATAACTACAACCTAACTGGGAATATTGAAGACTCATGTTTACAGGAACCACCAGCTTTCATATGTTCTCATGTTCTGAGCAAGGAACTTAAACGTTAGCTTTTTTACATGACACATATTGCACTTTTACTTTCTTCTCCAACACTGTTTTTGCATTATTTAAACCAAATTGAACATGTTTCGTTATTTATTTGACAAAATTGATTTTATTTATGGATTATATTAAGTTAAAATAAAAGTGTTCATTGTTCAATCAGTATGGTTGTAATTGTCATTATTACAAAAAATATATAATAATATATATATATATTTTTTAAATGAATAAATACATCCGGCTGATTAATCGATATCGGCTTTTTTTGGTCCTCCAATAATCGGGATCGGCGTTGAAAAATCACAATCGGTCGAACTCTAATGGCAGCCTAATACAGTAGTGACAAGGTATCTCTGTGACATCTCAGGAGAATTTGAATGCAAATTACTTTAAATAGACCGCAGGCAGTGAGTCTGTCTGTGTTAGCTCCCCTTTCTCTTCCACTACAATATCTCTCTCACACTGGCTGTGGTAAAATATAATACTGTAAATCTTGCACACAAATCGGATCTCTATAAAAATGGAAACTGGCTATTAATGTGGCAATTCTGACCTGTAAATAATATGTATAGGCACAGCATGATTATTGAATAGGTTTACATATGAAATGTTATTTCTTAATCTTATACTGTATCTTCAGGAACAGATTTCTGATGCTTAGGAGAATACTAAAAGCAATCCTGTTGGCTAAACASATATATTCTGCTTTAGCTGCCCAACTTTCAGGATGACCCAAAACAAGAGCATCAATGGAGATGTGCTATTGTCAATAAAGTGACAAGGTGTTGCATTTTCACGGCACAAATGTTGTTAGGGGCCTCCCAAGTGGCGCAGCGGTCTAAGGCACTGCCTCGCAGTGCTAGCTGCGTTATTACAGATCCTGGTTCGATACCGGGCTATCTCGCAGCCAGCCGCGACCGGGAGATCCATGAGGCAATGCACAATTGGCCCAGCGTCATCCGAGTTAGGTAAGGGTTTGGCCGGCCAGGGTGTCCTTGTCCCATCATGCTCTATCTAGCAACTCCTGTGGCGGGCCGGGCGCTTGCACGCTGACACGGTCTCCAGATGTACAGTGTTTTCTCCTACACATTGGTGCGGCTGGCTTCCAGGTTAAGCGTGCATTGTGTCAAGGGTTGTGTTTCGGAGGACGCACAGCTCTTGACCTTCRCCTCTCCTGAGTCCGTACGGGAGTGGCATCGATGGGACAAGACTAACTACCAATTGGGGAAAAAAGTGAGAAAAAAAAGTGAAATAAATTTTAAAAACATAAATAATTTTAAAAAATCCAATAAAATAATAATTTGTTAGGACGTGACAGAACTTCTGGGAAATGTTGAATTCAGGCTGTAAAACATCAAAATGTGGAATAAGTATGAATACTTTCTGAAGGCACTGTAGTTAGTCTCCTCACACTGTTTCTAACCCTGACAGTTATTATGAATGCAGGTTACAGATGAATAACAATTCCATCTGTTGGATATCCTAACGTTGGCTGGATTCCAATAACAATTACAACATACAGCATAATGTGACTTGAAGGTAGGATTGCAAAATTCTCGTAAATTTCCACGGCTTTCCAGAAATCCAGGGTTGGAACATTCCTGGAAATTGGAGGGAATAAAAGGAAATCCTTCAACCATTATTTTTAGAAAACTTACTTGCAAGGTCTGATTGTGGACTGTAAGATATGAGTTTCAGGCCACTGTGTTAGGGTAAGGCTTCAATATAAGGCCTTGTGCGATACACTACCATTAAAAAGTTTGGGGTCACTTAGAAATTCTCCTTGTTTTTGAAAGAAAAGGACATTTTTTGTCCATTAAAATAACATCAAATTGATATACAGAAATACAGTGTAGACATTGTTAATGTGGTAAATCACTATTGTAGCTGTAAACGGCTGATTTATTTATGGAATATCTACATAGGTGTACTGAGGCCCATTATCAGCAACCATCACTCCAATGTTCCAATGGCACGTTGTGTTAGATAATCCAAGGTTAGAATTTTAAAAGGCTAATTGATCATTAGAAAACAAATATGCAATTATGTTAGCACAGCTGAAAACTGTCGTGCTGATTGAAGAAGCAGCACAACTGGCCTTCTTTAGACTAGTTGAGTATCTGGAGGATCAGAATTTGTGGGTTCGATTACAAGTTCAAAATGGCCAGAAACAAAGAACTTTCTTCTGAAACTCGTCAGTCTATTCTTGTTCTGAGAAATGATGGCTATTCCATGCGAGAAATTGCCAAGAAACTGAAGATCTCGTACAACACTGTGTACTATTCCCTTCACAGAACAGCACAAACGGGCTCTAACCAGAATAGAATGAGGAGTGGGAGGCCCCGGTGTACAACTGAACAGCAAGAGGACAAGTACATTAGTGTGTCTAGTTTGAGAAACAGACCCCTCACAAGTCCTCAACTGGCAGCTTCATTACATAGTAGCTGCAAAACACCAGTCTCAACGTCAACAGTGAAGAGGCGACTCTGGGATGCTGGCCTTCTAGGCAGAGGTCCTCTGTCCATTGTCTGTGTTCTTTTGCCCATCTTAATATTTTATTTTTATTGGCCAGTCTGAGATATGGCTTTTTCTATGCAACTCTGCCTAGAAGGACAGCATCCCAGAGTCGCCTCTTCAATGTTGACGTTGAGACAGGTGTTTTGCGGTTACTATGTAATGAAGCTGCTGTTTGTGCACGTGTGCTGTATTGTTCAATCCTCTGTGTGGATACAAGGCTCTGTAATGGGTGTAATACAGTACTTTAAAAACAACATATAAGGCATGTCAATATAATGGTCCAGAACTCAATGGCTCTTCCTAATGCTATACACATGGATTTTTTGTTGTTGCAAAACGGACTCTGGGGGCCTTTGAGCTCAAGGCGTGGAGTTTCTACACTTCCATAGAAATAGAATTGCAACACTAATATACAATATCATATTATTACCAGTGTATCTTAGTGCACACTTGTCAACATCATGCTGCAATAATATTACTCTGCCAGAATCATAAAAACAACATCGGTTAGGTTAGATGTTTGTTTTCCCATTATGTTTTGATGCTGATTCCTGTGTTGATGGATTCATTCTGTACCTTGCTTTGTGGATAATGCCCAGCATGGTATAGAATTGGTTGTTCATGTTCATGGACCGGTGGTGGTGGTTGGTGGTGTGGGCTGAGGCTGAGGCTGTCTGTCAGGGTCATCAATGCTCTCCTCCGCCATGGTACTGTCAGAGGAATGGAGGATCCACAGGGACTCCAGTCACGTCATAGAGCCTGGAGGGAAATCAGAGGTTACCACAATTGACCAATAGAATTAGAGCAATATGCACTACAGGTCAAACGCCTACTGTGCAGCTACCGTAAATAATAATACAGTAACACAAAAATTWATGTGAGATCTCTCTATAGTTTTCCAAACCATAAAATACTTTTCAAAATGGAGGTGGTGATGTTTGTGTGAGAGAGAGAGTGTATGTGTCTCTTTCTAGATAATGGTTTGAAGTGTTAGCTTGAAGTGTGCATGGCAGTCTCAGACTAGGGAGGAAGGCTTGGCAGTGGTGGCTAATGGTTTGCAGCGGCTGAGTCTGTTTGCATGGCAGTCGGAGCATCTGTCCTCTCCGCGGTGATTCTGTTAAAGCCTCAACTGGATGTGTTCTGCACGGCATGCCAGCCATGTGTGTATGTTCTGTCGTACCAGCTGGGCCCAAAGGGATCAATTACACAGCAAGGCAAGGCATCAAACCCTGCACCACACCACCGGGAATCCCTCCAGTACCCACAGCCTACAGTACTATACAGCCTCTCTAATGAGTTAGCTAGGACTGGGACTATGGATGATCCAAATCCAAGGGATTTGTTACACACACTGTTCAACACAGTCATACAGTACAAATACACTTTTAGAAAAAAGAGAGCACTTTTCTAAGAGGGTAGTGTGTGCAAATATAAACCCCAAAAATGTATTCCCACTCAAAATCATATTTTCCCTAACCTTAACCCTAACTCTAAACCCAAAACGCTAACCATAAAACTAAACCTAACTCCTAAATCTAACCCTTAACCCTAATTCTAACTCTAACCCTCATTGTAACCCTAAAAAAAAAAAATCCCTTGTGAGGTCCGGCGAAATGTCACACATTCTTTCCTTGTTTTACTTTCCTTGTGAGGAMCACACACACACAAGAATAACACCAAGAGGTAACACTCCCAAACTCCATTAAGCCCGTGGGATCAGGCCTCCGAGAGGCATCACTACAGACCCGGATTCAATCCCCGGCTGTGTCGCGACTGGGAGAAGAAAAAGAGTGGGATCACCCTTTCCTCACAATCTCCTCAGTCCTAACACACGGACTCCTTCACTTCCTTGATTAGCAAAACTCCTCCACACCATGTCTGCTGCTGTGAAACAGCCTTGATTACAGTGTGGTGCATAATCACAGGCTTTCTCTCAGTGGATGCCTCCGACACCACTCTCTATTCTGTAGTTAAATACCCCAATCAGGAGTGAGCTAATGGATTCACTGATTAAATTCATAATCCGCCACTTAAGAGGCTACCCCTCTATGTTTGGTATAATCAGTTTGTGTGTGTGTGTGTGTGTGTGTGTTTTAGTTTATTAGGATCTGCTTTAGCTACTGCAGCAGCTACTCTTCCTGAGGTCCACATAAAACATACAAATACATGACAGTGTGTGTGCGCGTGTGTGGCTAGCCCTCCACACATAGTGTGAAGACGAGAAGTAGCAAGGGCCGTTTAGGCCGACAAWGGAAAGTGTGTGCGTGTGTGTGTTTGTTGTGTTAAATCGTTTTCACTGAGTCAGATGGTTCAATTGAGACAAGCCTTACTCTCATTTYTTTTGAGTCAATGTTTAGTTCKAAATGGAACTTAAAGTCTGAACCAATCTTTGAGAAATTAGTTCTATAACAAGTGAGTGTTTTGGTAGAGCTTTGAGGCAAAACTTTTAGCTGAGGAAGTGTAAACATTAATGTGCAGGGCTTGGATATACTGTATACTGCGCTGTTATATTCACCTCAAGAACCACTGCATGGTGTTCCGGAGACGAGAATTCTCTTGAGAAGGCGGTTTTCCACCAGGAGACTGCAAGTTCATGCATTTATCACTTCCTGCCGAGATGAAWTGTTCTTTAGAAAACCTCAATCTAGAGGCGAAAGAAACGCACACCTATTTAGGCGAGGTGCTGGCTAGCGGAGTGGAACACTTAAAAAAATAAAAGGAGAGACGGACACACTATAGGAGCTCATATGCAAAAATGTTATGTCCAACGTTTCGACAGACAAGCTGTCTTCATCAGGGTATAATGACGAACACTGCGGGATGACTCATTTATATAGTGTCAAAAGACACACAGGTGTCTGTAATCATGGCCGGGTGTGACCTGATATCATTGGTTAATTCTCATATATTAAAATAGCATACAAAAAACATAAATGGATAGCGTACGATCATAGATAAAATTTGGCTACATATGCCTACAAACATTTACAATAGCAAATCACAATAACCACAAGAATGGCTTCAGATCAAAGTCTATGTTGAGACCGAAGGAAGCAAGGGTCTTTAAATTTAAAGATCCAGGCAGCCTCTCGTTTTAACAATAAATTGTCGAGGTCACCCCCTCACCTAGGGAGGGTGACATGTTCGATACCAATATAACGTTGAGATGAAATCGAGTGGTTTGCTTCCAAAAAGTGGGCCGCAACTGGTTTTTGAACCTAATGGTGATACGACTGGTTMATTTTACCCACATATTTTTTACTACAAGGACAAGTTATAAGATACATAACTGCATTAGTGGAGCACGTGATAACACCTTTGATTGGGATCCGTTTCCCTGTTTGGGTGTGTTTGAAGGATCTACATTTATAAGTGCCATTGCATTGAGCACAGCCATTACACTTGTAGTTTCCATCCAGTAGGGGCGCAAATACACGTTGTGCAGGGATATTTTGGGGTGGTAAATCAGAGTTTACCAATTGATCTCTGAGGTTTCTGCGCCGCGAGAATACAACTAAGGGAAGGTCCGAAAACACATTACCGATACTATCATCGGATCTTAGAACGTGCCAATGTTTGTGAACGATTCCCTTAATTTGTTCAGAGCACTTTGAATAGCGGGTAGTTAGAATGCAAGAATGCTTCTTTTTGCGAGACTGATCTTGAAAAAGGTCATGTCTCGTTTTGTTTTGAATTTTCTCAATGGCAGTATTAATCTGACCATTTTTGTAACCCCACTCCTTGAATTTTCTTTGCGTCTCAGACATATTTCTGTCGAAATCTGATTGYTTTTTACAAATTMTTTTGATTCGACAGAATTGGCTGTAGGGCAAACTGTTTTTCAAGAGAAGTGGGTGACAACTATAAGCCCCCAAAAAACTGTTACAATCAGTGTATAGAACATTATCTTCAGACAAGATCAAGAAAACTGATTTAACATGAATCAGATTGCATAGTAAATCTCAGATGCTCAGAACAGGAGTTAAGAAAAGCATGTAACGCCTGGAGCTATTTCGCATCACCCCTCCATAGAACAAAAATCTCTTCAACCCTCAGCCTTCTCACAAACGTAACAGGGTCCAGAACCATGAAAGACAATGGCCACTACTTGATGTGATCCAATTTGAAAAATGACTTGAATGTACACTACCGTTCAAAAGTTTGGGGTCACTTAGAAATGTCCTCGTTTTCCATGAAAACATAGAGTTGAAATCGGAAGTTTACATACACCTTAGCCAAATACATTTAAACTTTCACAATTCCTGACATTTAATCCTAGTAAACATTCCCTGTCTTAGGTCATTTAGGATCACCATTTTATTTTAAGAATGTGAAATGTCAGAACAATAGCAGAGAGAATGATTAATTTCAKCTGTCATTTCTTTCATCACATTCCCAGTGGGTCAGAAGTTTACATACACTCAATTAGTATTTGGTAGCATTGCTTTAAATTGGTTAACTCGGGTCAAACGTTTTGAGTAGCCTTCCACAAGCTTCCAACAATAARCTGGGTGAATTATGGCCCATTCCTCCTGACAGAGCTGGTGTAACTGAGACAGGTTTGTAGGCCTCCTTGCTCGCACACACTTTTTCAGTTCTGAACACACATTTTCTATGGGATTGAGGTCAGGGCTTTGTGATGGCCACTCCAATACCTTGACGTTGTTGTCCTTAAGTCATTTTGCCACAACTCTGGAAGAATGCTTGGGGTCATTGTCCATTTGGAAGACCCATTTGCGATCAAGCTTTAACTTCCTGACTGATGTCTTGAGATGTTGCTTCAATATATCCACACAATTTTCCTGCCTCATGATCATCTATTTTGTGAAGTGCACCAGTCCCTCCTGTAGCAAAGCACTCGCACAACATGATGCTGCCACCCCCATCCTTCACGGTTGGGACGGTGTTCTTMGGCTTGCAAGCCTCCCCCTTTTTCCTCCAAACATAACAATGGTCATTATGGCCAAACAGTTCTATTTTYGTTTCATCAGACCAGAGGACATTTCTCMAAAAAGTACGATCTTTGTCCCCATGTGCAGTTGCAAACCATAGGCTGGATTTTTTTATGGCGGTGTTGGAGCAGTGGCTTCTTCCTTGCTGAGCGGCCTTTCAGGCTATGTCGATGTAGGACTGATTTTACTGTGGATACAGATATTTTTGTACCTGTTTCCTCCACCATCTTCACAAGATCCTTTGCTGTTGTTCTGGGATTGATTTGCACTTTTCGCACCAAAGTACGTTCATCTCCAGGAGAGAGAACGCGTCTCCTTCATGAGCAGTATGACGGCTGCATGGTTCCATRGTGTTTATACTTGCAAAATGGATTGATAGCCTTCCTTCTTCAWGATTCCTTTTACCCTGTACAAATCTCCCACTTTACCACCACCAAAGCACCCCCAGACCATCACATTGCCTCCAATGCCCATCTTAATCTTTTATTTTTATTGGACAGTTTGAGATATGKCTTTTTCCTTGCAACTCTGCCTAGAAGGCCAGCATCCTGGAGTCGCCTCRTCACTGTTGACGTTGAGACTGGTGTTTTGCGGGTACTATTTAATGAAGCTGCGAGTTGAGGACTTGTGAGGCATCTGTTGTGCTKGTCCTCTTGCTCAGTTGTGCACCGGGGCCTCCCACTCCTCATTCKATTCTGGTTAGAGACAGAATTCTGTTCTGTGAAGGGAGTAGTACACAGCGTTGTACCAGATCTTCAGTTTCTTGCCATTTCTCGCATGGAATAGCCTTCATTTCTCAGAACAAGAATAGACTGACGAGTTTCAGAAGAAAGTTCTTMGTTTCTGGACATTTTGAGCTTGTAATCGAACCCACAMATTCTGATGCTCCAGATACTCAACTAGTCTAAAGGCCAGTTTTATTGCTTCCTTAAATCAGCAGAACAGTTTTCAGCTGTGCTAACGTAATTGCAAAATGGTTTTCTAATGATCAATTAGCCTTTTCAAATTATAAACTTGGATTAGCTAACACAACGTGCCATTGGAACACAGGAGTGATGGTTGTGTTACGCCCTGGCCATAGAGAGGTTTTTATTCTCTATTTTGGTTAGGCCAGGGTGTGACTAKGGTGGGCATTCTAGTTTCTTTATTTCTATGTTTTGGCCGGGTATGGTTCTCAATCAGGGACAGCTGTCTATCATTATCTCTGATTGGGAATCATAATTAGGCAGCCTTTTGTCCTTTGGTGTTTGTGGGTAGTTATCTTTGTTAGTGGCACTATAGCCCTGTTAAGCTTCACGGTTGTTTCTTCGTTTCTTGTTTTGTTGGTGACATTTACAATAATAAAAGAAAATGTACGCTCACCACGCTGCACCTTGGTCTACTTCATACGACGAGCGTGACAGAACTACCCACCACCAAAGGACAGAGCAGCGTGGCCAGGAGGAGCAGGGATCCTGGGCCCAGGAGAAGAGAGAGTGGAGGACATCTTGGACATGGGAGCGGGTTATGGCAGGGGACAAGACCTTGCCATGGAAACAGGCGGAAGTAGCGAGGGAGGAACGACAACGATACCAGGAGTCACGGCAACGGAACAGGCATGAGAGGCAGCCCCCACATTTTTTTTGGCGGGGGGGGCACACGAGGAGATTGGCTGAGTCAGGTTGGAGACCTGAGCCAACTCCTCGTGCTTACCGTAGGGAGCGTGGTACTGGTCAGGCACCGTGTTATGYGGTGGAGCGCACGGTGTCTCCAGTGCGCACTCATAGCCCGGTGCGCTATATTCCAGCTCCCCGCATCGGCCGGGCTAGAGTGGGCATCCAGCCAGGAAGGATGGTGCCAGCACAGCGCATCTGGCCTCCAGTGCATCTCCACGGCCCAGGATATCCTGCGCCAGCTCTAAGCACTGTGTCTCCGGTGCGCCTGCACAGACCAGGGCGTCCTGTGCTAGCGCCCCGCATTTGCCGGGCGAAAGTAACCATCCAGCCAGGACGGGTTATGCCAGCTCTACCCTTGAGACCTCCAGTGCGTCTCCACGGCCCAGTGTATCCGGTTCCTGCTCCACGCACCAGACTTCCAGTGCATCTCCCCAGTCCGGTGAGACCTGTTCCGATTCCACGCACCAGGCTTCCTGTACGCCTCCACAGTCCAGTACGTCCTGTGCCTCCTCTCCGCACTCACCTTGAGGTGCGTGTCATCAGCCCGGTGCCACCGGTGCCGGTCCCACGCATCAAGCCTCCAGTGATGATCCATGGCACGAAGCCTCCAGTGAGGGTCCCCGGTCCGGGGCCTGCGGTGAGGGTCCTCGCACCAAAGGCGCCAACAAAGTGGGGGGAGCCAGAGGTGGAGCGGGATCTACGTCCCGCACCGGAGCCGCCGCCATGAATTGATGCCCACCCGGACCCTCCCCTACAGAGTCAGGTTTTGTGACCGGAGTCCGCACCTTTGTGGGGGGGGGGGTTACTGTCACGCCCTGGCCATAGAGAGGTTTTATTTTCTATTTTGGTTACGCCAGGGTGTGACTAGGGTGGGCATTCTAGTTTATTCATTTATATGTTTTGTATTTCTATGTTTTGGCCGGGTATGATTCTCAATCAGGGACAGCTGTCTATCGTTGTCTCTGATTGGGAATCATACTTAGGCAGTCTTTTTTCCTTTGGTGTTTGTGGGTAGTTATCTTTGTTAGTGGCACTATAGCCCTGTTAATAAGCTTCACGGTTGTTTCTTCGTTTCTTGTTTTGTTGGCGACATTTACAATAATAAAAGAAAATGTACGCTCACCACGCTGCACCTTGGTCTACTTCATACGACACGCGTGACAGGTTGCTGATAATGGGCCTCAGTACACCTATGCCATTTTCAGCTACAATAGATATTTACAACATTAACAATGTCTACCCTGTATTTCTGATCAATCCTCAGAAAATCCTCAGAAAGGTTCATAATAGGTCACAAGTGTCAAGCCCAGCAAAGATTATGCATCAATGAGATGGTTGGATTTGAAGAAAAGTCTGTTTTTAAAGAAAAGCCTTAAAAAGAAAAGCTTTAAATTGGCAGGCCTCAATGGAATTGAGTCACTATGTACTGTAAGCTTTGTCAAAAGTCCCAGTGCCTTGTCTGTCCATGTTCACAACCAGCACCTGATAGATTGGCTGTACATGTCACAGAGGCAGGCAGGCAAGCAGATAGAGAGAGAGACAGGCAGGTAGGCACTAGAACGGYGGGTAGGCAGGCACGTAGGCAGGCAAACACTCACCCACACAAACAAACACACATACACCTAGCCAGTTCGTCACTTCACACAGACAGCTCGTCCCTAGCCAACTAGGGCCTCTGACCGTCCGTTTGATGTACAATATGGAGCAGCCATGAATACCTGTCATCTCTCAGCCTCTCGGTGCCAACCGTCGACACAGGATGACAAACCGCCTTCTAACTCAGGTCAAAATAGACCCACCCAACCTTCTCTCTATACCTCACATCTGTCATACACAGACGTATAGCTCTGGGAATTCTTTGTGTGATAGATATACCTGTTTTTTCTCAGATAATAAATGRTTGAGGTCAATCATCAAGGATAAGGATTTCATATGCAGGTAACAGTAGAAAGGAGTTAGTTACAAGGGGGTATAGGGCTCCCTTGTAAAAGAGGCCTTGGTCTCAATGTAATTTCCTTGTTTAACCTCTTAAATGTAGTTTTCCGCCTAAATAGACATACCCAAAAGTAACTGCTATTCATGTATAATTACATTATTCTGACATGCCAAAACTTGGTATATTTGGAAAGAAGACATCTGGGAGATTATGAGGAAATGATCAGAAGATAGGAGTTACACAGTTCAGAATACACAAGATCAAGCACACACAAAATAAACGTTTTTTTTTTGAAAGTCAACTTTCATTGACAAGCTATAAGTGAATTATTGATGCCCAGAGCTGGAAACACATCAGTTGGCTTCCACCACATGTGAACAATGTCCGAAAAACAATGGGATTGATAGACCTAACAACTAGAAATGGGCAGATGTTTTACTAAGTGGTGTCAGGTGTGGTCATGGGACGTTTCCAAGTGTCCCTAAACCTATCCAAAGTGGCATATGTCTGTAAATTGRATTCCAGTACTATTACATATTTGCAATCCCTAAATGCTATTTGTTCAGTGTAAAACACAATTTCTACCATATCAACCTCACTCAAACATTGTGGTGGTGTTATGGTGTTACGGCTGTCGTCTTCCTCCTCCTCCTCGGACGAGGAGAGGAGAGAAGGATCGGTGGACCAATACGCAGCGAGGTAATTAGACATAAATGATATTTATTGAAACACGAAGACGAAATACGAAAACACTTGGAAATTACAAAATAACAAACACGACGTAGACAGACCTGAACATGGAACTTACAGCGCACTGGACCCATAGAGGAGGTTTTAATTCTCATATTTTGGTTAGGCCCAGGGTGTGACTATGGGTGGGCATTTTAGTTTCTTTATTTCTATGTTGCCGGTATGGTTCTCAATCAGGGACAAGCTAAATGTCTATCATTATCTCTGATTGGAATCATAATTAGGCAGGCTTTTCCTTTGTTGGAGGGATGTGTAGGCATTACTTAGCGGTTGTTTCTTCGTTTCTTGTGTTTTGTTGGTGACATTTACAACATAATAAAAGAAAATGTACGCTCACCACGCTGCACTTGGTCTACTTCATACGACGAGCGTGACAGAACTACCCACCACCAAGGACAGAGCAGCGTGGGCAGGAGGGCAGGGATCCTGGGCCCAGGAGAAGAGAGAGTGGAGGACATCTTGGACATGGGAGCGGTTATGGCAGGGGACAAGACCTTGCCATGGAAACAGGCGGAAGTAGCGAGGGAGGAAACGACAACGATACCAGGAGTCACGGCACAAGAGCAGGCATGAGAGGCAGCCCCCACATTTTTTTTTGGGGGGGGCACACGAGAGATTGGCTGAGTCAGGTTGGAGACCTGAGCCAACTCCTCGTGCTTACCGTAGGGAGCGTGGTACTGGTCAGGCACCGTGTTATGGGTGGAGCGCACGGTTGTCTCAGTGCGCACTCATAGCCCGGTGCGCTATATTTCCAGCTCCCCGCATCGGCCGGGCTAGAGTGGGCATCCAGCCAGGAAGGATGTGCCAGCACAGCGCATCTGGCCTCCAGTGCATCTCCACGGCCCAGGATATTCCTGCGCCAGCTCTAAGCATGTGTCTCCGGTGCGCCTGCACAGACCAGGGCGTCCTGTGCTAGCGCCCCATTTGCGGGCGAAAGTAACCATCCAGCCAGGACGGGTATGCCAGCTCTACCCTTGAGACCTCCAGTGCGTCTCCACGGCCCAGTGTATCCGGTTCCTGCTCCACGCACCAGACTTCCAGTGCATCTCCCCAGTCCGGTGAGACCTGTTCCGATTCCACGCAAGGCTTCCTGTACGCCTCCACAGTCCAGTACGTCTGTGCCTCCTCTCCGCACTCACCTTGAGGTGCGTGTCAAGCCCGGTGCCACCGGTGCCGGTCCCACGCATCAAGCCTCCAGTGATGATCCATGGCACGAAGCCTCCAGTGAGGGTCCCGGTCCGGGGCCTGCGGTGAGGGTCCAGCGTCGCGCACCAGGAGACGAGCGCCAAACAAAGTGGGGGGAGCCAGAGGTGGAGCGGGATCTAGTCCCGCACCGGAGCCGCCGCCATGAATTGATGCCACCCCGGACCCTCCCTACAGAGTCAGGTTTTGTGACCGGAGTCCCACCTTTGGGGGGGGGGGTTACTGTCACGCCCTGGCCATAGAGAGGTGTTTATTTCTATTTTGGTTACGCCAGGGTGTGACTAGGGTGGGCATTCTAGTTTATTCATTTATATGTTTTGTATTTCTATGTTTTGGCCGGTATATTCTCTAATCAGGGACAGCTGTCTATCGTTGTCTCTGATTGGGAATCATAACTAGGCAGTCTTTTTTCCTTTGGTGTTGTGGGTAGTTTTATCTTTGTAGTGGACTATAGCCCTGTTAATAAGCTTCACGGTTGTTTTCTTCGTTTCTTGTTTTGTTGGCGACATTTACAATAATAAAAGAAAATGTACGCTCACCACTCACGCCTGCACTTGGTCTACTTCATACGACACGTGACAGGTTGCTGATAATGGGCCTCAGTAGATATTTACAACATTAACAATGTCTACCCTGTATTTCTGATCAATCCTCAGAAAATCCTCAGAAAGGTTCATAATAGGTCACAAGTGTCAAGCCCAGCAAAGATTATGCATCAATGAGATGGTTGGATTTGAAGAAAAGTCTGTTTTTAAAGAAAAGCCTTAAAAAGAAAAGCTTTAAATTGGCAGGCCTCAATGGAATTGAGTCACTATGTACTGTAAGCTTTGTCAAAATCCCAGTGCTTGTCTGTCCATGTTCACAACCAGCACCTGATAGATTGGCTGTACATGTCACAGAGGCAGGCAGGCAAGCAGATAGAGAGAGAGACAGGCAGGTAGGCACTAGAACGGGGTTAGCAGGCACGTAGCAGGCAAACACTCACCCACACAAACAACCACATACACACTAGCCAGTTCGTCACTTCACACAGACAGCTCGTCCCTAGCCACCTAGGGCCTCTGACCGTCCGTTTGATGTACAATATGGAGCAGCCATGAATACCTGTCTCTCTCAGCCTCTCGGTGCCAACCGTCGACACAGGATGACAAACCGCCTTCTAACTCGGGTCAAAATAGACCCCCCAACCTTCTCTCTATAACCTCACATCTGTCATACACAGACGTATAGCTCTGGGAATTCTTTGTGTGATAGATATACCTGTTTTTTCTCAGATAATAAATGTTGAGGTCAATCATCAAGGATAAGGATTTCATATGCAGGTAACAGTAGAAGGAGTTAGTTACAAGGGTATAGGGCTCCCTTGTAAAAGAGGCCTTGGTCTCAATGTAATTCCTTGTTTAACCTCTTAATGTAGTTTTCCGCCTAAATAGACATACCCAAAAGTAACTGCTATTCATGTATAATTACATTATTCTGACATGCCAAAACTTGGTATATTTGGAAAGAAGACATCTGGGAGATTATGAGGAAATGATCAGAAGATAGGATTACACAGTTCAGAATACACAAGATCAAGCACACACAAAATAAACGTTTTTTTTTTAAAGTCAACTTTCATTGACAAGCTATAAGTCAATTATTGATGCCCAGAGCTGGAAACACATCAGTTGGCTTCCACCACATGTGAACAATGTCCAGAAAACAATGGGATTGATAGACCTAACAACTAGAAATGGGCAGATGTTTTACTAAGTGGTGTCGGTGTGGTCATGGACGTTTCCAAGTGTCCCTAAACCTATCCAAAGTGGCATATGTCTGTAAATTGGATTCCAGTACTATTACATATTTGCAATCCTAAATGCTATTTGTTCAGTGTAAAACACAATTTCTACCATATCAACCTCACTCAAACATTGTGGTGTGTT
>NC_036840.1:14391618-14398835 GCF_002910315.2 Salvelinus sp. IW2-2015 | reverse complement strand
TATGGGGTATCCAGGGTACATTTAAGTGTCCTTTCAACCTCTCTAAAGTGTCCGAATGTGGTAATTGCACTGTTTTTACACACTGGATGTGCCTAAAAGTTATTGTTCACTATAAAAACTAAATTTCTACAACACTGACTTCTCTCAAACATTGTGGTGGTGTCGTGGGACATACAGGGGATATTAAAGTGTTTTTTCAACCTCTCCAAAAGTGCCTGAACATTTAGCCTAGGCATATCCAATGTATTGGTCYYACGTACAAATGAACTGTTTACAAAAACAATATAAAAAGCAACAGATACACATAAAGTAAATACAAAAATGTCTTAACCAACACAAACTTGGTTACACACGTGTCCTTCACTAAAAAAGGTGCAACAATAGAAATAAGCTGAACTATTTACAAATGGCATTCATGTTCGTTTTACATCCCAGGTGTAGGATGATTAGATTTCACTTTGACCGTAGCTTGTTCATGTCGTGATAATCTTTGAAGCAGTCCCTCTCTGACAGGAAAYAAAAAGCRAACCGGTATTTCGGACAGAAGATCTGTCATTTCACCCTYCCCCCCCCATATTTTGTGCAATGCTTGCAGTTCTTTTGTCTTTTGGCATGTGTGTTGGATAGTGGTGCTCACCTTGAGTGGGGGGTCTTATGATGGATGTAAGTTCGCTTTGGGCCCCTAATTCAGCCATTTCCAGCACCAGCTACTCTCTGAAGGCCCACTGGGAGAGAGGGTTTTGACCTTTTGCTTTGGCCATCTGCTTGTGGAGAATGAAAGCATTTACTGTAGCAATGCCCACAAAGTGGTAAATGAAAGTCTTATACCTCTTCCTGGTCTTGTGGAGGACCCGGTAGTAGCCTATCAGAGCATCAGATAGGTTGACACCCCCCATGCTGGCATTGTAGTCCTTCACAGAAACGGGGACATTCTTCCTTTTTCACCCTCCTTGAGACATGGTTGTAATTGAATGCCTTGTGCTGTGTGGTGAGCATGATTAACTCCCTAGTGTCCTTCCATTTCACAAAATGCAACTTGTTAGTCCTGATCCAACATATGGCCCCCCTCTCTGCTGTCTTTGTCATGTCGTTTACCTTGGTCTTGGGGAAACCAATTATGTTAGGACGAATGGTGCCACAAGCCCCTATTTTCTTTTTCAAGAGGTCTATGAAAAGTGGATGTAGAACAATCAGACGGGGTGATTGACATTGCAGTGGGGGGTGAGGATCTTGACTGGCGGGGGCGCTTGCTGGGGAGGGGTGGCTCTCAAACATCACCATCTGCATCCACCACTCTGTGGTGAATAAAAATAAATGTCATGAAAATAATTTACTTACAGATCTAAAAGTGGATCCAATACTTCTAGAAAGCAATCTTTGTCTGCTGAGTCAATCCTCCTTGTCCAAATCACTCCCCTGATTCGAGTACGACCAATATTTTATTCAAAGTTTCTATGTCGGTATACTTATTCATTGCTGCCTTCTTTTTAGCTTCCTGTTCGATATTCTTAGTTTTCACCTCCTTGAGAAGCCATCTTTTATGCTAAAACAATGACATTACAGGGATGAAATCTGTTCACAATGTAATGTAGCGTGCTAGGTGAGTCTCGTCTCTGAGCCAGGTAGAAATAGTTGCCATTACACATAAAAGGTTCTAGGCTTTGCTTTGTCCCACGCAGGTCAACTGCATATCCCTGGAAAACGTATCTTATTGGCTACAATACTGTCAAGCTGCCATAGTAGCCAATCCCCTGTGTAATGGATGCACGTAAGCAGGCGACGTCATACGTTTGATGCGCAAAGATATAGTCACTCCTTTAAAATTGTTCATAAATATKATCCTGCCAACCACTATATGAAGAAGTTTAGGGAAAACATAAACTCACATTGTACCTTTTCTAATGACCACCCAGAAACATRCTTCAAGACGATAACCGGAATGTACGTGGCAGCCATCTTGAAATTAGGTTATTGGCTCGACCTGCCCTTATACATTCGTATGCCCATATATGGTAGTAAATCACACCAAAGACTTTAAGGCACATGTCAATAGCCAAGACACTCAGCTTTCCGCAGACACGCTTCTATACCCGACTGAATTGAATAAAACAATCTAATAGGATCCCCAAATATGGGGACTTTACATTTAAGAGGCTAAATAAAGGTTAAAAAAAAATTCTAAGTGCTTCTGACTGTAAAAGGTGCTGCATGGTCAATCCGACTTCTGCATTGGCCGTGCAGCATTTCTGCTGATACGGCCTCTGCAGAAGTCTGGGCATTCATACTTCTTGCGCTTTGCTGGCGAGCGCAGAGCTGTTGTGAAGGAAATTGTCAAAGAAGTGAGTTTGTGTTTATACAGGACCTCCCGTCGTAACCTACCGTCAACCAATCATGTCAATTGTGTCACACCCTCTATATGGAGCCTCCAACCACATACTCAGATGAACCATACATTGATTTAAGTCGCTCTGGATAAGAGTGTCTGTTAAATTACTAAAATGTCAATGTTAATGTCTACAGTATGCAATGATATAAGAGGTTTGTGGGGCTCAACTTGCGATATAGAGCAAGAGAGAGACTCAGTAATGAACTGTACCAATTGGATTTRAAAATGCTACATGGATCTGAGACACTGCGTCAGCGTGACTCTGCGCATCTCTTCAGGAGAAGGAGTAAACAAGTTTGAGTTAGCTGATGACTTAAATATGACAGATACATTAATGATGTGGCCTATGTTGGTCAGAGTTCACAAAGGGCAGGTGGGAGGTCAAATTGGGGAGAGAGAGCTGCGTAACGAATGTGCCCAAATTAACAGTATTTCATTACTAATGAGTGGAAGGCAGGGTGGAGGCAGGAGAGTTTGCAACACGGGGAGAGTGGGACGCCACGGTGGGTGTGTGTGTAACGGATGTGAAATGGCTAGCTAGTTAGCGGTGGTGCGCGCTAATAGCGTTTCAATCGGTTACGTCACTCACTTTGAGACCTTGAAGTAGTGGTTCCCCTTGCTCTGCAAGGGCCGCGGCCTTTGTGGAGCGTTGGGTAACGACGCTTCGTGGGTAACTGTTGTTGATGTGTGCAGAGGGTCCCTGGTTCGCGCGAGGGGACGGACGTGAAGTTAAACTGTTACATGTGCACTGTAAAACTTTCCCCTGTAAATGTACAGCATTATACTTGCAGCAGATAAGCCAGATTAATTAATTAATAAATACATGTAATTCATTGAGGAAAGACAGGGTTTGTATTTTACAGTATTTTACTGTAACTGTATGGGATTGGTGCAAGCATGTTGGCTGCTAGGTAWTGTGTTTTCATATTACAGCATATCAAATATCTACACACAGTATATCAAATWTGTATGAATAACTTGCACTTCAAGAGGCCTTAGCAATGGCTTCCAAACTTGCAGTGACTACTGCAAAACAGACAAAGGACATAGCAAATTCTCAACCGTTGAAGGTTTGCAGCTTGCTGCCACTTCCAATCTGTCCCCTACACACATTTAGTTGTTAGTGCACTACTACCACATATTCTTAAATTGTACAGCATTCTCACTCTATCGTCCAAGGTGGCTTAGCAGTTCAGACGTCTTTTTTCTGTTCCGTATTGTTCGTGTCCTGTATATATATATATTACACCTTCTTCGCATATCTTTATCTATTTTATTATCCAAGAACTCACTACAAAGCTTTCCTGCAAAAGCTTTCCTGCAACCCGCTTCACCAATTACAAAAAGTATTATTTTTACCTCAATCAGAAAATCCATCGTGGAAGCTAGCCAGGGGCTAATTCAGAAGCTAGCCTGAAAGCTAACCAGAAGCTACTCCGATAGCTAGCCAGAAGCTAATCTGTAGCTGCCCCGAAATTAGCCGGTTTGCTGGCTAGCGTTGGTGTTTCAGCTGCCCACGTTTAGTGGTCATCAGCTATTCCTTTAGCTCGATAATCTACCGGCACTTTTGTGGCAACGCGACTCGGACCGGAGCATTCCGGGACTCTTTTTCTCTCGTTTCCCCGGATTCCAGCCGCAGGTCTGGACCTTGCAGCTAGCTAGCTGCAAACCGTGTGACTATTGGCTTACGTCGACCCCGGAGCAAACTCTAATCATTCTGGAGCTAGCCAGCTGAGGAGTTCATCACATCCGGACCCGTTTCTTTTGTTGCTGCTGCAGATACGGACCCCACCGGGCTTCACGACTGACTGCCGCGACTGACTGCCGACGTTATCTGCCGCGAGGGATTTATCAACTGGCACTCCGTCCGACGTTACCTGAACGCTCATCTGAGGCCGTATCGTTAGCTGTCTTATCGGCTGCTATTGAAACAGTATATTGGACAACTATTATATTATTATTATTTTATTTATTTTATTTTTTCCTTGGGTCACTATATCTATTTTGCCAATTTGGATTGATCCCTCTACCAACGGAACCCCACTACACGGAACCCCACTAACCTACCGAGGGAATCGCACGAGGTATCTACAAACAGACCTCATCCTATGCTGCTACGGATAGCCATATACCCGGCCAGCTGTCTGGATCGCACGACCCCAACAACCTCTACTACTGGACCCTTATTGATCACTCGATTAGCATGCCCTCCTCCTTAATGTAAATATGCCTTGTCCATTGCTGTTCTGGTTAGTGTTTATTGGCTATTTCACATGTAGAGATTCTAGCCCTGCTCTCTATACCATATCCAACTCTCAGTTCACCACCCACATATGCGATGACATCACCTGTTCAATGATGTTTCTAGAGACATATCTCTCTCATCATCACTCAATACCTAGGTTTACCTCCACTGTATTCACATCCTACCATACCTTTGTCTGTAATTATTCCTTAAACTATTTTATCGCCCCCAGAAACCTCTTTTTACTCTCTGCTCTAGTAGCTCTAGGCGACCAATTCTCAATAGCTTTTAGCGTACCTTATCCTACTCCTCCTCATGTTCCTCTGGTGATGTAGAGGGGAATCCAGCCTGCAGTACCTGGCTCACTCCTATTCCCAGGCGCTCTCTTTTTGATGCTTCTGTAACCGTAATAGCCTTGGCTTCATGCATGTTAACATAAGCCTCCTCCCTAAGTTTTGTTTTTCACTGCTTTAGCACACTCTGCACCCGGATTTTTAGCCGTGTCTGAATCCTGGCTTAGAAAGACCACAAAAAATTCAGACATTTTCATCCCCAATTACAAGATTTTCAACAAGATAGAACGGCCAAAGGGGGCGGTGTTGCAATCTATGCAAAGACTGCTGCAGAGTTCTGTTATACTATCCAGGTCTGTTCCCAACAATTTGAACTTCTACTTTTAAAAATCCACCTCTCTAAAAACAAGTTCTCACCGTTGCCGCCTGCTATAGACCACCCTCTGCCCAGCTGTGCTCTGACACTATATGTGAACTGATTGCCCCCATCTATCTTCAGAGCTCGGCTGCTAGGCGACCTAAATTTGACATGCTCAACACCCCAGCACCCTACAATCTAAGCTTGATGCCCTCAATTCACACAAATTATAAATGAACTACCAGGTACCACCCAATTCCGTAAACACGGTACCTCCATAGATATCATCCTAACAACTTGCCCTCCAAAATACACCTCTGCTGTTTTCAACCAGATCTCAGCGATCAACTGCTCATTGCTGCATACCGTAATGGGTAGCGGGTCAAACGACCTCTCACTCATCATGTCAACCGCTGCCTGAAAATTAGGAGCAGGCTTTCTAATCCGACCTGGCGGGGTATCTGGAAGGATATTGATCTCCCCCGTCAGTAGAGGATGCCTGGTCATTTTTTAAAAATGCCTTCTCACATCTTTATAGCATCCCATTCAAGAAATTTAGAACAGGACAGATATAGCCCTTGGTTCTTCTGACTGATGCCCCTTACACAAGAAAACATCTATGGCGTCCTGCATTACGCATCGAACAGCCCCGTGATATGCAACTTTCAGGGAAGCCAGAAACAATATAACAGAGGCAGTTAGAAAGCAAGGCTAGCTTTTTCAGCAGAAATTTGTTCCTGCACACAAATTCAAAAAAGTTCTGGGACACCGTAAAGTCCATGAGAATAAGGATGTTGGGAGAGGGTGGGAAGCGATGACGAGCGTGGAAGTGTGGGGGTGAAGAAAAGGATTGTGGCAAAATGAGAAAGCGGGTGAAAAAGGACGAAGAGGGGCCGCGGCGAATTACCCTGCGTGTGCTTCTGTTGCTGCGTGCTGGTGTTCGCCTGGGGTTTTCCGTACGTTCTCTCTGGTGCGGTGGGCCTCCGCACCGACAACGCCACGCGCCCCGCCCCCCGGCTCCCGAGCACGCTAACACAGACCGCGACACCGCTACGCCTTCACACACCCGCTCCATACGCCCCAGCGAAAGACCAAAACCGCTCCAGCACATCCACGCCGCACGCACGCCCGCCCACCATCCCCGCCCGACACAGCGCAGGAGACAGGCGCGGTGTGTGTCTGTGCCATCCCACGGTAAGACCGTTGTGGCTTCTGGGCTTTTGTGGAAACAACATATCGCGTCGCACAGCCTTTCCAGAGCCGGCTCTGGAAGTTTCAAGTGTGTGGAAGCGGCGTGGATTCATAACTAACTCGTTACCCTGCGAGCGACAAATCCACTCATAATTGAGAATTCAATAAGCATTTTTCTATGGCTGGCCATGGCTTTCTTCCACCCTGGCCCCCCTTTTAGGCCCGCTAAACCCCCGGACAACAGCACTGCCCTCCCTCTGCAACTCGCCCAGCCTTCCCCATTTTCTCTTTCTCCCAAATACAGTCAGCTGATGTTCTTAAATGAGCTGCAAAATCTGGACCCTTACAAATCAGCCGGGCTAGATAATCTGGACCTTTCTTTCTAAAACTTAATCTGTTGAAATGTTTGCCACCCCCATTACTAGCCTCTTCAAACCTGCATTTTCGTTCGTCTGAGATCCCCAAAGATTGGAAAGCAGCGCGGGTTATCCCCCTCTTCAAGGGGGGACACCTTGCCCTAACTGCTACAGACCTTATATCTATCTATCCTGCCTTTCTAAGGTCTTCGAAAGCCCCAAGTCAACAAACAGATTACGCGACCATTTCGAATCCCCACACTTCTCCGCAATGCAATCTGGTTTCAGAGCTGGTCATGGGTGCACCTCAGCCACGCTCAAAGGTCATAACGATATCGTAACCGCCATCGTGAGGACCAATACTGTGCAAGGCCGATATTCATAGTGA
>NC_036840.1:14209244-14391593 GCF_002910315.2 Salvelinus sp. IW2-2015 | reverse complement strand
CTTCCTCAGGGTGTGAACAGTCTTTAGACATAGTTTCAAGCTTTTATTTTGAAAAATGAGCAAGTTTATCAAACGCGTCAGTGGATAGACGGATGTTCCTCCATTAGTTCTTGCGCGCGACACTGGTTGCTCAACATTTTCTTTCTCTCCAGTATTGAATAGTTTACAGTCCGGTTAAAATATTATTGATTATTGATGTTAAAAACAACCTGAGGATTGATTATTAAAAACGTTTGACTTGTTTCTACGACCTTTACGGATACTATATGGAATTTTCGTCAAGCCTTGAATGACTTGCCTACGGATGGCTGTGGAATACTGAACATAACGCGCCAAACAAATAGAGGTATTTTGATATAAAAAAAATCTTTATCGAACAAAAGGAACATTTATTGTGTAACTGGGAGTCTCGTGAGTGCAAACATCCGAAGATCATCAAAGGTAAGCAATTAATTTTATTGCTTTTCTGGCTTTCGTGACCAATCTACATGGCTGCAATGTGTTCTTAATGTTTTGTCTAGTGATCGATAAACTCGCAAATGCTTGGATTTCTTTCGCTGTAAAGCATAGTTTCAAAATCTGACACGATAGGTGGATTAACAACAAGCTAAGCTGTGTTTTGGTATATTTCACTTGTGATTTCATGAACATAAATATTTGTAGTATTTTTTATTTATTTGGCGCTCTGCAATTCAGCGGTTGTTTACGAAAATGATCCTGCTAAAGGGATCCGTGCGTCAAGAAGTTAACACTGGGTAGATTCCAGTAGAAATGACATATATTTGCAAGCCAGCATAATGTGTTTTACAGTTAGTGTTGCAAAATGTACATTTTCCAGAAATCCTGGTTGGAAGATTACTCTTTGTGAAATTTTGCAACCCTACTTGCAGGCCTGACCTGTAAACTATGACTTTTTCAGGCCACTGTATAAGGCCTTGTGATATATGTAATTGATCATATTTGCCAAAGAACTCACTTGGCAAAGGCTACAGGAATGAAAATGAACAAATTCAACAACAATGTCTCTGTCACTAAGAAATAAAGTGATTTTTTCATTATTATTATTTTATTTAATCTTTATTTAAGTCGGCAAGTCAGTTAAGAACAAATTATTWTTTACAATGATGGCCGACCCCGGTCAAACCCTCCCCTAACCTGGACGATGCTGAGCCAACTGTGCGCTGGCCTATGGGTGGTAACTCTACAATTCATTCGAAAAGGCAAGGCACACTGGAGACAAAACTTACTGGGGGCGTTAAATTCAAGTTTACCTTTTTAAAAAATGCATTCGTATTACTCATATGAAGGTAGTACTGCTCACATCAGCTATTTAAGTTTCTTAATTTAATGTTTATAGGTAATTGGTTTCCTCAAAATGTATGAGTAGCCAGAACTTCTCCGGTTTTTACAGTGTAGGGTACTGTATTCTGTGGTGTGGAATTACAGTACCATTTGAAATACACAACTCCTTTAAGGTAATTTACTGTTACACCAAAGTTTCATTTGAATTGACTGTGTAATTGACCATTTACGCCTAAAATCACCCAGAGTGCATTGCGATTTATGGCAATTKACTGGAAATAATTAATAGAGTATATTGCTGTTAGTTGTATAATACTGTAAAAACAACAATATTTAAAAAAAACATTGGGCCTGTAATATGGGTCATATCTTTTGAACAGTTTGGGCTAGAAACAAGCTGTTTTCTATGTAGTAATGGTGTAAACATAATGGTTACGAAGATGCGTGTTTATTCACTATGGCACTGAGAGGCTGTGGTACAGCAAAGCCTAATCATTACAACAATTATTATATATATACTGTATATTTATTTTTTATTTCCTTACTAAAATAGTCTGAGCTTCATTCGTCTCACCTAACAGCATGAGGTTGGTGCATGAAACTGAACATTTTAATGTACAGTTGGCAGAGCTATTACTGTAAAGACATACAGTATGAGTAATTTTTACAAGMGGCTTCCAATAACCGTTAACAACCGTATTTTTCAGCATTTTACCCATAATGCAGTGCAATCTAGAGCATTAATTTTGTAAAAGACATTTAAGGTATTTTACTGTAATTTTACAGTGTTTTACTGTTGAAACTACATTAAAAAAGTCTTACAGTGTGTGCGTGATTGAAGCGAGGGGGGGAGGCTGCTTTTTCTCCCCAAAATGCCTGCCGTGAAGACTCCATCTGCTCCAGTCATTAGCTTTAAGAGGAAACCTTAATTCAAACTAATTGCGAGCGATGAACAGGTAAACAAACCACTGTGTTTTTGGGGAGAAGTAGGAGGGAGAGAAGAAGCGTTTTAATAAGTACGCTTGCTTAGGTGTACGTGGATGGGGTTGGATTCATTAATATGATCGTTCTGCTGTCAGCTGGTGTAGCTAATTCTGGGATGGAACTGTGGAAATGTCGGGATCTAAACTGACTTGGGAGCCAAGTCATGGCTTGTGGTGTAGTTAGTGAGCGAGTGAGTGAGTGAGCGAGTGAGCGAGTGAGTGAGTGAGCGAGTGAGTGAGAGAGCGAGTGAGCGAGTGAGCGAGTGAGTGAGTGAGCGAGTGAGTGAGTGAGTGAGTGAGTGAGTGAGTGAGTGAGTGAGTGAGGGTTCACACTGGGTTGAGGCTACACATTGGTGGTTGATGGAATTAGAATGACTACAATTTACATACCTATTCAAGTTAACATTCTGGTCATTTTAATTCCAAGTAGTTACCCCCACAATGTGCTTTCAAACATAGTGAGAAAGAATATACATTCTGTAAATAAAACTCACCGTAGTGGTTTTGACTCTGCCTCCTGGTTGTGTACAAGTCCATCCAGATTTATTGATTAACAGGTCACAGCCCTCATCTTCCAAACATGGGACCATCTGACACCACTGTTTAGTCCGGACGATACTAGCTGTGGAGTGAGGGAGGAGAGGAGAGAGATAGAGAGAGAGGAGGATAGAAAGGGAGAAAAAGAGAGACATGGTTAACCTCATTCGGAAGGGTCAAAACACTGTCTCAGTGTTTAAAACAATAAGCAGGTATTTATATTATTTTYAGATGCTATTTTGGTTCTTTAAACTCAATTGATTGAGGCACTAAAAATAGTATYCTTCTGGATATATGGCAAGATCATGTTAACTACTRAATAGTTAGCACACAGAGCCAGAGTACTATCAAATATTCTGCGTTACTGAAATCCGCCTGACTCGCTCACCCTACAGATGTAGGATCTTAATTGTATCACCCTGTTACAGGAGAACTTTACTGCAGTGTATTTGAGGTTAAAAAAAGGTTTCTGAAGTTTATAATTTCAAAGTTGAAATTTCAGACCTGATTTTCACCTCCAACAAATTTTTCAACCCCCTTTATCCACATAATAATTAACATTTCCTGTTGCTGCAGGATTATTTTCATGCTTTAGGAAACTGGCTCGAATTAAGATCCTACATCTGCACATCCAAAATAGTATCATTGATTAGCCACAGAAAGTGACGCTTTTTCTACATCAGCCCTGTCTGGGGTTGTCAGAGTTTGTGATGACGCACTTCTAAAACGTGTTCATGGGCAGAATCCTTATCGAGCTTGACTGTGGACTAATCAACGGATAGAGTACGGACTAATAATAAACACTTCTTCTGAAACCAACCAAATTGTCTGTCTAATCACAGAGCGTTGTATTTGAGGTAGGCTCTTTGGCGTAGGGACTTATCATATACAAAAGAAAAAGAAAAGCAATCTTAACAACAAGCTAAGCTGTGTTTTGGTATATTTCACTTGTGATTGCATGATTATAAATATTTTTWGTAATATTTTGCGCCCTGCAAAGCAGCGGTTGTTTAGGAAAATTATCCCGTAAAAGGGATCCGTAGCGCAGAGAAGTTAAGAACAAATTCTTATTTACAAGGACAACCTACTCCTTCCTCCCCGTCGGGGAATTGAACCCCAGTCCCTGCGCACAACACGGRGATTCTTTAGCTTATTTAACTAGCCCAGTACTGTGTAGCCTACTTTCGGCCGTCACGTTGTACAGTGCCATATTTTCGAATCCATCCTAATGGAAACACAGAGGGTTTTTCGTTTTTCTTGGAATATGAACACCATAATATTAATCAAATTAATCCCAAACTCTAAAAGTAATTGGAAAGGTAGATAYAAATGATTTGTAACATTGTGGTTACAATAAAGAATGTAAACAAGATGTAAACAAGATGCTGTGTTTTTATTTAAAGTAGTGATGGACAGCTGGTGACATTTTGAAAACAGGTTTTTAAACACTTGTAGCCCGATTAGCAGGACAATWKACTCTGTATAGCCTGGCTACTGTAAGTGTGAACATTCCGTGTGAACATCCCCCTACCTGCAATGTATTCGATGCGTAAGTACTCGATGCGTAAGTGTTACCTTTCTAACTTAAAACAGCAGTACAGTTTCTTCATCAACATCTTTAYGCTTTCGTTAATGAAATAACTACAAAAAAGACATTCAAAATGCAGATGGTTATTTAAACTACATTTTAGTTGCACTTCCACCCAACTTCACGACCACGGGTAAAAAAAAAACTTGCTGAGATGATCAGTGTATTTGTTGCATTGTAGTATCGTCAATTTCTCTAGCCAAAATGTCTTGATGGCCTCAAAAGTTTGGACACACCTACTCATTCCAGGGTTTTTCTTTATTTTTACTATTTTCTACATTGTAGAATACATCGCAACTATGAAATAACACATATGGAATCAGTTAAGAACAAATTCTTATTTACAAAGACAGCCTACTCCTTCCTCTCCATCAGGGAATTTAAGTCCTGTCTCCTGTGTGCCCCGCACGACATCGGGATTATTTAGCTAAATAGCCCAGTACTGTGTAGCCTACTCCTGACCATCACGTTGAACAGCGCCATGTTTTCYGTTCCATCCTAATGGAAACCCAGAGGGTTTTTCCTTTTTCTTGGAATAGAAAACCATAATAATAATCWAATTAATTAAGAAACATTTCTTAAAATCATTCCCATATACTATGTTCTTACAAAAACATTTAAAAATTCTCTAGTACAGCCACTATTGAAGGCWATCAAATGCTTCTCAAAGATGCCCTCTGGTGGTCAAAGTAGCACTAACTAGCATTAATGGTACCAGTGGTTGGCACTTAAATAACGTGCTATAGAATTCTGCGGCACCAKCAAGCTGTGCTGCAGTATGCTGCAACTTTTAAAAAGCTTATTTCTCTCAAATGTTGTGCACAATTTKTTTTATATCCCTGTTAGTGAGCATTTCTCCTTTGCCAAGATAATCCATCCAACTGAGAAGTGTTGGATATCAGGAAGCTGATTAAATAGCATGATCATTACACAGGCGCACCTTGTGCTGGGGACAAAAGGGGGGGAGGGTGCTTAGGAGTATTTTTTTCTGTAATAAAGCCCTTTTGTGGGGCCAACCCATGGTGCCCACCCATGGCAGCACCTCTGCCAAGTCATGTAATTTCCTAATATGAACTGTAACTCAGTAAAGAAAATGAAATTGTTACATGTTGCGTTTATATTTTTGTTCAGTATACAATTAAAAGATTACCCTATTCCTCTATGGCAAAGATATGTCTCCCCTTTCATCTGTKTCTGGTGTTAGCTAGTTGCTTGCTAGCTAGGTCATCAGCCAGCATGGAACAAAAGGGGGGAGGGTTGTTCAAAACTCTGCGCAGTTGTCAAGTGAACACATCCGTCAGTGCTGCTGTGAAGAGCATCACAAGTGACATGCCAAACGATGATATATATATATATATATTAGAGAGAGAATTGATGCAATTTCAATGTTGCTTATCACCAAATTTGCTTGAGATGATTTTACTGCAACACTGCTCACTGCATCCAAGTTGCTTTACATAGGCTTTTCAAAAAGCTGTCAGTCAAGGCGAGCTCATAAATATAAGCTCCCTGCCCACTCAGAATGTATTTTGAAACATCCTGGTAGTTAGTCATGAGAGAAAAAGTACTTTTCAGAATGACTGTTCAGGACCTTTAACACTGTCAGTGTTGCTTTAACACTGGAKAATTTGCTGTGTGCCTATAACTTACAGAGGTCACCTTGAATATATATTAGAATCGAGCATAGATCATAGAAGCAATCCCCTCCTACCCATGAGACTAGATTAAACAAATGTACTCTAAAAAAATATGTTCTGTGAAGCTTTACAATGATGAATGTCATCCTAAGAGTAAACATTGCAAAACACTCATAATTCTCATAGCCATATTCTGCAATCGATTAAAGCATTTTTTTACTTCTGAAATGTTCCTTTGTAATAAGCTAATTGTATCAACACAAACAACACTTGATCACAACTCAACAATCAACTCAGGAGTGTCGTAACATAACACGCCTTCAGACAAAAGGCCTAATCAGTCCTAACGTTGGATCTAATAGAGAAATGTAGAGAAACAGTAATCAAGGCTCAATGGGATCCGCTTTAGGCCTGTTTTCACATTGCGTCGTGTCACTTTCGCTCCCTGTGCTGTGGTTGTTCACACAATGACCACACAAAAGCAATCAATTATGCCCCAGGACAGGCTTCTTGCTTCACATTCACATCCATGCACGCTCGCTCGCATGCACAATCATACACACACATGCACACGCACATTCACATTCAAATCAAATTGTATTTGTCACATGCCCCGAATATAACAGTTGTAGACCTTACAGTGAAATGTTTACTTACAAGCCCAACTTCTTAGGGTTAGCCCTCTTCTTTTTTTTTTTTTTCGCCTAACATGACATATCAAATCTAACTGCCTGGAGCTCAGGCCCTGAAGCAAGGATATGCATGTTCTTGGTACCATTTCAAAGGAAACACTTTGAAGTTTGTGGGAATGTGAATTGAATGTAGGAGAATATAACACAATAGATCTGGTAGAAGAAAATACGAAGAAGAAAAGTACAGTTTTTTCTACTACCGTCTTTAAAATGCAAGAGAAAGGTCCCAGTTCTAGTCATCACTCTGGTTGTAATTCCGATGGTGTCCACAGATGTCAGCAGTGTGTGTGCAAAGTTTCAGACGGATAACTTGAAGTATGAGCAAACTACATGACATTTAGTGTGAAGTCACCCAGGAACATTTGGGCAAATCGTGAAGGAGACATTTGCATTCATATTACATTTTTCTGCAAGAATATCATAAAATCTGTATACTTGGACTTTGATTTAGCTTTTCCAGTATTAGCAGCCATTATATAAGTTCAACATTTGCAAAACCACCAGTTTTCATAACTTCATAACTCTGACCCTGATTGGTGCTTATTTGACAAGGTCAGAGTAGTTCAAGTGAAGACYGCCCGCGTCATCAGCGTGCCATGAAGGMGTCGTTCTCTGACCARATTTGGTGTCCTATAGGATATACTACACCCCTAATGATATAGTGAAGTCTGGTTACGTTCTAGGATCTCTGACCATGATTTTACTGGTTGAAACAACGTTTAGGGTTAGATTGTCACAGATTCCTTTCTTTGCAATTGAACGTGTGGAAAAACAAAATTGATCGTGCATGCTATATGGACCTTTTTAAGATATGAAAAAGGATTTTATCTAATAAAACAAAACTTCATGTTATCTCTGGGACCCTTTGGATGATAAATCAGAGCAAGATTTCAGAATGTAAGTACACATTTCACCTTCAGAGGTGAATTTATCAAACCTATCGCGGTGAAAAAAGTGTTTTGTTGTTAGGAGCTCTCCTCAAAAAAAGCATGCCATTTTTTCGCAGTAATAACTACTGTAAATTGGACAGTGCAGTTATATTAACAATAATTTAAGCTTTCAGCTGATATAAGACACTTATATGTACCGACATGTGTTGTTTCTCTAAAATCTGCGATCGTGACACAAGGCGCTGCATGATATACAATATTATTACMTCAATTACCTTGACTAACCGGTGCCCCCGCACATTGACTCTGTACCAGTACCCCCTGTATATAGCCTTGCTATTGCTATTTTACTGCTGCTCTTTAATTATTTGTTACTGTTAGTTTTTACTTATCTTTGTTTTACTAATCACTTATTTTTTCATAAAACTGCAATGTTAGTAACACTAATTAAAGTGACTATGCATAGATAATAAACAGAGAGTAGCAGAAGCGTAAAGGGGGGGCAATGCAAATAGTCTGGGTAGCCATTTGATTAGCTGTTCAGGAGTCTTATGACTTCGGGGTAGAAGCAGTTAAGAAGTATTTTGGACCTAGACTTCACACTCCGGTACTGCTTGCCGTGCAGTAGTGTGACAGGTTAAAGGAAATACTAATAACCTGTTATACATTAAAAAGTATTAGTAAAATCATAGATGTGAGGATCTTAAAACATCTAAGTTAAGAAGATCATGCATTCAGTATTAGTTGATAGATTGATAACATTTATATAATTCTGTTAAAATCCGTCAAGCATACAAAGGGTACGAATTGTGAGAGGAATGTGTAAACGTTATGTGATTACTTTATTTTGTCGTGGATAAAAGTGTTAATCTGTGATCTACTAAATGCTCTTAATCTATGAGCCTGAGATCGATTGCTCTGGTCTCCACTCAAGTTCACGGAGAATTCGCGGTCTTTTTCTCATTGCACTAAACGTTCCATGAGTAAACATTCCGTATCACGCTCTCGTGATTCTTTCTACCCTTTTTCAGGTACGTTATTGATGATTAAAAAGAGTAATTTAAATGTAATAACTTGCTAACATGTCAAGAGGGTTTAAGGTTTGTTTTAGTAACATATGAGGAAATTAGTTAAGTTTGCAGAGAGTAATATGAGCCGTGCTCGGTTGCAGCTAGCTTCGTATGCTAGGTACGGCTTCGTACTGCCATTTTATGTCGATTGTGAATGAACCTGTGCATTGTTAATAAGATATTTTGCGGTGATATTTGTGTAATGGTTTTTCAAACACTTTATTGCCTGTTGATAAATTGTGTTTTGGTTTACTGAGTTAAAGCTTTGCTTGACAGTTATATTGAAAATAGTATTTGTTTCAGTGATGTACAGTGTATACTGTTATGATTTGAATAAGCCTTGTACCCTACAAAACTCTATTTCCTGTAGATCTGTTATTCTGTAAAATGTGTTACTTTTGTAAAATGATTGCACTAAACGTTCCATGAGTAAACATTCCGTATCACGCACTCGTGATTCTTTCTACCCTTTTTCAGGTGTAACAGTAGCAGAGAGAACAGTCTATGACTAGGGTGGCTGGAGTCTTTGACAATTTTTAGGGCCTTGGTCTGACACCGTCTGGTATAGAGGTCCTGGATGCTTGGCCCCAGTGATGTACTGGGCCGTACTCACTACCCTCTACATTTAGGGCCCCCGCCAGCCACTAGCAGTCATAGACAGATCAATCAATCCCATACAAAATGCTGAGGTGCAGTTCTTGATGGATACGTTTCAGGAGAAAAAGTAATCGAGCTCAGCCCTTGGAAGAAAGGAAAAAAAGAGAAAGTGTCMATTCACTGCAGGTGAAACGGGAAACATGTTGGGAGTCTTTCTGAAGGACTCGCCAAGACAGACAACCCTCAATTGATAAAGACATATTGTGGAGTCTGGTTAATATGGTTTGCATCCCAAATGCCAACCTATTCCCTATACATTGTACTACTTTTGATCAGAGCACTATGGAAAAGGGTGCCATTTGTGACACGGACATGGTAATATTGTAGGTCCTTCTGGTTTGTTTGGAAGCCTCACAATGATTGTGATAGCATGTTAGCTCCAATGAATAATCCAATCTAGGATACAACGAGATGAAGGGGCCCTGCTCTGCTAACATTCGACCATGGGATTAAATTACAAGGCACAACTCTACACACGGTTTATCTCCTGTAGTACACCACTAACACACCACCCGCAAGCATGCACGCACACAGGCACAACACACACCACACACCACTAGCAGCTCAATGAGCCATCCGACAACATTTGAATCAGATTCACCCTCCATCTGTAGCACCCTCCACATGTCTTGATGCCATTCATTCTACTCTCTATCTTCTGGCATTCCTGTTACACTATCTTTCCTTCTTTCTGTCTATAAAATCAAATCTAATTTTATTGGTCACATACACATGGTTAGCAGATCTTAATGCGAGTGTAGCAAAATGCTTGTGCTTCTAGTTCCGACAGTGCAGTAATATGTAACAAGTAATCTAACAATTACCCAACAACTACCTAATACACACACATTTAAGTGGTGAATGAGAATATGTACATATCGTATATGGATGAGTGATGGCCGAGCGACATAGGCAAGGTGCAATAGATGGTATAAAACACAGTATATACATGTGATATGAGTAATGTAAGATATGTAAACATTATCAAAGTGGCATTATTTCAAGTGGCATTGTTTAAAGTGACTAGTGATCCATTTATTAAAGTGTCCAGTGATTGGGTCTCAATGTAGGCAGCAGCCTCTGAGTTAGTGATTGTTGTTTAGTAGTCTGATGGCCTTGAAGCTGTTTTTCTATCTCTCGGTCTCAGCTTTGATGCACCTGTTTTGACCTCGCCTTCTGGATGATAGTGGTGAGAACAGGCAGTGGATCAGGTGGTTGTTGTCCTTGATGATCTTTTTGGCCTTCCTGTGACATCGGGTGCTGTAGGTGTCATGGATGGCAGGTAGTTTGCCGTAGCAGGCTGATACAGCCCAACAGGATGCTCTCGATTGTGCATCTGTAAAATTTGGTCAAGGTTTTGGGTGACAAGCCAAATTTCTTCAGCCTCTTGAGGTTGAGGAGGCGCTGTTGCACCTCTTTCACCACGCTGTCTGTGTGGGTGGACCATTTCAGTTTGTCTGTGATGTGTACGCCCAGGAACTTAAAACGTACCGCCTTCTCCACTGCTGTCCCTTCGATGTGGACTACCAGCAGTATTGGCCTATACAGTATACCATGTAACCAGGGCAAGCTGTGTTATGAAATAAAAACACTCCTCCCTTCTCAGCCCAGTCCAGTAGATGTAATTTGGTTGAGGGAAGGTACTGTATCTGTGGGTGAGTTCATGTGGCGGTGATAAACGGAGGAATAACATCATTACACCCACGGTGGGACACTATCTCAGTGAAATGGTACATCACACTCATGTCAACAAGCCTAAGAGGTCTGAGGTGATAAATCCTGGCTAACATAGAGAGAAGAGGTGATTCTCTGGCTGGCAGGAAGGAGAGAGGTAGGACGTGGAAATGCTCATCTACCAAAGCCTGGGATAGGATGGGGATGGATACAGCAGGAGTCTCTGTACTGATGCTAGATCTGCTCACATGATTATAGCTCGGAACCATCTATTATAGCTGATAGGGCCAGAATCAGCAGTTAAAGTCTACATCTGGAGTGCTGCTGATGGTGCACCACCAAAAGTAATGTTTCAATATGACATGGCTCTCCCTGTCTTTCTGTTATCTGTGTCTTTCTACATCATACACACACACTGACTTAAATGCACACATCTCTTAGTTGTCCCCTTTTCTGAATCCATGCCCAAGCCTCCAACCACTCCTCACCATCATCCTCACCCTCAGTCCCCAGTCCTGGCCTTCTGCCTACCGGCTGCTCTTCCACATTGGCATTGTCAGCAGGCCCCTGCTCAGCAATGGCAGCTCAAAGACCATTTTAAGTAAATGTAGTGTGTCTAAATTTCACACAGTCATTTACAAACACGTTGGGCCCTATTGTCAGTCCCCACTCCTTTCCTATGGGCTAAACACCTAAACGGCTAAACTTCCACCCCACAGCAAAACACACACCGAACACAAACTGAACACACACGCACACATTAACACTTGGAAATTTGGTTTCATCATCAAAATCCCCTTTCATGTTTCTTTAAACTGTAGTGTCCCAAATTGTACCCTATTACCTATACAGTGCACTAGATTTCACACGCCCTGGTCAAGGARTAGAGTGCCATTTGGGACGAACAGGGTATCTCACTCATTATCTACCACGCTCCTATGCTATAAGCAAGACACACGCTCTCTGGCAGGTTCCTACCTCATCCAGTATGTGTGTGTTCAGTTTCTATGTGTGTGTGTTGTGTCCATGCATGTGTGTGCGTACATCTTCGCGTGTGTGTGTTCAGTGGTCTATGTGCTCTCGTGTGTGGGCTTTCTTTTGTCTGTGTATGCATGTGTGTACTCAGACTGACTCTGCATCAGGAATAAACAAATCCTAGCTTTGTAATTAGCCACAAGTCAGTCACTCTCTCTCTCTCTCTCTCTCTCTCTCTCTCTCTCTCTCTCTCACTCAGTCACTCACTCAACTTTGAGAGGCTGTGATAACAAGATAGCATGCCGACACAGATAGCGATAATCCTTGTTTTCTTATGCATTTAATGGTGGCCCACGCATCTCTGGAGAGGTGTATGTGACAACTTAGGATCTTAATGAATATTTTATTATTATTGATATCAAGGATATGAAATACTGTATGGCGATACCATGTGTGCAAATAAGGGAATACTGTAAAATGCAGGCTATTACATACAGTTTGATCGTCACGTCTACTCCTACTCACAAGATCATGATTTTCATCCTCGACCATGAGATGGTAGGGTTGTGACGTTGAAGCCAAGGGAGGCCGAGGATAAAAATCACAGACTGGGTCCCGAAAGCCGGAGGACCTGCTTCCCTGTCCCTTGTGGTTCCACGTCGGTTGAGAGTCCTGTGGTTTCCCTTCAGCCCAACATCCCGGAGGTATACCAGGGCCTGGGGGAGGTATTTTCCAAAACTGCACCATCTGTCTCCCTCCTCATCACACCTGGGACTGCACCATCGACCTGCTTGCAGGCTCTGCGCCCCCACGCAGACGCATCTAACCTCTGTCGGTGGCTGAAACTCAGGCCATGGAGGAGTACATCCATGAGGCGCTCCAACAAGGTTTCATTCGCATGTCCACTTCTCTTGCGTCAGCAGGTGTCTTCGAATTCTCATACGCCCATGTATTGATTACAGAGGACTCAATAAAATCACCACCAAGTACCGTTACCCTCTCCCGTTGGTGCCGGCAGCCATCGAATAGCTCCACGGGCCTGGTTCTTTACCAAATTGGACCTGCGGAGTGCATACAATCTCATCCGCTTCCAGGAGGAGGATGAATGGAAGACAGCTTTTAGCACGATGTCTGGTTACTACGAACACTTGGTGATGCCATGTGGCTTAGCCAATGCTTCGTCAACGAGGTGTTCCGGGACATGCTCGGACGCCAGGTGGTCATGTAAATCGACGACATCCTGGTCTACTCGGCTACCTTGTAGGATCACATCACTCACGTCCGAGTAGTCCTGGCTAACCACCTGTTTGTCAAGGCTGAGAAGTGCCAGTTTCATCAGGAGGCTGTTTCCTTCCTTGGCTACCAAATCAGCCCGCAAGGAGTGAAGATGGACGTCAAGAAGGTAGATGCGGTCAGGTCATGGCCAGTCCCAACCACCATAAAGTTACAAYGGTTTTTGGTGTTTGCCAACTTCTACCGCCGTTTCATCATGAACTTCAGCTCCATCACCGCTCCTCTCACTTCTCTCCTCAAGCATGGTCCCCGTAGGTTGGAGTGGAGTCCAGCAGCTGACGAGGTTTTCCGCCTACTGAAGGAACATTTCACCTCCGCCCCATTGCTTAAACACACAGATCCCACGATAACCTTTGTGGTGGAGGTGTACACTTCAGAGGTGGGCGTGGGGACAGTTCTGTCTCAACAACAAGGTAATCCACATAAATTGTATCTGTGTGCKTATTTCTCTAAAAAACTGTCCCCTGCAGAGAGGAATTATGACGTCGGTGATCGAGGGCTCCTGGCGGTGAAGTTGTCATTAGAGGAGTGGAGACACTGGCTGGAGGGCACCAAGGACCCATTCGCCATCCTCATCGACCATCGGAACCTGGAGTACATACAGACAGAGAGGAGGCTGATTMAGCGCCAAGCAAGGTGGGCCCTGTTCTTTACAAGATTTGACTTCACGCTGACCTATCACCCAGTTTCAAAGAACACCAAAGCCAATGTCTTGTCCCGTCTTTACGAATCGGTAGAGAGTCCTGTCCAGGATGCACCCATAATCTCTTCCTCTGGAGTCGTAGCCCCTGTGGTCTGGGAAGTAGATGTGGACATCTGCCAGGCTCTAGAGAGGGAGCCCACACCCACTACCTGTCCTCCTGAGCACATCTACGTTCCCACGGGGATAAGGGATTGGCTGCTGACCTGGGCGCACACAGCTGTTGTCACTGGACATCCAGGTATTTCTCGCACTACCCAATCTATCTCCGAGAAGTATTGTTGGCCTACCTTGGCGCAGGACGTTTGTCGCTACATCAACTCCTGTTCCATATGTGCTCAGACCAAATCCCCCCGGCACGCTCCAGCAAGGAAACCCTTTCCCCTTCTCCTACCTCAGCGTCCCTGGTCTCATCTATCCATTGACTTTGTCACTGATCTCCCCTCCTCTGACGGTTTTACCACCATTTTGGTGTTTGTGAATAGATTTTATAAATCCTGTAATTTCATCCCTCTCTCTGGTCTCCTTACTGCTCTCCTAATGCACTATTCCAGCAGGTCTTCCGACATAGTGGCCTTCTGGAGGACATTGTCTCCGTCCGTGGCCCGCAATTCACATCATGGGTATGGAGAGCCTTTATGGAGAAGCTCAGGGTCACGGTCAGCCTCACTTCCGGGTATAGGCCTCAGTCTAACKKTCAGGTGGAGAAGATGAACCAGGAGCTGGGGAGATTCCTGAGGAGTCACTGCCAGGATCGGAGGGAGAGTGTGCCCGATTCCTTCCATGGGCGGAGTATGCCCAGAATTCATTACATCACTCCTCCACCGAGCTGACTCCCTTCCAGTGTGCTCTGGGTTTTCAACCGGCACTGGCTCTGTGGACCTCGGGCCAGACTGAAGCGCCTGTGGTTGAGTGGTTCAGGCGTGCAGGAGTAGTGTAGCACACGTGAGACTCCAGCCCGCCGTTCACCGTCAGAAGGAGTAGGCAGACCGCCACTGCAGTGAGACTCCCGTGTTCTACCCTGGGGATCGTGTCTGGCTCTCTACCAGGAACCTCCCACTCCGCCTGCCCTGCAAGAAGCTGAGACACCGGTTTGTGGGGTCGTTCAATGTTCTCTGTAGGGTCAACGAGGTGACATATAGGTTACAGCTTTCCAGGGACTACTGTATCTCCCCTTCTTTTCATGTCTCTCTTCTCAGGCCGGTGGTTCCTGGTCCCCTGGTTGATGCTGTCCCCCACGACACACCTCCAGCCCACACTTGGATGTCGAGGGAGCTCCCACCTATGCCGTCAGATCCCTACTGGACTCCCGACGTCTGGGGTCAGCTCCAGTACCTGGTGGACTGAGAGGGGTACGGCCCAGAGGAGCGGTGTTGGTTCCGGTGGAGGACATTCTGGATCCCAACATCATCCGAGATTTCCATCTTCGCCCCTGCTCCTCTTCCTCGGGGCCGTCACCCTCTGGTCGGCGTCGTCCTGCGGCTGGAGCCTACCACCTGCACCTGCTTCTCGACTCCCAGCATCTACGTTACAATGATGTAAATGTACTATAGATGTTAATGGTTCAATATCCAAAGGTTTCATTTCTAGCCTTTGGAATATTTTTACAATGTAGCATACCACTGTGTTTTTGTAGGTGCCATATTTGTGCATAATTGCATTTTTTTTTACATGCCAATGTTCATGGTGTCTGCCAGTGCCCACGGCATATATGTGTGTGTGTGTGTGTGTGTGTTGTCTGTGAGCCAGTGAGCCATCAGGCACACTGGGGGAAGTATGTGGAGCAGGATGGGAGGTCTTCAGTGATATCGTTCACTTGCAGATATGTTCTGACATTTCCTCCATCCAAACACGCACGCACAAACATAGCCCGAAGAAGCAGTAAGCCAGAGGAGGAAATGTCAACCTGAACAGGAGTCTTCGCCGATGGAGATCATTTAATAATAACTCCGGTCTGCTGGGACCTCCGTCAGTACATCTGCACCAGACAGACACCAATGCCCCGTCGGCTGCTTCTTCCCAAACATTGAAACATTTTGCTATTCTGCTTTTTTTATATCAAGCCATTATGTGTAATGCTTTGTACATACTTTACATGATCAGAAGGAAATAGAAGAATATATACAGTGTACCAGTCAAAAGTTTGGACACTCAAGGGTTTTTGATTTGTTTAACACAATTTGGTTACTATATGATTCCGTATGTGTTATTTCATAGTTTTGATGTCTTCACTATTATTCTACAATGTAGAAAATAGTAAAAATAAAGAAACCTTGGACTGAGTAGGTGCGTCCAAACTTTTGACTGGTACTATAAATACAGTATATAGAATGTAAGTTATTGGTTGTCCCCTGAGTTTCCCCTGGTCAGGTTCATATGTAGCCATGTACTGTTGAGAGATTGCTGTATAATATGGCCCTGGAAAAGGTCCGGGAAAACTACTGGACCTAGTCATTAGCTATCCTTGAATTATAATTCCTATGAGAGGACACACAGGCAGAAACAACAAGATAGCATACCAGTACACGTCGCAATAATGAAAAGCACACAGAACACGTAGTGCTCCATGATGTTCCTGTTCACACTCAGACTCCCAGATGTGTCAGCTCGATGGTTAACTTGTTAATGAAGAACCTATAAAGCTGGGCTAAACCAGTGCCCCCTCAGGACACAACACATACCACTTAATCCCCCATCTCTCTCTCTTGCTCTCTCTCTCTCTCTTCTATTTCTCTGTGGGTGCCTCTCGCTGTCTTTCTATCTCTCTCTGTCGCTCCCTCCTTCCCTCCCTTTCTACCCCCTCTCTCTCTCCTCTCTCTTGTGTGAATCAGGCAATTTAGCCTCTATTGACCTCTCCATACCAAACAAATCCACTATAAATTATGCATAACCTTTTGCTTGGCAGATTTCCCACATAACCAGTGTTTATTCCCTATTCTCACCACATAATACACAAAGACTGCTGAACACTAAACATTTTATTTCTTCAAAGATATGAGTTTTCTAACCTTCACATCCTGTCTCTCAATATTCAACCGTGTACCATGAAAGTGATGTTTGCTTTGTACGGTATGACATGATATAAAATAAAATGTTATTGGTCACATACACATGGTTAGCAGATGTTATTGAGAGTGTAGCGAAATGCTTATGCTTCTAGATCTGACAGTGTAGCAGTATCTAACAGATAATATCTAACAAKTCCACAACAAAACCTAATATCTAATMAAATCCACAACAAAACCTAATACACACAATATAGTAAAGGAATGGGATAAGAACAAATAAGTATAAAATATATGGATGAGCAGTGACAGAGCGGCTAAGATGCAATAGATAGTAAAGAATAGATAGTGAAGGATACAGTCTACAATATATACATATGAGATGAGTAATGCGAGATATGTAAACATTCTTAAAGTGGCATTATTAAAGTGACTAGTGTTCCATTTATTAAAGTGAACAATGATATCAAGTCTGTAGGTAGGCAGCCACCTCTCTGTGCTAGTGGTGGCTGTTTAACAATCTGATGGCCTTGAGATAGAAGCTGTTTTTCAATCGCTCTGTCCCAGCTTTGATGCACCTGTACTGACCTCGCCTTCTGGATGGAAGCGGGGTGAACAGGCAGTGGCTCGGGTGGTTATTGTCCTTGATGATCTTTTTTGCCTTCCTGTGACATCGGGTGTTGTAGGTGTCCTGGACGGCATTTAGTTTGCACCCGGTGATGAGTTGTGCAGACCGCACCAACCACCTTGCGCTTGTGGGCGGTGCAGTTGCCGTACCAGGCGGTGATACAGCCCGACAGGATGCTCTCGATTGGGCACCTGTAAACGTTAGTGAGGGTTTTTGGTGACAAGCCACATTTATTCAGCCTCCTGAGGTTGAAGAAGCACTGTTACGCCTTCTTCACTACCCTGTCTGTGTGTGTGGACCATTTCAGTTTGTCGGTGATATGAACACAGAGGAACTTAAAACGTTCCACCTTCTCCACTGCTGTCCTGTCAATGTGGATGGGGGGTGCTCCCTTTACTGTTTCCTCAAGTCCACAATCATCTCTTTTTTTTTGCTGACATTGAGGGAGAGGTTATTTTCCTGACACCACACTCCAAGGGCCCTCACGTCCTCCCTGTAGGCTGTCTTGTCTTTGATGGTAATCAAGCCTACCACTGTTGTGTTGTCTGCAAACTTGATGATTGAGTTGGAGGCATGCATGGCCACGCAGTCGTGGGTGAATAGAGAGTACAGGAGGGGGCTGAGAACGCACCCTTGTGGGGCCCCAGTGTTGAGGATCAGCGGAGTGGACATGTTGTTTCCTACCTTCACCAACTATGGGCGGCCCGTCAGGAAGTCCAGGACCCAGTTGCACAGGGTAGGGTCGAGACCCASGGTTTCAAGCTTAATGATGAGTTTGGAGGGTACTATGGTGTTGAATGCTGAGCTGTAGTCAATGAACAGCATTCTTACATAGGTATTCCTCTTGTCAAAATGGGATAGGGCAGTGTGCAGTGTGATGGCGATTGCATCGTCTGTGGACCTATTGGGGCGGTAAGCAAATTGAAGTGGGTCTAGGGTGACAGGTAGGGTGGAGGTGATATGATCCTTGACTAGTCTCTCAAAGCACTAATGATAGGGGAAAAAATTACTACAGCTACATATCGCAATATTATTCGTGGAAGATATTATATAGAGTAATATATACTCTGAACAAAAATCTAAATGTAACATGAAACAATTTCAAAGATTTTACTGAGTTACAGCTCATATAAGGAAATGAGTCAATTTAAATAAATAAATTAATCCCTAGTCTATGGATTTCACATGACTGGGAATACAGATATACATCTGTTGGTCACAGATACCTTAAAAAAAAGTAGTGGTGTGGATCAGAAAACCAGCCAGTATCTGGTGTGACCACCATTTGCCTCATCCAGCGTGAAACATCTCCTTCGCATAGAGTTGATCAGGCTGTTGATTGTGGCTTAAACTAACAGATTTTTATGGGGATTTTTTTATTATGTTACTTAGATTGGGGGTCGACTCTAGGGGGTTAAGGTTAAGTTTAAGGTTAGGGTTAAATTTAGGCATTAACTCCTAAATCTTAAGGTTAGGTATTAACTCTGATTGGTTAAGGTAAGGGTTAAGGTTTGGAGTAGGCTTAAAACAAACAATACTTTCTATCTCTGGATTTAAACATGCAAACTTTGGCACATGCTTGTGCCCAGCCACCATCCCTGCCGACAACAATGTTTCAAAACCGAAACCTTCTTGAAGGTAACAGTGCTCAGTTTTGCCCCTAGTGGCCAGTTTCCACATAATCTCCTGACCTCCTTAGACATGGATGGATATCGAATACTGACTTCTATCATGGGTGACCTGCCTGCAAAATACAGGCAAATAACTGCTATTAAGTTACTCTGAAATGCACAGTAACCGCTTAACAGTGCAGCACTTTATTGTCACAAATGCTCTTACAAAGATTGCAGCACTGACAGAGTTAGAAGAGGTGCTCAACCTTTGACAAGATAACCATCAAACACTTAAACTGGTACAACACTTCCACTGACGGTTGGCAGAAATACACAACATTTGTTGTTATTTACCATACTCTCACTGGAACCAGTAGCTTGTAGTGTATGGTAAAATTACAGATTTTTTTTTAACAGTGTAGCATTTCATGGCATAAAGGAAAACATTGTTGAGAGGGAAAAATCAGGATGGTTCTTCATAACCATCACAGAAGTAAAGAACCCTTTCTAATTTGCAAAAAATGTGTTACACATATCACCCTCACCCCTGAGAAAGATAAACTTTTTTTTTAGAGTGTGGGGTGCCTTTTTTCAGTGACTATTACCTTCTGAAATCTTGAGTTGCTACTAGAGTGAAATCACAATGAAACAATGTTAWAATGTTTAATATTCCACTCAAGTAGCTTCATCATTGGATTTTAGCAAGACGGTTACATCTCTAGATCAGAAGATAYGCTATTCCTGATGAAGTTTGATATCCAAAATTAAACAACAAATTACTCTCATTTCAATTTCTAAAATCTCTCCAATCTGTTACTGAACATTTTCTGTTCTTAATCAAATTCCATCATATTCCAGTCTGTGCAAGCAAAACAGTCCTGTAGCTTAGMATCTGCTTCATCTGACCACTTTCTTATTGACCGAGTCACTGGTGCTTGCTTTGGTTTTTGCTTGTTAGCAGGAATCAGGAGGATAGAATTATGGTCAGATTTGCCAAATGGAGGGCGAGGGAGAGCTTGTATGTGTCTCTGTATGTGGAGTAAAGGTGGTCTAGAGTTTTTTTCCCCTCTGGTTGCACATTTAATTAATTAGGTGAAACTGCTCCTGTACAGTTGGCTGTAATTCCAGGCAGCACTGCGTATTACAAATGTATCAACGGTTAAACGGTTAAACGGTTCCTCCTCTGCTCTGAATTCCTAGGGTCTCTATTAACTGTGAGTGATGCCCCGGCTTCAGCTGTATCCCAGAGCCGCTGACGGTCCTGTCAGAGTCAGAGAGGATGATAGAAACAAAGAGGAGGTACTGGTTTCCCGGGCCCCCAGCGGTCTTGACCCAGTTAAGACGGGTTCTGTGACTGATGGCCGACGCAGAGATCAGCACAGCCTCGATTGAGACAATGAATGAGGAGGGAAGCAGTGTGTGTGTGTGTGTGTGTGTGTGTGTGTGTGTGTGTGTGTGTGTGTGTGTGTGTGGTGTGTTGTGTGTGTGTGTGTGTGTGTGTGTGTGTGTGTGTGTGTGTGTGTGTGTGTGTGTGTGTGTGTGTGTGTGTGTGTGTGTGTGTGTGTGTGTGTGTGTGTGTGTGTGCGTGTGTGTGTGTGTGAGGGGATGTGGTACCGGAGCGCCAAGTCTAGGACCAAAAGGCTCTTCAACAGCTTCTACCCCCAAGCCTTAAGACTGCTGAACAATTCATAAAATCGTCACCGGACAATTTACATTGACCCCCCCCCCTCCCTTTTGTACACTCGCTGTTTTGTTTGTTTGTTACCTATGCATAGTCACTTCGGCCCCACCTACATGTACAGATTACCTCAACTAGCCTGTACCTCCGCACACTGACTCGGTACCGGTGCCCCCTGTATAAAGCCTTGATATTGTTATTCTTATTGTGTTACTTTTATTATTACTTTTTATTTTAGTCTACTTGGTAAATATTTTCTTCTTCTTGAACCGCACCGTTGGTTAAGGGCTTTTAAGTAAGCATTTCACGGTAAAGTCTACACTTGTTGTAATCGGCGCATGTGACAAATAACATTTGATTTCATGTGTGTGTTAGGTGTGCAGCACCACATGGAGGGAGAGCATTAAGGTCTGTATGTAGCTGTCATGATTGCTGTTGTGTTGTGCATCCCCAGCCAGCACTGATGTCAATGTCGATTTCTGATCTTTAACTTCGCCCTGATGTTTTTGCTGCGTAAGTCAGAATGGATCAGAATGCATTATTCCCCCCTGCTTGGAAAGTGCTGAGTTAAAGATCAAAATCTGATCTGATTCGTGGACACCAACACATACAAACACACACACACGCATGCAAGAAAACACGCACGCACACACGCCCACACAGCCGTAGTGCGTCACAAAGCACAAAGAAAAAGCTATAACATGCTTCCTTATTATCCTATTTTTTATCTTGACTGTCAAAGTTATCTTCAAAAGAACTCGGGAGCTAAAGAAACATCTCCAAACTTTCCACTCAAGTCCAACTACTTCAATATTCCTTACCTCTGAAGCCCTCTGTCAATGTCTCTGTCTGAATCTCTGAAAGGCCCATTGAGGTTAATGAACAGGAGCAGTAGACGGACACAGAAAAAGAAGAACAGACTGATTAAAACTTGGCTAATGTGGCCAAGTTTGAGACCCACAGACACACCATCAATGGCTAATTAGGATAATTGGATATGCCCACCACACGAAGATGACCTCTTGTTATTATCCCAATGGATGCCTAGAAGCACTGAGAGGGTACGTGTGTGTGTGTCTGCGTACGTGCCGGCGTGTTTTTGCATGCAATGCATGCATGAGTGTGTGTGCGTGTGTGTGTGTGTAGCAGACCAGATAATGCCTGCAGCTCTGAGTAAGCCAACCAGTTTTAACGTGACATTTAGAAAGATCAGTTTCGATCAATAGGAAAGGTTAGGGAAACAACAGCCCCCATGTTTGTTGATGCTAAAAAGAGGAAGAAGAAAACAGTCTGGTTATGACTTTCCCGATCGGCGATTTCTGACCGATTTCTTTCCACATCGATTGAGAACAACACCGCTCAGGTCAGGAGGGGATTGAGCGTGTTTTGATGGTAATTGTAATTGTGATGCAGGTGATTAAGCCCAGGCTGTCTGTTAGAGGAATAAAAAGACGGCAAATATAGTAACTGTGGGRTATAAATCAAATCAAATTTTCTTGGTCACTTAAACATATTTTGCCGATGTTGTCGCAGGTGCAGCGAAATGCTTGTGTTTCTAGCTCCAACAGTGCAGTGATACTGAACAATACAAAACAATAGACACAAATCCCCAAAATAAAAAGAAAGATATTAAGAAATATTAGAACGAGCAATGTCAGAGCCTGGAATATAAACATATATATGTATAGTATGGTGTGTATATTCTGTATGGACAATATATGAATAGAAAATGTGTTTACAGCAGTAGTTATATACTGTAGGATGAGCCTTGACTAGAATACAGTATATACATATGAAGTGGGTAAAACAGTATGTAAACATTATTAAAGTGACCAGTGTTCAATGACTATACACCTGCATTGCTTGCTGTTTGGGGTTTTAGGCTGGGTTTCTGTACAGCACTTTGTGACATCAACTGATGTATGAAGGGCTTTATAAATACATTTGATTGACTGATTGACTATGTACATAGGGCAGCAGTCTCTAAAGTGCAGGGTAGTGTACCGGGTGGTAGCCGGCTAGTAACAGTGACTAAGTTCATAGCTGTTGACTATTTAATAGTCTGATGGCCTGGAGCTAATTGCTTCTATCAGTCTCTCAGTCCCAGTTTGATGCAATTGCACTGTCTCCACCTTTTAGATGGTAGCAGTGTGAACAGGCCGTGGCTCGGGTGGCTGAGGTCCTTTATGATCTTCTTGGCCTTCCTAGATGTCCTAGAGGGCATGCATTGTGCCCCTGGTGATGCGTTGGGCTGACTGCACCATCCTCTGGAAAGCCCTGCGGATGCAGACGGTGGAATAACAGCCCAACAGGATGCTCTCAATGATGCATCTGTAGAGGTTAATGAGGGTCTTAGGGACCAAGCCACATTTATTCAGCCTCCTGAGGTTAAAGAGGCACTTTTGCGCCTTCTTCACCATACTGTCTGTGTGGATGGACCATTTCAGGTTGTCAGTGATGTGCAAGCCAAGGAACTTGAAGCTTTTCACACTCTCCACTGCAGCCCCGTTGATGTGGATGGGGGCATGCTCTCTCTCCTGAAGTCCACGATCAGCTCCTTCGTTTTGTAGACGTTTTGGGGAGAGGTTATTTTCCTAGCACTTCTCATCGTTGTTGGTAATCACTGTTGTTTCGTCAGCAAACCTTGATGATTGAGTTGGAAACGTGCATGACCACACAGTCATGGGTGAATAGGGAGTGCAGCAAGGGGCTGAGTACGTACTCTTGTGGGGCCCCCGTGTTGATGATAAGCATGGTGGAGGAGTTGTTGCCTACCTTCAMCACCTGTGGTCGGCCTGTCAGGAAGTCCAGGATCCAGTTGCAGAGGGAGGTGTTTAGTCCCAGGGTCCTTAGCTTAGTGATGAGCTTTGAGGACACTATGATGCTGAACGCTGAGCTGTACTCAATGAATAGCATTCTCACATAGGTGTTCCTTTTGTCCAGGTGGGAAAGGGCAGTGTTGAGTGCAATAGAGATTGCATCATCTGTGAATCTGTTGGGGCGCTATGCAAATGGTGGTCATGGTGCAAATGGTGGCTCACATCAAATGGTGTTGATGTGAGCCATGACCAGCCTTTCAAAGCACTTCATGGCTACAGACATGAGTGCTACGGGTCGTTAGTCACTTAGGCAGGTTACCTAAGTGTTCTTGGGCACAGCGACTATGGTGGTCTGCTTGAAACATGTTGGTATTACAGGCTCAGTCAGGGAATGGTTGAAAATGTCAGTGAAGACACTTGCCAGTTGGTCAGTGCACGCTTGGAGTACATGTCTTGGTAATCCGTTTGGCCCTGCGGCCTTGTGAATGTTGACCTGTTTTAAAGGTTTTATTCACATCTGCTACGGAGAGTGTTATCACACAGTCGTCCAGAACAGCTGGTGCTCTCATGCATGTTTTAGTGGTACTTGCCTCAAAGCGAGCATAGAAGTAATTTAGCTCGTCTGGTAGGTCCGTGTCACTGTGCAGCTCACGGCTGTGCTTCCCTTTGTAGTCTGTAATAGTTTGCAAGCCCTGCCACATCTGACGAGCATCAGAGCCAGTGTTGTACGATTCAATCTTAGTCCTGTATTGAGGCTTTGCCTGTTTGATGGTTCTTCGGAGGATATAGGGGGATTTCTTATAAGCTTCCGGGTTAGAGTTCCACTCCTTGAAAGCGGCAGCTCTACCCTTTAGCTCAGTGTGGATGTTGCCTGTAATCCATGGCTTCTGGTTGAGGTATGTACGTACGGTCACAGTGGGGACGACGTCATCGATGCACTTATTGATAAAGCCAGTGACTGATGTGGTGTACTTCTCAATGCCATCGGAAAGAATCACGGAACATATTCCAGTCTGTGTTAGCGAAACAGTCCTGTAGCTTAGCATCTGCTTCATCTGACCACTACCCCATAATGACAAAGGGAAAACATGTTTTTAGACATTTTAGCTAATTTATTGAAATTTAAATACTGAAATATTGAATTTACTTAAGTATTCACACCCCTGAATCAATACGCTTTAGAAGCACTTCCGGCAGCGATTACAGCGGTGAGTCTTTCTGGGTAAGTCTCTAAGACCTGGATTGAGCAACATTTGCTCATTATTCTTTCACAATTCTTCAAGCTCTGTCAATTTGGTTGTTGATCATTGCTAGACAAACATTTAAAGGCATTGTCATAGATTTTCAAGTACATTTAAGTGAAAACTGTAACTCGGGCACTCAGGAACATTCACTGTCTTCTTGGTAAGCAACTCCATTGTATATTTAGCCTTGTGTTTAATGTTAATGTCCTTCTGAAAGGTGAATTAATCTCCCAGTGTCTGGTGGAAAGCAGACTGAACAAGGTTTTCCTCTAGGATTTTGCCTGTGCTGAGCTCCATTCTGATACATGTTTTATCCTGAAAAACAGTTAAAAGCATTCCTATGACATGATGCAGCCACCACTATGCTTGAAAATATGAAGAGTGGTACTCAGGAATGTGTTGTATTGGAATTGCCCAAACATAACACTTTGTATTCAGGACAAAAAGTTATTTGCTTTGCCACATTTTTAGCAGTATTACTTTAGTGCCTTGTTACAAAAAGGATGCATGCTTTGGAATATTTGTTATTCTGTACAGGTTTCCTTCTTTTCACTCTGTCAATTAGGTTAGTATTGATGAGTAACAACAATCAGTTTTCTCTTATCACGACATTAAAGGACTCATGGTGAAATCCCTGCGCGGTTTTCTTCCTCTCCGGTAGGAGTTTGAAAGGACACCTGTATCTTTGTAGTGACTGGGTGTACTGATACAACATCCAAAGTGTAATATTCAATGCCTGCTTTTTTTTACCCATCTACCAATAGGTGCCCTTCTTTGGGAGGCATTGGAAAGACATCCTGGTCTTTGTGGAATGAATCTACGTTTGAAAAGCTCGATTGAGGGACCTCACCGATAATTGTATGTGTGGTGTACAGAGATGTGGTAATCATTCAAGAATCATGTTAAACATTATTATTGCACACAGAATGAGTCCATGCAACATATTTTGTGACTTTTTAGGAACATTTCTACTCGTGGACTTATTTAGTCTTGCCATAATTTGTAAACATTTCGAAAAGTATAATCCACTTTGACATTTTGGGGTATTGTGGCTAGGCCAGTGACAAAAAACTCAATTTAAACTATTTTAAATTCAGGCTGTAAAATGTGTAAAAGGTCAAGGGGTGTGAATACTTTCTGAAGCCATTCTACATCTCGTGTCTGAGCCGTTGAATTGCGACTCCACTTTTCCCTGTCCTGTCGTTTTGCATGTTTGATTGCCTTACTTAGGGCATAGTTGGTCTGTTTGTACACTTCCACKTACACAGTCACCTTGCCATGGTTAAATGCAGTGGTTTGCGCTTTTAGTGTACAAACAATACACCTTTCTTCAGCCTCCTGAGGTTGAAGAGGCGCTACTGCGACTTCTTCACGGCACTGTCTGTGTGGGTGGACCATTTCATTTTGTCATTGATGTGTACACCGAGGAACTTGAAGCTTTCCAACTTCTCCACTGCGGTCCCGTTGATGTGGATAGGGGGGGTGCTCTCTCTGCTGTTTCCTCAAGTCCATTATCATCTCCTTTGTTTTGATGATGTTGAGGTTGTTTTCCTGGCATCACACTCCCAGAGCCCTCACCTCCTCCCTGTAGGCTGTCTCATCATTGTTGGTAATCAAGCCTATTACTGTTGTGTCGTCTGCAAACTTGATGATTGAGATGTAGGTGTGCATGGCCACGCAGTCATGGGTGAACAGGGAGTACAGGAGGGGGCTGAGCACGCACCGTTGTGGGGCCCCAGTGGTGAGGATCAGCGGAGTGGAGATGTTGTTTCCTACCTTCACCACCTATGGGTGGCCCGTCAGGARGTCCAGGACCCATACCGGAAAGGGGAGTAGCAATGGTCAAGAGTGCTCGATGAGCAAGTAGCACAAGAGATGTGTTGATACAACTTCGGTAGCGTGTTCCTCAGATTTTCCTCATATGTCTGGTTCCTACTGCATGAACCCAAACAGTCTCACCGTATGGCTTCCTTCCCTCCTTCTACAGCTATGTCTGGGCCCCTATGGAGCCTCTTAGTGCCTGACACATAACAGTCAATAACAGCCGTCTCACAGTAGATGTTTAGGCCTTGAGAGGTGCCTGTTATCTGGCCTCGACGCAGTGGAGAACCTCAGAGACCTCCATGATGAAGTCCAGCATGCACTGCGAGAGGTATTGTTCTGACCAGATTGCAAACAACCTAATCGATAAATCATTTGGCATTTGGCTTCTAAGGGAAAGAGGTTTTCGGGGATCCACTTTTCCAAACCAAATGGTCTAAATCAATCATGACTCCCCTGAGACCGCCTCATGGAGAACTATGGAGAGTGGAAGTGATTCTCGATGGCTCCCTCATGATTCTTTCTTATTTCTCTCATTCGGTCTTACTCTCCATCTCTCTTTCCATCTCTCCTTCCTCTAGCTCGCACTTTCTCTCTTCTCTCTCTCTTACTCTTTCCCTCCATTTCCCTCTCTCCTTCTCTATGTTCTGTTGCGCTGTTTGTTGCTACTTGGCTATCTGCCAAACTTTTCCGTTTATACTTTTAATACATTTACCAACGTCTTAGTTTTTCATCGCTCGACTCTTTTCATTAAACTTTTTCACCCCGGACATTTTTTCTGGACATGGTTCTACAGAACCTCCACCAGCCGAAGCTAGGTAGTAACACTAACACTATGCCATCTAATTGCAGCTGCTGTACTCATAATATACAGGAGAACTATCGCCTTATTGTGAGGATAGCCGTGTTGCAAGCACAGCTTCAGATGCAAACGTTAGGCAATGGCAATTTAAGTGTWGGAAAGGATGAAACAGCGTCTGTGCCACCAGTAAGTATAGTATAGTAGTATAAATCCCCCCGCACAGTCCCCGTATCTGGACAATTTTCTCAAGGCATCTGGAAAGAAATGCTATCGGCGTACTCAACCGGTGTCGCTCATTCAGCTGACAGAAACTTTCAACCGGTTCTCCCGATTAAGCAACGAGTCGGAATCAGAGGCCGAGCCTTCTCAGGTCTCTCCTCCACCCGTTACGGGGTCTGAGAAGCTGAAGCCTCCCATAATTAGCTCTGACAAATTGAAAATCCTAGTCATTGGCGACTCCATTAACCGCAATATTAAACTTAAAAAGAATCATCCAGCGATCATACACTGTATATGAGGGGGCAGGGCTACCGACGTAAAGGCTAATCTGAAGATGGTGCTGGCTAAGGCTAAAACTGGCGAGTGTAGAGAGTATAGGGATATTGTTATCCACGTCGGCATCAATGATGTTAGGAARAAACAGTCAGAGGTCACCAAGCACAACATAGCTTTAGCGTGTAAATCAGCTAGAAAGATGTGTCAGCATCGAGTATTTGTCTCTGGACCCCTCCCAGTTAGGGGGAGTGATGAGCTCTACAGCAGAGTCTCACAACTCAATCGCTGGTTGAAAACTGTTTTCTCGCCCCCCCCAAAAGATAGAATTTGTAGATACGTGGCCCTCATTCTGGGACTCATCCACAAACAGGACCAAGCCTGGCCTGCTGATGAGTGACAGACTCCATCCTAGCTGGAGGGGTGCTCTCATCTTATCTATGAACATAGACAGGGCTCTAACTCCTCTAGCTCCACAATAAGATAGGATAGGGTGCAGGCCAGGCAGCAGGCTGTTAGCCAGCCTGCCAGCTTAGTGGAGTCTGCCACTAGTACAGTCAGTGTAATCTGCTTAGATATCCCCATTGAGAMCGTGTCTGTGCCTTGATCTAGGTTATGCAAAACAAAACATGGCGGTGTTTGCCTTAGCAATCTCACTGGAATAAAGACCTCCTGCATTCCTGTCATTATTGAAAGTGATTGTGATATCTCACATCTCAAAATAGGGYTACTTAATGTTAGATCCCTCACTTCCAAGGCAGTCATAGTCAATTAACTAATCACTGATCATAATATTGATGTGATTGGCCTGACTGAAACATGGCTCAAKCCTGATGAATTTACTGTGTTAAATGAGGCCTCTCCTCCTGGTTACACTAGTGACCATATCCCCTGCGCATCCCGCAAAGGCAGAGGTGTTGCTAACATTTATGACAGCAAATTTAAATTTCCCTTTTTTTTTTTTTAACTGTTTTTGTCTTTTGAACTTCTAGTCAGACATGAAATCAATGCAGCATACTCAATCACTTTTTATAGCTACTGTTTACAGCCCTCCTGGGCCATATACAGCGTTCCTCACTGAGTTCCCTGAATTTCTATCGGACCTTGTAGTCATGGCAGAAAATATTAAAATGTTTGGTGAATTTAATATACGCATGGAAAAGTCCACAGACTCACTGCAAAAGGCTTTCGGAGCCATCATCGACTCTGTGGACTTTGTCCAACATGTCCTCGGACCTACTCATTGCTACAGTCATACCCTGGATCTAGTTTGGTCCCATGGAATACATTTGTTTTTCCTCATAATCCTGGACTATCGGACCACCATTTTATTACGTTTGCAATCATAACAAATAATCTGCTCAGACTCCAACCAAGGACCATCAAAAGCCGTGCTATAAATTCTTGAACAACACAAAGATTCCCAGAAGGACCTTGATGTTACTCTGGACCCTGATCTCTCTCTTGACGAACATTTCAAGAATATTTCAAGGACAGCTTTTTTCCATCTTCGTAACATTGCAAAAATCGGAATCTTTCTGTCCAAAAATGATGCAGAAAAATGTATCCATGCTATTGTCACTTCTAGATTAGACTACTACAATGCTCTACTATCCGGCTACCCGGATAAAGCACTAAATAAACTTCAGTTAGTGCTAAACACGGCTGCTAGAATCTTGACTAGAACCAAATAATTTGATCATATTACTCCAGTCCTAGCCTCTCTACACTGGCTTACTGTTAAGGCTAGGGCTGATTAAGGTTTTACTGCTAACCTACAAAGCATTACGTGGGCTTGCTCCTACCTATCTTTCCGATTTGGTCCTGCCGTACATACCTACACGTACGCTACGGTCTCAAGACGCAGGCCTCCTTACTGTCCCTAGAATTTCTAAGCAAACAGCTGGAGGCAGGRCTTTCTCCTATAGAGCTCCATTTTTATGGAATGGTCTGCCTATCCATGTGAGAGACGCAGACTCGGTCTCGACCTTTAAGTCTTTATTGAAGACTCATCTCTTCAGTAGGTCCTATGATTGAGTGTAGTCTGGCCCAGGGGTGTGAAGGTGAACGGCAAGACACTGAAGCGACGAACAGCCCTTGCTGTCTCTGCCTGGCCGGCTCCCCTCTCTCCACTGGGATTCTCTGGCTCTGACCCTATTACAGGGGCTGAGTTACTGGCTTACTACTGCTCTTCCATGCCGTCCCTAGGAGCGGTGCGTTACTTGAGTGGGATGAGTCACAGACGTGATCTTCCTGTACGGTTTTGCACCCCCTCAGGCTCGTGCGGTGGAGGAGATCTTTGTGGGCTATACTCAGCCTTGTCTCAGGGTAGTAAGTTGGTGGTCTGTTGATATCCCTCTAGTGGTGTGGGGGCTGTGCTTTGGCAAAGTGGGTGGGGTTATATCCTGCCTGGTTTACCCTGTCTGGGGGTATTGTTGGATGGGGCCACAGTGTCCCCCAACCCACCCCTGTTTCAGTCTCCAGTATCGATGCTGCAATAGTCTATGTGCCGGGGGAATAAGGTCAATCTGTTATATCAGGTGTCCTGTGTGAATTTAAGCATGCTCCCTCTAATTTTCTCTCTCTCCCTCCCCTCCCGGAAGACCTGAGCCCTAGGATCATGGCCTGATGACTCCTGGCTGTCCCCAGTCCACCTGGTCATGCTGCTGCTCTAGTTTCAACTGTTCTGCCTGTGGCTAGGTAACCCTGACCTGTTCACCAGACGTGCTACCCTGTCCCGCACCTGCTGTTTCGACCTCTGAATGCTCGGCTATGAAAAGTCAACTGACATTTACTCCTGAGGTACTGACCCGTTGCACCCTCTACAACCACTGTGATTATTATTTGACCCTGCTGGTCATCTATGAACGTTTGAACATCTTGAAGAACAATCTGGCCTTAAACGGCCATGTACTGTTATAATCTACACCCGGCACAGCCAGAAAAGGACTGGCCACCCCTAAGAGACGGATTCCTCTCTAGGTTTCTTCCTAGGTTCCTGCCTTTCTAGGGAGTTTTTCCTAGTCACTGTGCTTCTACATCTGTACTGCTTGCTTTTTAAGGTTTTAGGCTGGGTTTCTGTAYAGCACTTTGTGACATCTGCTGCTGTAAAAAATGGCTTTATAAATACATTTGATTGATTGATTCTCTATTTTTTCCCCTTTTCTCATTCCCCCTAACCTTTCCCCATCTCTGTGGTTTAGAAACCGACAGAGTAGTCGGTAGAGAAAGTAAGGAGCATAGCCACATAGCCAGGCAGTGTTCTGCTCTGATGGCACTTTGTGTTTATGTGGAGGGCAGAATGTTCCTGTCAGTGCCCTGAGGCTGAGCGGGACTGGCAGGTGTATTATTCTCCCTCGCTCCATTGTCCCTGGACAAATTCAAAGGCAATGTTACCCTACCACTCGGCAGGAGCCACTCTCTACTCCCTCCCTGCTACTCCCAGACCGAGCCAAGTACCTGTCTCAGGAGTGACTCTGTGTTTGTGTTTCTCCATCTCTCACAAAACACAAGCAAATACTGCATCTCTGGGATATATAATAGCATTGCAGTCATCTGTTCAAAACCGGAAAGTTTGGGGGTATGAATTGTGAAGATGTACTCCCATGACAGTGCTTTTAATACTACGAAAACAAGCTAAAATAACCCAGCGTGGGCGGTACTCGGCAATGGTGAATAAAGAACTTGTTCAATATGAAGAACAATATGAACATGTTCTCAACTTGCCTACCTGGTTAAATAAAGGTGAAATAAAAAATAAAGTCCTACTCAACCATAAGTGCCCATACATTTATAGAGTCGTGCGTATTCCTGCATCCAGCGTAGATGTTAAGTGAGTGGAATTGCTGTTATTAGTATATACAGGCGAATCAAGGCTTGCACCCTTTTTGGGAAAGCAAGTTCACGTGGAGTTCAGTGTCAAATTGCCTATACGTCATCAAGGAGTGAAAGTAATTGAAAACACGTACACAAACTTGTTGCGGCTCATCAGACCCTAGGCTTTCATAGTAAATCAACCAACACCAACATAACAGACTACAGATCCATTCTAGAATGCTCATTCCTGAGATTCTCGTGTCCCTTCCCAGTTGCCCTGGCAACACATCCACAATCGTCTGTGCATGCCACTGACAGAAACTCTTCTCTCGCTGAGAAAAAGGAACTTCAGCCACGTTATAGCAAATATGCCCAAACCTGTTGGTTTTTATAATATAATTCTAAATGCCATTTAGCAGACGCTTTTACCCAAAGCAACTTACAGTAATGGATGCAAACATTTTATAATATTTTTACATATGCAGTAACAGTCAAAAGTTTGGACACACCTACTCAATTCAAGGGTTTTTCTTGAATTTGACTATTTCTACATTGTAGAATAATAGTGAAGACTTCAAAACTATGAAATAACACATATGGAATCATGTAGTAACCAAAACATTTTTAAACATATCAAAGTATATTTTGGCACCGTTTGCCACGATGACAGCTTTTCACACTCTTGGCATCCTCTCAACCAGCTTCACCTGGAATGCTTTTCCAACAGTCTTGGAGGAGTTCCCACATATGCTGAGCACTTGTTGGCTGCTTTTCCATCACTCTACGTTCCAACTCATCCCAAACCATCTCAATTGGGTTGAGTTCGGGTGATTGTGGAGGCCAGGTCATCTGATGCAGCATTCCATCACTCTCCTTCTTGGTCAAATAGCCCTTAAACAGCCTGGATGTGTGTTGGGTCATTGTTCTGTTGAAAAACAAATGATAGTCCCACTAAGCGCAAACCAGATAGGATGACGTATCACTGCAGAAAGCTGTGGTAGACATGCTGGTTAAGTGTGCCTTGAATTTTATAGAAATCACTGACAGTGTCAACAGCAAAGTAGCCCCACACTTCCTCCTCCGTGCTTCATGGTGGGAACCACCCATGCAGAGATCATCTGTTCACCTACTCTGTGTCTCACAAAGACACGGCTGTTGGATCCAAAAATCTAAGGACAGATTTCCACCGATCTAATTTCCATTGCTCATGTTTCTTGGCCCAAGCAAATCTCTTCTTATTATTGGTGTCCTTTAGTAGTAGTTTCCTTGCAGTATTTCGACCATGCAGGCCTGATTCACGCAGTTTCCTCTGAATAGTTGATGTTGAGATGTCTCTGTTACTTTTATTTGGGCTGCAGTTTCTGAGGCTGGTACCTCTACTGAACTTATCCTCTGCATCAGAGGCGGTCCTCATGAGAGCCCGTTTCATCATAGCGCTTGATTGTTTTTGCGAATGCACTTAAAGAAGCTTTCAAAGTTCTTGAAATTTACCGGATTGCCTGACCTTCATGTCTTGAAGTAATGATGGACTGTCATTTCTCTTTGCTTATTTGAGCTGTTTTTGCCATAATATGGACTTGGTCTTTTACCAAATAAGGCTATCTTCTGTATACCACACATACCTTGTCACAAAACAACTGATTGGCTGAAACACATTAAGAAGGAAATAAATTCCACAAATTAACTTTTAACAAGTCACACCTGTTAATTGAAATACATTCCAGGTGACTACCTCAGGAAGCTGGTTGAGAGAATGCCAAGGGTTTGCAAAGCTGTCATCAAGGCAAAGGGTGGCTACTTTAAAGAATCTCAAATATAAAATATATTTTGATTTATTTAACACTTTTTTGGTTACTGCATGATTCCATATGTGTTATTTCATAGTTTTGATGTCTTCACTATTATTCTACAATGTAGAAAATAGTAAAAAATAAATAAAAACCCTGGAATAAGTATGTGTGTCCAAACTGTGACTGGTACTGTAGCAGCAGCAATCAAACTCACTACCCTTGGTGATACAAGCTCTATGCTCTACCAACTGAGCCTCACAGGACCATATCCACTGTCCTCCAAGACTGGCCAAATGCCTCCTGAACAACTAGATTGTTCTAAATTCTAGCAGCTTGGTTAGACCGCAAGTTTGTGACAGTTTACATTCTCCTGTCAACAGGATTTTCAACACAGAACCATCATTTCAGCCACCTCATTCATTGTGACAGATTAAAGAAAGAACTACATTTCTGTAAAAGAAAGAAACTATGTAGTTTACAGTAGGTGTAGGTCTCTGGTGGATGGCTGGCTCCCTTAGGCGCCGTGTTCCTGTTCATGTTCAGTTTGCTCTGTCTCACAACGACATAACTAGCTTCCTACAGGTACTGTAGTATTCTCCTGCTAAAATAGTCTCTCTGCTCTGTCCTCCTCAGAACTAACACAGTCTCAGGTTTGTCCCAAACGACACCGTATTCCCTACATAGTGCCCTACTTTTGACCAGAGCCTTATGAGCCCTGGTCAAAAGTAGTGCACTATATAGGGAAACGGGTGCCATTTGAGACAAAACCTCACTCTTAGAATCCGTAATGCATTTCCTTTATAGTGCAACACCCATTCCACCAAGCATATAATAGATGCAAGAATATCATACCATCTATAAGTAAGAAGGGGTCTGATCTTAAATCAAAGCCTTGGATGACTAGGGTGGAAATCAGATTCACTGTACACAGTACAGGGATGATGTTGGTTTATTTATAAGCCTTGAAGAATATGATTCACTTGTATCATTTTGTAATTGCAAATCTGTTCAGCACACATATCCGACCATGATTGGAAGTCCTATAGGGCGGACAACAATTGGCCCAACGTCGTCCGGGTTTGGCCGGGGTACGCCGTCATTGTAAATAAGAATTTCATCTTAACTGACTTTCCTAAGTAAATAATGATTTTTTTTTAAACATACATCTTTCCAATATACTGTATGTATTATATACTGTATGTGATAGTGCCATGGAGGATTGAATAGTGACAATCTGTGTGTTTTTGTGTGTGCCTGTGTGCGAGTGTACATGCTTGTGTGTGTAGGATAACCTTCCTCTGTCATTATCTCTGTAATGGGGCTACGTATGGCGGTGAACATGTTGCTCATCAATGGTATTCAAGTCACCATGCAAATGAGATCATTAATATTAATGATGGGTGTAATTCCTTCACGGCTACCTCAGTTGGGCTTCGCACACACTCACTAACACTCACACAAATGCACGAATGCACACACACACACAGAGAGAGAAACAAACACACACACTCACGCATGAAAGTACACAAGCACGCACACACACACACACTCACACACACTTACGCACACACACAGACACAAAATGACAATGTTTGACCGTGTTGCTGTTGTCCCAGTCCGTTGCTGTTGGATTTTTGGATAAGCTAGCTGTTCTTTTTAGGTGGGAGGCATTTCAGGGATGAGAGGAGATGATAAAGTAATTGAACCGGTGCTAATTGTAGCAATGATGTTGGTGTTCAGTGAATATGTGATGTGTGGTGTGATCGAATGTGTCATTGCTGTAGCTACTGCGCTAAAGTATCATGAGTCACAATACTCACTGACAGTGGTATCAGTTTGACGGTAGAGTGAGACACTTTCTGTTTTGAGAGACCATTTAGGACTGCTGTCCTCTGAAGAGGGGAAAGTAGCGAATGGAAGGAGGGAGAGGGAAAGAGGGAAATTGAGAGAGAGAAAGAGAAAGCGACACAGCAGAGAAGAGATAGAGAGAGGGAGATGTGGAGGGAGACGGGGGAGAGAGGGATAGGTATAGAGAGAGGGATAAAGAGAGAGAGAGAGGCCTCTTCTCCATCATTATTGCCATCAACATCACTCACTCTGACTATTTGTCAAACACACATGACTGTAGCTGTATCTAGGGTGACTAACAATGATGTAGGCGGCTCCAATTTTGGTATGTGACCCATTTTCACGGCTGGGTTTTGAGTGGGCTATATCCAGGTTATATCCAGGTTAAGTGCTCTATACAGGGAGCAAGTCTCTGAGCGTTAAACCTATGGCCTCAGCTTCAGACAGCGGCAGAACCCTGAGTTCAATGCCCTACAGGCTTATAGTAGATCACCACTAATGGCGATCCTAATAAATACCAAATACCAAACCCCAAGCTCTCTGTCTACCTTACCCTATATCAAACACCCTATAACTCCTGCATCCATCTTTCAATCTACACTCTGTATGAGGAATCAATGGTACAGTGTGGTTCTTATGCCTACACTTTCCAGAAGGCACTGACCTAATCTAAAATCAGCTTTCCCTCCAACCAAATGCTAACCTAAACCACTGAGGGACACAACGCCACCCTGACCTCCTGATCAAGCAACTTCATGCTATTCCAGATGGCAAGGGGAAATCACACTCCATGCTGCAAAGTAACCTAAATAAAGAAATACCATAGGAAGTCCCTTCCTCTACATACCCTATGCTGTGAGGTCACTTACTGTGACACCTGCAAGTCTGGCATTTTAATTTGATCGCCGTTTTGTTGCAGAACGTTTTTCTTTCTCCACAGGAAAATACAAATTACCACAAATGGGCTTTATGATTTACATAAATGCAACTGAAACCCGTGGAAATCCTTACTCTTCATGCCGGGGCAGTCGAGTCATTCATTCAGATTCAAGTGATCGAATTTGCTTTCAAATGGAAGCCATTCTTTTCCTGCAGGAACGTGATGGCCGATTCAGATCCTGGTGCTACAGGAATATTTTCCTCCTGTAACAATAGGGTCACATTAAGATGCCACATATGTAAATTAACACACTGCCACCTCAGCCCAGTGCTGCTGTGCACTGAGTCAGTTAGTTATTAAAATAGGCTCAGTACTCGGCATACTGTAATTCAATGAAAGAGAAGGAGCCCTTGTCTCAGAACCATATTAAGTGATTTATCCTCCGCTCCCGGTGAAGGATTCATTTGCCTTATTTTTATCCTACATTTATATTTTTCTTCACGCGGCTTGTCACTACTGTGCTAAATATACATACATACATACACACTGTATATTTATTTTTCCTTCCCCATGCACTGCCCTGTAACAAGCTCTTACAAGTTTTTTTTACGGGCGTAAAGGGTACCAAGGACCAGAGTTGCATCCCATATGGCACCCTATTCCTATTAAGTAGTGTTCTACTTTGAAACAGGGCCCGGGGCTCTGGTCAAAAGAAGTGCACTGCATAGGAAATAGGGTGCCATTTGTGATGCAGAGCAGATGTCTGAAGGGACGGATAATGATGTATGCCGTCCGGGTACACTGAGTGACTGAATAGGGTTCAGCAAGTGTTTGTATTACTGACGGAGTTAGCAGCTAGCAACTAGCTGTACCATCCCAAGGACATTACTTCCAATTCTCTGCAGTGCTTCACAGAACAATTAGATGAGAAGAGAATACAACGGTGGGTTGGGTTGTTCCTCCGCATACTACATGACTCGCACTCACACACTGGTACAGACACAAGCACGTACACACTTGTACACCCACACTGGCACCGACACAGATGCGCACACACACACACACCCACCCATACAAACGCATCAGAGGCCCTCTTCAGATCCATCCAACATATCCTTTCCGATGTGTTTCATTGAGGAGACAGAGAAACAACCTTGCTTCCTATCTTCCTATCTCCCTGCCTCACCTCCTCCTCAAACACACACACACACGAGCACACACACACACACACACAAACACACACACACACACAACACACACACACACGCACACACACACACACACACACACACACACACACACACACACACACACACACACACACACAACAACTTTTCTATCTCTCCCTTCACCAAGCTCATATCGCTGGTATATCCAGCCCATTGAACACAGCTGCACTCAAACATTCCTGCAAATTACAGGTGGAGGGAAATAATTGTACAACGCTAACAAACCACATTCATTATTAAACAAACATGTTCATGAAATTGCTAACCAAGCCAATAAATGTAAATTACACAATACAAAACACAGATAAAGAAAAGATGACTGCATAGGATTAATAAGAGGATTAATTTCCTAACACACCAATATATAAAAGGAAATACCACATTGACTGCCTAATTATGTGTTTTATAATGTCAGTCACAATGAGCTCGCTGCTTTTCTTGCCTCCTGTAAATGCAGCTGTTTCTTTTACTGCTTTAATGAGGGGTAGTAAAAAATGATCACATTGGTCTTGTTTTTATATCCACACAGCCACCATAATAATTCCAGGCAAAATGAAAGAACTACCTTCACATTGGCTGGAGGTTGGGATTTAAATATCATAGATGCTTGCCAATGAACACACACACTTCTTTACCACATCTGATCACTACCACTGCAGAGACAGACCTCTTATGCATGAAGAACAGAAAGATCTGCCCATTTTCTGCTCATCACATTTAAGCACACATCCAAGGGTGCCCTAGACGCAACGCACACACACACACAATTCACTTTCTCTGCATAACCTCAGCAGCAGACATCCCTGACACTCAGCTATGCTTAATGCCATGTTGCCAGTCCATCATGGCTGACTAGCCCTGCTGTAGAAACACACACCAGCACCCCACTGCTTTTCGCTACCAATTTCCTGTTATCAACCACGTATTCCAGGAAACAGGACCAGCAATCATATCTCAATATAAAATGACTGAGAAAACTATGAGTTAAACTGTGCATACAGAAGAAGACAGTATTGATTAAGCACAGTAAGCTATACATACACATCACATGTATGCAAGCAATGACATAAAAACGACTGTAAATATGGAGCTGGAAAAGAAAAGCAATTTTCTCTTGATGAAAAGATGAGGGGGGTGTGAACAAGAAGATAGAGGAGATGGAGCGAAAGGAAGAGAGTGAAAGGGAAAGGAAAAGAAACCCATAAGAAAGATTGTCTGTAAAATGTAAAATTGAGCTGAAGCTTTTAGGGGTAAAAAAAAAGGAAGAGGCATAAGGAGTAATTATTAATTGTTCACGCCACGTGGCCTTCAAAACAGACCACCCTTTAGACGAGACCGTGGAGGATTATCAAAAAAAGCATCGAGGAGCACTGCAGCACGCCACAGAGACAAAGAAGGAGAGAGGGTGAGAGACACACAGTGGCGGAACGCAACCCAGAGTGCCACTGGTGGTTCTTACCAAAATAAGAAGTGTCAGAGAGGGAGTGAGAAGGAGGAAGGGAGAAGGAGGGAGGAAAGATGAGAGAGAGGGGCAGAGAGAGAGAGAGAAAGGAGTGGACAAAGAGAGAGGGAGTGGGAGAGGACAGAGCTTGGAGGGAAGGCACAGCCACAGCAGGATCTGTTAATATTCCCTCCAGAGAGAAAAGAGAGAATGAGAGAGAGAGAGAGAGAGAGAGAGAGAGAGAGAGAGAGAGAGAGAGAGAGAGAGAGAGAGAGAGAAGGAGAGAGAGAGAGAGAGAGAGAGAGAGAGAGAGAGAGAGAGAGAGAGAGAGAGAGAGAGAGAGAGAGAGAGAGAGAGAGAGAGAGAGAGAGAGAGGGGGAGAGAGAGAGAGAGAGAGAGAGAAGGAGAGAGAAAGAAGAGAGAGAGAGAGGAGAGAAGAGAGAGAGAGAGAGAGAGAGAGAGAGAGAGAGAGAGAGAGAGAGAGAAATAATCTCTGGATCATATGTGTTGACAGTGATGCTCAGAAATGGTTAACACTTAAAGAGCGATAAGGGCTAGGTGTTTACACATGGTGATAAAGTGTGGGCTGCATGGCTGCACGGGGGTGAGAAAGAGGAAGGTACACTCTTAGAAAGAAGGTGCTAAATAGAACCATACAAGGTTCTTCAGTTTGTCCCCATTGGGGAACACTTTTTGGTGCTGGGTAGAACCCTTTGCAGAGGGTTCTGTCTAGGTAGGGTTCTTCAAAGAACGCCTGTATATGCTTCTACCTAGAACCCTCTGTGAAGGGTTCTACTGAGAAAACTTTTATCTTTGGAGGGTTCTTATTACAACGCTCTATGAACGTGTAGAACCCACTAGCATTATTAGCCTTTAAAATGTAATTATTTATGACAATACATTACATACACTGAGTGTTCAAAACAGGAACACCTGCTCATTCCATGACAATTTGACTTACAAAGAACCTTTGTCTTCCAAAAAGGGTTCTTCTAATCGAAACATATCCCTCTGCAAAGAACCCCTTTGGGAACCCTTTTTTCTAAGAGTGTATACATAACTAAAGAATTAGAATCGTTCAGCAGAAGTAACAGGGTACAGCGTCATTTTTTCATAATGTACAGTTGAAGTCGGAAGTTTACATACACTTTAGCCAAATACATTTAAACTCAGTTTTTCACAATTCCTGATATTTAATCCTAGTTGAAATTCTCTGTATTTGGTCAGTTAGGATCACCACTTTATTTTAAGAATGTGAAATGTCAGAATAATAGTAGAGAGAATGATTTATTTCAGCTTTTCTTTCTTTCATCACATTCCCAGTGGGTCAGACGTTTACATACACTCAATTAGTATTTGGTAGCATTGCCTTTAAATTGTTTAACTGGGGCAAATCTTTCGGGTAGCCTTCCACAAGCTTCCCACAATGGGTTGGGTGAATTTTTGCCCATTCCTCCTGACAGAGCTGGTGTAACTGGGATTGAGGTCAGGGCTTTGTGATGGCCGCTCCAATACCTTGACTTTGTTGTCCTTAAGCCATTTTGCCACAACTTTGGAAGTATGCTTGAGGTCATTGTCCATTTAGAAGACACATTTGCCACCAAGCTTTAACTTCCTGACTGATGTCTTGAGATGTTGTTTCAATATATCCACATCATTTTCATTCCTCATGATGCCATCTAGTTTGTGAACTGCACCAGTCCCTCAAAGCACCCCCACAACATGATGCTGCCACACCCGTGCTTCACGGTTGGGATGGTGTTCTTCAGCTTGCAAGCCTCCCCCTTTTTCCTCCAAACATAAGAGTGCTTCTACATCTGCTTGCTGTTTGGGGTTTTAGGCTGTGTTTCTGTACAGCACTTTGAGATATCAGCTGATGTAAGAAGGGCTATATAAATACATTTGATTTGATTTGATAACGATGGTCATTATGGCCAAACAGTTCTATTTTTGTTTCATCAGACCAGAGGACATTTCTTCAAAAAGTACGATCTTTGTCCCCATGTGCAGTTGCAAACCATAGTCTGGCTTTTTTATGGCAGTTTTGGAGCAGTAGCTTCTTCCTTGCTGAGCGGCCTTTCAGGTTATGTCGATATAGGACTTGTTTTACAGTGGATATAAATACTTTTGTATCTGTTTTCTCCAGCATCTTCACAGGGTCCTTTGCTGTTGTTCTGGGAATTATTTGCACTTTTCTCACCAAAGTACGTTCATCTCTAGGAGACAGAACGCGTCTCCTTCCTGAGCGGTATGATGGCTACGTGGTCCCATGGTGTTTATACTTGCGTATTATTGTTTGTACAGATTAACGTGGTACCTTCAGGTGTTTGGAAATTAACTTTGTTATATACCCTTTGTTGGCAATGACAGAGGTCAAACGTTTTCTGTAAGTCTTCACAAGGTTTTCACACACTGTTGCTGGTATTTTGGCCCATTCCTCCATGCAGATCTTCTCTAGAGCAGTGATGTTTTGGGGCTGTTGCTGGGCAACACGGACTTTCAACTCCCTCCAAAGATTTTCTATGGGGTTGAGATCTGGAGACTGGCTAGGCCACTCCAGGACCTTGAAATGCTTCTTACGAAGCCACTCCTTCGTTGCCCGGGCGGTGTGTTTGCGATCATTGTCATGCTGAAAGACCCAGCCACGTTTCATCTTCAATGCCCTTGCTGATGGAAGGAGGTTTTCACTCAAAATCTCACGATACATGGCCCCATTCATTCTTTCCTTTACACGGATCAGCCGCCCTGGCCCCTTTGCAGAAAAACAGCCCCAAAGGATGATGTTTCCACTCCCATGCTTCACAGTAGGTATGGTGTTCTTTGGATGCAACTCAGCATTCTTTGTCCTCCAAACATGACGAGTTGAGTTTTTACCAAAAAGTTATATTTTGGTTTCATCTGACCATATGGCATTCTCCCAATCTTCTTCTGGATCATCTAAATGCTCTCTAGCAAACTTCAGACGGGCCTGGACGAGTGGAGGACAGAGGAGCCTCTTAAAGAAGAAGTTACAGGTCTGTGAGAGCCAGAAATCTTGCTTGTTTGTAGGTGACCAAATACTTATTTTCCACCATAATTTGCAAATAAATTCATTAAAAATCCTACAATGTGATTTTCTGGATTTTCTTTTCTCATTTGGTCTGTCATAGTTGAAGTGTACCTATGATGACAATTACAGGCCTCTCTCATCTTTTTAAGTGGGAGAACTTGCACAATTGGCTGACTAAATACTTTTTTGCCGCACTGTACATGTAGGTAGAGTTATTAAAGTGACTATGCATAGATAATAACAGACAGTAGCAGCAGTGTAAAAGGGGGGGGGGGTAATGCAAATAGTCTGGGTGGCCATTTGATTAGATGTTCAGGTGACTTATGGCTTGGGGTAGAACCTGTTTAGAAGCCTCTTGGACCTAGACTTGGCATTCCTGTACCGCTTGCCATGCGGTAGCAGAGAGAACAGTCTATTACAAGGGTGGCTGGAGTCTTTGAAACATTTTAGGGCCTTCCTTTGATACCGCCTGGATACGGATCTGGATGGCAGGAAGCTTGGTCCCAGTGATGTACTGGCTGTACGCACTACCCTCTGAAGGGCCTTGCGGTCGGAGGCTGAGCAGTTGCCATACCAGACAGTGATGCAACCTGTCAGGATGCTCTCTATGGTGGAGCTGTAGAACCTTTTGAGGATCTGAGGACCCATGCCAAATCTTTTCAGACTCCTGAGGGGGAATAGGATTTGTCGTGCCCTCTTCACGACTGTCTTGGTGTGTTTGGACCATTCTAGTTTGTTGTTGATGTGGACACCGAGGAACTTGAAGCTCTCAACCTGCTCCACTACAGCCCCGTCGATGAGAATGGGGGCGTGCTCGGTCCACCTTTTCCTGTAGTCCACAATCATCTCCTTAGTCTTGGTTACGTTGAAGGATAGGTTGTTATTCTGGCATCACAAGGCCAGGTCTCTGACCTCCTCCCTGTAGGCTGTCTCGTCGTTGTCGGTGATCAGGCCTACCACTGTGCAAACTTAATGATGGTGTTTGAGTCTGTACTGAAAGCTTTGTCAAAAGTCCCAGTGCCTTGTCTGTCCATGTTCACAACCAGCACCTGATAGATTGGCTGTACATGTCACAGAGGCAGGCAGGCAAGCAGAGAGAGAGAGACAGGCAGGGAGGCACTAGAAAGGCGGGTAGGCAGGCACATAGGCCTGAGAGTGTTGGAGTCATGCCTGGCCGTGCAGTCATGAGTGAACAGGGAGTACAGGAGGGGACTGAGCACGCACCCCTGAAGGGCCCCCATGTTGAGGATCAGCGTGGCACATGTGTTGTTACCTACCCTTACCACCTGGGGGTGGCCCATCAGGAAGTCCAGGATCCAGTTTCAGAAGGAGGTGTTTAGTCACAGAGTCCTTAGCTTAGTGATGAGCTTTGAGGGCACTCTGGTGTTGAACGCTGAGCTGTAGTCAATGAATAGCATTCTCACATATGTGTTCCTTTTGTCCAGGTGGGAAACAGCATTGTGGAGTGCAATAGAGATTGCATCATCTGTGGGTCTGTTAGGGCGGTATGCAATTAGGAGTGGGTCTAGGGTTTCTGGGATAATGGTGTTGATGTGAGCCATGACCAGCCTTTCAAAACATTTCATGGCTACAGACGTGAGTGCTACGGGTAGGTAGTCATTTAGGCAGGTTACCTTAGTGTTCTTGGGCACAGAGACTATGGTGGTCTCCTTGAAACATGTTGGTATTACAGACTCAGAATCTACCATAAGTGTTCATTTGGGTAATCTGATGACAGAGACGGCCATGGCATATAGTTTACAAAATGTTCATGCTCATCAAACCATTCAGTGACCACTCGTGCCCTGTGGATGGGGGCATTGCCGTCCACGCCCATAAGGATAGAAATTATTCACCATAGGTTGAAGGTGATCAGAATGGCTGTGTATTTACTAGCCTCTGCCGAATCTCCACCGAAAACCGATGGGCCGGTTTTCAGGGGAGATGGAAAGAGAGCTTCCGCTTTTGGAAGCTAACAAGGCGACGTTCCATCTTAACTCCTCTATATTTACTGGATTGGTTGAACAGTGCAGAAGAGAACCTCCCCCGAAAGTGTTTTTTTTCTTCTCATCAAGACTTTCATCTATGGAATCTAGTTTCAGGCATTTATTTTACACCTGCTACGTTAGGTCAAATAAAATAAAATAAAACTTGTCACATGTTTTGTAAACAACAGGTGTAGACAAACAGTGGAATGCTTACTTATGGGCCCTTCACAACAATACAGAGAGAGAAAAAAAGAGGAATAACACAAGGAATAAATACACAATGAGTAACGATAACTTGGCTATATACACCGGGTACCAGTAACGAGTTGATGTGCAGGGTTACGAGGTAATTGAGGTAGACTAGGCAACAGGATAGATAATAAACAGTAACAGCAGCATATGTGATGAGTCAAAAGAGTTAGTTAAAATAATTTTTTTGATAATTTAACCTTTCTAGCCCCGGCGTTCCGCTAGCGGAACTCCTCCCGCATTCCACTGAAAAGGCAGAGCGCGAAATTCAAAAAATATTTTTTAGAAATATTTTACTTTCACACATTAACAAGTCCAATACAGCAAATGAAAGATACACATCTTGTGAATCCAGTCAACATGTCCAATTTTTAAAATGTTTTACAGCGAAAACACCACATATATTTATGTTAGCTCACCACCAAATACAAAAAAGGACAGACATTTTTCACAGCACAGGTAGCATGCACGAAACCAACCAAACTAACCAAGAACAAACCAAACTAACCAAGAAACAACTTCATCAGATGACAGTCCTATAACATGTTACACAATAAATCTATGTTTTGTTAGAAAAATGTGCATATTTGAGGTATAAATCAGTTTTACATTGCTGCTACCATCACAGCTACCGTCAGAAATAGCACCGAAGCAGCCAGAGTAATTATAGAGACCAACGTGAAATACTTAAATACTCATCATAAAACATTTCTGAAAAATACATGGTGTACAGCAAATTAAAGACAAACATCTTGTGAATCCAGCCAATATTTCCGATTTTTTAAGTGTTTTACAGCGAAAACACAATATAGCATTATATTAGCTTACTACAATAGCCTACCACACAGCCGCATTCAATCATCAAGGTACGTTAGCGATAGCAATAGGCACGTTAGCGTTAGCGAATAAACCAGCAAAAGATATTCATTTTCACTAACCTTCATAAACCTTCCTCAGATGACAGTCCTATAACATCAGGTTATACATACACTTATGTTTTGTTCGAAAATGTGCATATTTAGAGCTGAAATCAGTGGTTATCCATTATGCTAACGTAGCATCTTTTTCCCAGAATGTGCGGATATTTCTATTAGACTCTCACCTATTCTGACCAAATARCTATTCATAAACATTACAAAAAAATACATGTTGTATAGGAAATGATAGATACACTAGTTCTTAATGCAATCGCAGTGTTAGAATTCTAAAAATATCTTCATTACGACATAAGGCTTATGTTATAGCGAGAGAGTGGCCAAAACCTGGGCGCAAAACTACTAGTACGCAGTTCGACAGATATATGAAATAGCATCACAAAATGGGTCCTACTTTTGGTGATCTTCCATCAGAATGTTGTACAAGGGGTCCTTTGTCCAGAACAGTCGTTATTTGGATTTAGAACATCGTTTTTCCCTCTTGAATTAGCAAGCACACTGGCCAAGTGGCGCGAAGCTCTCCATCGTCAACAAACACAGACAACGCAACACGCCTAACGTCCCGAAAAAATTACAATAATATAAAATAATAATAATAAATAATAATAATAAATAATAATAAAAAACTATATTGAAAAAACATACTTTACGATGATATTGTGACATGTATCAAATAAAATCAAAGCCGGAGATAGTATTCGCCTATAACGACAGCTTTCCAGAAGGCAATTCCAGGTTCATCTTCGCGCTTTCCAGAAAACAGGAAATGGCGGACACGTCATTCCAAGAGGATTTATTCCACCTCAGACCAAGATAATCACTTCATTTCTTCTCTCACTTCCTCTTGACATCTAGGGGAAGGTGTATGACGTGCATGTATACTCATACGTATCATGCCCATTTAAAGGCAGGTCCTTGAACAGAGCATCATTTTCAGACTTTCCACTTCCTGGTCAGAAAGTGTGCTGCCAAATGAGTTCTGTTTTACTCACAGACAAAATTCAAACGGTTTTAGAAACTAGAGAGTGTTTTCTATCCAATAGTAATAATAATATGCATATTGTACGAGCAAGAATTGAGTACGAGGCCGTTTAAATTGGGCACGATTTTCCCCCAAAGTGAAAACAGCGCCCTCTGTCCTCAACAGGTTAACCTTTATTTAACGAGGCAAGTCAGGTAAGAACAACTTCACATCTAAAATGACTGCCTACACCGGCCAAACCCAGGCAATGCTGGGACAATTGTGCGCCGCCCTATGGTACTCCAATCGCAGCCGGTTGTGATACAGCCTGGATTCGAACCAGAGTGTCTGAAGTGACACCTCTAGCACTGAGATGCAGTGCTTTAGACCGCTGTGCCACTCAGGAGCCAACTCAGATAGTTAAATAGTTAACCAATAGCTACTCGGACTAACTATTTAACAGTCTTATTGCTTGAGGGTAGAAGGTTAGTATTTACTGCCGTTTACCTTGCCCTTTAAGGGGTTGAGTGGAACAGGAAAATGCAACCCACACCATAACAGAGCCGCCAGAACCCTCATTTACTCAAGTGTTTCCATTATTTTGGCAGTTACCTGTATCACTGAAGACTAAAATAGCTAGTGGTGGTGTGCCAAAAAAAGTATGGCAGCTGCTATTCCAAACATAGAACTACTCCTAAGCTACTTGTAGCATTCACGAACTGCATCCCAAATGGTACCCTATTACACATACACTGCTGGCAGGTAGCCTAGTGGTTAGAGCGTTGTGCCAGTAACCGAAAGGTTGCTAGATTGAATCCCCGAACTGACAAAGTAAAAATCTGTCATGATTGTAAATAAGATTATTTTCTTAACTGACTTGCCTAGTTAAATAAAAAATAAAAAATAGGGAATAGTAGGTGGAACACAGACACTATTAACCCTTATAGATTTCATTGTCATGACTGTCCTGTGAGGATCCAAATGGGTCATATCAGGAGGTTTTTAAAGATAGGAATGTGATTTTAGGAGCCATAAGAGAATGTGTCTCCTATAAACTTTACACAGTAAGTAGCCACGCCCCGAGTGAGGTCAAAGAGCATGTCAGCCTGACAGAACTGTCTCTTACGACCATAGTGCATAAAGGGATTGGTAAAGAAATGAACATTTAGACCAAAAAGCCGTCGAGCTGCAGCTCACATCCAAAGTGGTTTGAACCCTGAATACCAACACGAGGAAGAGGCGAGAAGCTCAGCTGATTAGCTGTCATAAGAAAAGTATCTAGAAAAGCTAATTTAAGTGGGACCGCTGTACTACTCTTCTAAAATCATCATGGGAACCATAGACACAGCTGGCTAGCCTATCTTCCAGTTAAACAACAATGAACACAGTGCCAACAATGCCACAGTGCTGGCAGCTAACCAACCAGGTTCAATGTTAGCTAGTTAAACAACAATGAACACAGTGCCAAATCATGTCGTTACTACCCTGCATGAATACGGCTCTGGGATACGAATAATAACGTCAGCTAGGCAACCAGCTAGCTAACAGTACACTTTAGCTTTAAATAAAAACACTTCCTGTCAAAATTAGAAACGTGTAATATCTGAAAATGTAGCTAGTTAACGCTGGACTATCTTACCTGTATACATCACCATGCATGATGGACGCATCTCCCTGTCAGGAACGCCATACCGCCAGTCCTTAGTTTGAAGATGTAATCCAGAGACAGGTGTTTTCTCCATCTCTTTACTTATCATACTCTAATTCCACTGATTTCAAAACTTGATTCCCCAGAAAGTGGAGCGCAACACTTATGCAGCTCCACTACACAATACATTTAAAATAAACCGGCGTCCAACAGGATTACCAACACAGACTGACGAGCTCAAATAGACAGAAGCCCTCTATATGGCAGACCAATCCGAACTCATCTCTCGGCATGTCCAGCCCACTCATTATCTCAGCCAATCAGGACTAGTGGGAAGGTTACTGAGACACATGAAAGTTCACATATTTCGAGAAGGCATTTCTGCCAAAGAACGCATTTTGAAATGTTTTTATAAAATGTTTAAACGGCTCTCCTGTGAAGTCGTGACTTGCGACATACGCTTTGTTTCCTGAATCGGATCACATATGTTGTGTCAGTCCGCTAGGGACGTTTTCCTTATATATTAAGTGTGTATGTTATTCTGTGTTATCATTTAGTTAGCTAGTAAATACATAATTAAACCAATTTGTGTAGTACTGAATCATAACTAAGAATGGGKTTTTTTGCAGATGCAGGAGGTTATGACTGTTCAGAATGATGATATGATAAGAGGTTATGATCAATACGTTGACTGTTTTTTGGATGTGATAGGTAAAGACCTTTAGAGTTTAATTTGGGATATGGTAAGTCTTTAAACAACTGGTCTCGTGGTGCCCCAAATTTGTAATGAGTTAATTGTTCCATGATTAATTTAATCGGGTAACAATTAAACATAGTTAGTTGAGTCGATAAATAACAGTCATCAGATTAATGAAAGTAAAGTCACGATACCAAGCACACTGCAAAAACCCGACAGCACTTCTTTACCATGGCATTTTTGATTAATCACAATAGAAATGGAAAGAGAATTGGATGAATAGGTAGTGCTGAGCGATTAGTGCTTTTTGAGGTCGGTTGCAGTTTCAATTATTTAAATGCATTATGAAATAATGAGATTACAATTATTTCAGCTATTTAATGGAAATTCTAAAGCCAAAAATAGTAAACATTCAATTGCAAAAACAGTGAAAAAATGTTATTCTCTCTGTCAGGTCCATATAGAAAAATTGTAAATTACTATGAAATAATACAATATTTCAGTTGTGTATATTATTTTGTTTCATTTTATGACTTTATAATTTTTCCTTCTTTAAAGTCAGCATCTCATCTCTGCTCAGGCAGTAGCAGCCAGCCAGCCAGCCAGTCAGACAACCATCTAACGTTATCTCTGATCTCATCATAATGTATTTCTTCTTCTTTGGTATTATGGCGGTCCGCAAACAAATATTATAGATGCATGCCGCCACCTACTGTATTGGCTGTGTACCTGTAGTATGAATTCATTACACTTTGTGAAAAAATTGCCCAACCAACTAACCCTGCACCCATTAAAACCTCACCACTATTCCACTACTTTGGACCTATCTGATCCTACTCTAGGCCAGCAGCCTGGGAGGACAAAACACTATCATTCAAAACATCTTCTAACTCTTCTGCAATAAAATCTCGTACGCCCAAGTACTTCTCTGCAGCTGCCACCACAACATCTATCCTCTGTGATTTACGTTCCATTCCTGCGCTACAATTCACAACCAATGAATGCCAAAAAAACAACCTTACTGAAGCACATGTTATTCCTATCAATATCTATTGGCCTCGGCCTACTCACAGGGATCCTCTTAGGATCTCTCACTCTGGACCCATCTTCCTCTACTACTCTTAGCACTGCCTCAGCATATGACACCTTCTGCACTACACTGATCCTGGCAACCTCAACCTCCCTTTCTCTCACCAGACACAACTTTTTCCACCGATACTACACAGGAATCTCCTTCCTACACACTGCTGCCACATGACCATAAACTTGACAAATAAAACACTGTAATGGATTCGGAACAAAAGCTCTCACGGGACAACTGACACATCCTAACTTGACTTCATCTGGTAAAGACTGCATCAAAACTCAGTAGTACAGATAGTGTCTTCTCTGTTTCACCACGCTCACCACCAGGTCTGCGTCGGACCAAACGGCGGGCGTCACAGACACCGGGAATCTTTAACTTCAGTTGATCATCCTCAACACATTACACCACTTCTTTCAACGGCGCCCTGCTCCGGATAGGAAAGCAAGTCACAGTTCTTGTCCCAAGTCACGAGGTGTTGAGTGCACGCCCCCTCTGGATGGCAGAAACGATAAAAAAATCTACACGATTCCACTTCGAGTCACTTTCACCAACCCAACATTACCCAACCTCTTCTCCACCCGACCTGACACCACATATGGATCTGCCAGAAAGCAAAAATTGCTCTCCCACTGGGCCAGAATAATCTTTGTCATCATCAGGACGAGGTTCAAATTCGGCGTTCTTTACCGCACCCGCCACCACAGTTAATTCATCCTCAATCTCGTTATGTTCAATTTCCTTCTGTAGCTCTTCCAAAAGTTCAGTGTGATCTACCACTCCATCTTCACTCAAAACATGTTCTTCCTTTTGTTCCTGTCCGCGATCTTCTCCTTCATTAGATCTTCCAGAAGGATTGTGCATTCCACTGTTCCATATTTACTTATAATATGTTCCCCTTTCTTCCTTTCTTCCTTACCCCTACCTCATAGCCACCCCATACTGTACTGTCTTTAGTAATCCTATTTAGCTAGGCTTGCCTGCCTAAGTATGCTGCAGAGCTGACAATAATTGTACACATTTTTCGAAGTAGATAAACCATACTTTCACAAACTGTCTCTATCCCGCTCTTTTGTCATTGTGTTGTGTACTTTCCTCTCTCATGCGGAGGCATATGTGGTCTGTGTGTATCTAACCTAACGTAGCAGGCGTGAGTGTACCCATCTCTGTCCGATCCGGAAAAGAACAGGCGCATTGGATTTTGGTCATTGTCATTCATTACCACGTTTCTGCACTGAACTAGGTTGAATAGTTGCTTAATGCAAACTACAACTCCCTTCAGCCCAGCGTCCCATATACAGTTGAAGTCGGAAGTTTACATACACTTAGGTTGGAGTCATTAAAACTCCTTTTCAACACATTTCTTGTTTACAAACTATAGTTTTGGCAAGTCAGTTAGAGCATCTATTTTGTGCATAATTTTTCCAACAATTGTTTACAGACAGATTATTTCACTTATAATTCACTGTATCACAATTTCAGTGGGTCAGAAGTTTACATACACCACGTTGACTGTACCTTTAAACAGCTTGGAAAATTCCAGAAAATGATGTCATGGCTTTAGAAGCTTCTGATAGGCTAATTGACATCATTTGAGTCAATTGGAGGTGTACCTGTGGATGTATTTCAAGGCCTACCTTCAAACTCAGTGCCTCTTTGCTTGACATCATGGGAAAATCTAAAGAAATCAGCCAAGGCCTCTGCAAAAAAAATTGTAGACCTCCACAAGTCTGGTTCATCCTTGGGAGCAATGTCCAAATGCCTGAAGGTACCATGTTCATCTATACAAACAATAATACGCAAGTATAAACCCCATGGGACCACGCAGTCGTCATGCCGCTCAGGAAGGAGACGCGTTCTGTCTCCTAGAGATGAACATACTTTGGTGCGAAAAGTGCAAATCAATCCCAGAACAACAGCAAAGGACGTTGTGAAGATGCTGGAGGAAACAGGTACAAAAGTATCTATGTCCACAATAAAACGAGTCCTATATCGACATTACCTGAAAGGCCGCTCAGCAAGGAAGAAGCCACTGCTCCAAAACCCCCATAAAAAAGCCAGACTACAGTTTGCAACTGCACATGGGGACAAAGATACTAGAGAAATGTCCTCTGGCCTGATGAAACAAAAATAGAACTGTTTGACCATAATGACCATCGTTATGTTTGGAGGAAAATGGGGGAGGCTTGAAAGCCGAAGAACACCATCCCAACCGTGAAGCACAGGTGTGGCAGCATCCTGTTATGGGGTGCTTTGCTGCAGGAGGGACTGGTGCACTTCACAAAATAGATGGCATCATGACAAATTAAAATGATGTGGATATATCGAAGCAACATTTTAAGACATCAGTCAGGAAGTTAAAGCTTGGTCGCAAATGGGTCTTCCAAATGGACAATGACCTCAAGCATACTTCCAAAGTTGTGGCAAAATGGCTTAAGGACAACAAAGTCAAGGTATTGGAGTGGCCATCACAAAGCCCTGACTTCAATCCCAAGGAGGCCTACAAACCTGACTCAGTTACACCAGCTCTGTCAGGAGGAATGGGCCCAAATTCACCCAATTTATTGTGGGAAGCTTGTGGAAGGCTACCCGAAACGTTTGACCCAAGTTAAACAATTTAAAGGCAATGCTTCCAAATACTAATTGAGTATGTAAACTTCTGACCCACTGGGAATGTGCTGAAATAAATCATTCTCTCTACTATTATTCTGACATTTCAAATTCTTAAGGGAATTTTTACTTAGATTAAATGTAAGGAATTGTGAAAAACTTAGTTTAAATGTATTTAGCTAAGGTGTATGTAAACTTCTGACTTCAACTCTAGTTCATGACTTAATTTCTCTCGTGAATGATTAGATTTATTTTCAGAAAAATGGTGTGTTGAGCTCACAAAACAAATGAAATGGAATGGAATTCAAGTAATTGAACTGACGTCTGTCAATTAGTTGTTTAATAACCGGGAAAAAATGCAATTTCAGTTAATCGCTCATTAATACTAATAGGACGTCAATAACAATTAACGTTATCAATAGCTTTGAAACCCTCAAAACCCGTGGAACACCTTGGGACTCTTCATCATGCCGCATTCTGGTTCATGGTGAAGTGATGGAAGCAAGGGGTTATGGGTAGGAACAGGAAGTGCGTTTTTTTTGTTGATTCCAGCCTACAAACAGAAACTAAAACAACAAGCTCCCGCGCTCAGGTCTGTTCAACGCTGGTCCGACCAATCTGAATCCACGCTTCAAGACTGCTTCGATCACGCGKATTGGAATATGTTCCGCATTGCGTCCAACAACAATATTGACGAATATGCTGATTCGGTGAGCGAGTTCATTAGGAAGTGCATTGACGATGTCGTACCCACAGCAACGATTAAAACATTCCCAAACCAGAAACCGTGGATTGACGGCAGCATTCGCGTGAAACTGAAAGCACGAACCACTGCTTTTAACCAGGGCAAGGTGACCGGAAGCATGACCGAATACAAACAGTGTAGCTATTCTCTCCGCAAGGCAATCAAACAGGCTAAGTCCCAGTACAGAGACAAAATCGAGTCGCAATTCAACAGCTCAGACACAAGAGGTATGTGGCAGGGTCTACAGTCAATCACGGATTACAAAAAGAAAACCAGCCCCGTCGCGGACCAGGATGTCTTGCTCCCAGACAGGCTAAACAACTTTTTTGCCCGCTTTGAGGACAATACAGTGCCACTGACACGGCCCCCTACCAAAACCTGCGGGCTCTCCTTCACTGCAGCCGAGGTGAGTAAAACATTTAAACGTGTTAACCCTCGGCAAGGCTGCAGGCCCAGACGGCATTCCCAGCCGCGTCCTCAGAGCATGCGCAGACCAGCTGGCTGGTTGTGTTTACGGACATATTCAATCAATCCTTATCCCAGTCTGCTGTTCCCCACATGCTTCAGAGGGGCCACCATTGTTCCTGTTCCCAAGAAAGCTAAGGTAACTGAGCTAAACGACTACCGCCCCGTAGCACTCACTTCCGTCATCATGAAGTGCTTTGGAGACTAGTCAAGGACCATATAACCTCCACCCTACCGGACACCCTAGACCCACTCCAATTTGCTTACGCGCCAATAGGTCCACAGACGACGCAATCGCAACCACACTGCACACTGCCCTAACCCATCTGGACAAGAGGAATACCATGTGAGAATGCTGTTCATCGATTACAGCTCAGCATTTAACACCATAGTACCCTCCAAACTCGTCATCAAGCTCGAGACCTGGGTCTCGACCCCGCCCTGTGCAACTGGGTCCTGGACTTCCTGACGGGCCGCCCCCAGGTGGTGAGGGTAGGTAACAACATCTCCACCCGCTGATCCTCAACACTGGGGCCCACAAGGGTGCGTTCTGAGCCCTCTCCTGTACTCCCTGTTCACCCACGACTGCGTGGCCATGCACGCCTCCAACTCAATCATCAAGTTGCGGATGACACTAACAGTGGTAGGCTTGATTACCACAAACGACGAGACGGCCTACAGGGAGGAGGTGAGGGCCCTCGGAGTGTGGTGTCAGGAAAATAACCTCACACTCAACGTCAACAAAACAAAGGAGTGATTGTGGACTTCAGGAAACAGCAGAGGGAGCACCCCCCTATCCACATCGACGGGTCAGTAGTGGAGAAGGTGGAAAGTTTTAAGTTCCTCGGTGTACACATCACGGACAAATTTAATTGGTCCACCCACACAGACAGCGTTGTGAAGAAGGCGCAGCAGCGCCTCTTCAACCTCAGGAGGCTGAAGAAATTCGGCTTGTCACCAAAAGCACTCACAACCTTCTACAGATGCACAATCGAGAGCATCCTGTCGGGCTGTATCACCGCCTGGTACGGCAACTGCTCCGCCCACAACCGTAAGGCTCTCCAGAGGGTAGTGAGGTCTGCAGAACGCACCACCGGGCCAACTACCTGCCCTCCAGGACAGCCTACACACCCGATGTCACAGTGAAGCCATAAAGATCATCAAGGACAACAAACCACCAAGCCACTGCCTGTTCACCCCGCTATCATCCAGAAGGCGAGTCATACAGTGCATCAAAGCAGGACCGAGAGACTGAAAAACAGCTTCTATCCAAAGGCCATCAGAACTGTTAAACAGCCACCACTAACATTAGGCGGCGCTAGCCAACATACTGACTCAACTCCAGCCACTTTAAAAATGGGAATTGATGGAAATTATGTAAAATTTACCACTAGCCACTTAAACAATGCCACTTAATATAATGTTTACATACCCTACATTACCCATCTCATATGTATATACTGTACTCTATATCATCTACTGCATCTTGCATCTTATGTAATACATGTACCACTAGCCACTTTAAACTATGCCACTTTATGTTTACATACCCTACAGTACTCATCTCATATGTATATACCGTACTCTAATAACCATCTACTGCATCTTGGCCAATGCCGTTCTGTAGCCACACTCATTCATATATTTTAATGTACATATTCTTTATCCCTTTACACTTGTGTGTGTGTATAAGGTAGTAGTTGTGGAATTGTTAGGTTAGATTACTTGTTGGTTATTACTGCATTGTCGGAACTAGAAGCACAAGCATTTCGCTACACTCGCATTAACATCTGCTAACCATGTGAATGTGACTAATAAAATTTGATTTGATTTGATTTGATTTGATTTTAATAATGTTTGTTAAAGAGGAGGATAAGGAGGAAGCCATTTTGTCTGGTGCCTTCAAACTGCATCATTGCTAGATCATCTGATGCATAGGTTATTCTTGGAAGTAGAGGATATTGCTGACTCTCGTGGAATTTCATGTCAACTCCTCCTGTTAGAAACGTATATAACTTGATGATGTATCATGTTCATGTTCTGAATGTATAGCTAGTTCCATTAGGATTATTTTATTTTTTAACTTTATGAATCTGAGAAATTCAGCATAAACAAATTAAAAGAAAGAGAGGTGTAATGTTAACAGATGGGAAGAGAAGTGAGTGGAAACGAGCGATATGGCATACCACACTTTTTATTTCTATGCTAATATCTGTGTCACATGTCAGTAGACGTCCCTGAAGGGAAAAGCATGCAGGTTTCTTTGTGTATTATATTTCTGCCTGTCATACAGAAAACAACCTACACCATATGTTTTTTGTAAACCCACCATAAAGCAACTTTGATATAACTTCCCTAGAGAAATAACATTGCATTAGGTCCAGGAAACACATTCAGAAGGCTTCGAAGAGTTCTCCTTAGAGTTCGAGTTTTCTCGTCTGTCTTTGGTAGGAGAGAAAGCAGTGATGGCTCAACACTCGACAGTTCTCCAGTATTTTCACTGACAACGTTCCAGGGAGTAGAAGTGTTGATAGAGATAGTGGAAGTGTTGAGAATATCATTGGAGAATAGGAGAATCTCAGATGCTTAGTTTCTGTTCTTCAAGGAGTCCCTCTCAAGATAATTTTGTGTTCAAAATGGATTTTGCCAACTGCTGCTAATAAGGAACTTTGGGTTTTTAAGGAAAATGCTCAAGTTGTTATTTTGTAACACTGTTACCAAAAATAAACCATGACGTGCTCTCAAACTGCCAAAATAATCACTTTTTCAACCATTTGTCTGTTTAACTTCTCTTGGGTAGGGGGCAGCATTCGGAATTTTGGATGAAAAGCATGCCCAAATTAAACTGCCAGCTACTCATCTCCAGAAGATAAGATATGCATATTATTAGTAGATTTGGATAGAAAACACGGAAGTTTCTAAAACTGTTTGAATCATGTCTGTGAGTATAACAGAACTTATTTAGCAGGCGAAACCCCGAGGACAGTTAGCAGGCGAAACCCCGATTCTTTTGTGTAATGAAGAAGTACGGCCATCTTGAAGGAGGGTCACTCGAAGTGTCCTGTTTGTTAGAAGCGCATGACCAGAAAGCTAGCTACAGTTGGTTTTAATCCTGTATTGAACACAGATCATCCCGTCTTCAATTTGATCGTTTATTTACGTTAAAAAATACCTAAAGTTGTATCACAAAAGTGGTTTGAAATTTTTTGGCAAAGATTACAGGTAACCTTTGAGATATTTTGTAGTCACGTTTCACAAGTTGGAACTGGTGTTTTTCTGGATCAAACGCGCCAAATAAATGGACATTTTGGATATATATCGACGGAATTAACCAAACAAAAGGACCATTTGTGATGTTTATGGGACATATTGGAGTGCCAACAACAGAAGCTCGTCAAAGGTAAGGCATGAATTATATTTTTATTTCCGCGTTTTGTGTCGCGCCTGCAGGATTGAAATATGCTTCTCTCTCTTTGTTTACAATGGTGCTATCCTCAGATAATAGCATCGTTTGCTTTCGCCGAAAAGCCTATTTGAATTCTGACATGTTGGTTGGATTCACAACCAGTGTAGCTTTAATTTGGTATCTTTCATGTGTGATTTAATGAAAGTTTGATTTTTATAGTAATTAATTTGAATTTCGCGCTCTGCATTTTCTCAGGCTTTTTGCCAAGTGAGACAGTAGCGTCCCGCCTAAACTCAGATTTTTGGATATAAATATGAACTTTACCGAACAAAACATACATGTATTGTGTAACATGAAGTCCTATGAGTGTCATCTGATGAAGATTATCAAAGGTTAGTGATTAATTTTATCTCTATTTCTGCTTTTTGTTACTCCTCTCTTCGGCTGTCTTTTTCTGTGACTTGGCTCTAACCTAACATTATCGTTTGGTGTGCTTTCGTCGTAAAACCTTTTTGAAATCTGACACTTTGGCTGGATTTACAACAAGTGTATCTTTAAAATGGTGTGAAATACTTGTATGTTCGAGGAACTTAAATTATGGGATTTCTGTTGTTTTGAATTTGGCACCCTGCAGTTTCACTGGCTGTTGACGAGGTGAGGTTAACTGACATTCAAATTCCTCCTTTCCCTCCATCATGTAGCCTCCGTGGGCAGTTATGCATCATACATAGCTGCACCTGAACTCTCCTATTCCAACTCCAACCCAACATTATATGCAGTGTTCATACAGAGGTGGCAGATAATGACTCCCACCATCTCTAGGGTCTGATTTGTATTCCGGTGGCCTTTCCCCTCCCGACGCAGAGGCCAGAGAGCTGGTTTAACATGCCCATAGAGACTACTAGGCACACCAGCCTCCCCACACCCCATCTGGATGTCTACTACAGGAACCCGTTATGATTCACTACATCGCTAAACCTCCCTTCCCAACACACAGCACTGGCAGACAGCCCCATTCCTCCTAGTTAGAGGTACTGCAGTTCATACTAATGGAATGTACTGAGTTGACATGATATGATTTCTCAATTCCATAGTAAAATAATAATGTTTTACTTTAAAGTATACCAAACAAAAACCATTTATTAGGAAGTTAAACAAACTATACAACTCTAAAGAACATGACTACTTTTAACAATTTCCACTAAGAATTTTACAAAAACACATTTACTCAAAGAGCAGTGCAGATGTAAAGTTTGGTAACAGAATGACAGTAAAATCTCCCTCAGTTCATGAAATATCTACTCCGAATTAAGATTCAAAGATGTCTGCTGAAATAATGGGGTGTCAGCTATGATACGACACCTTCCGTATGAAAAAATCTATCTTGGTTATTGAACTACACTAACAGAATGATCGTAACAGAAGGACATCATCTGTCCCTGATCTGTAGTATACAGAAATGCATGATTATGAATGTCATTCTCTTCATGGTGATGTACCTGAATAGGTACACAAAGGTTAAATATCTTTTTTTTTTTGGCTACCATTCTACACACTGGCTATTATTATAATGAGCTCCGTCCCCAAGCAAGGTCAAAATTGGTTGGACTGGACCAAATCTGTACATAGACTTTTCACAAGTTTGGACATCACAGTACAGCACAGTTGAGCACAGCACAGTACAGCAGAGTATAGTTCAGTACAGTAAAGTACAGTAGAGTAGAGTTCAGTACAGCAGAGTAGAAGATAATTGTGTAGTCTAGAGCGATTTTCTAGGTTAGCTAGCCAGCTTTTTTCGCCCTTTTAACGTAACTTAACGTAATCAACACTGCTAGCTAGCCAGCTAGCCACCGAATAGCAGCACTGTAGAAACTATTACACTCAACGGAACGACTTGATTAGTGTAGTGTTAGCTAGCTACATAGTTGTCTTTGCTGTCTTGTATCTAAGATAACTGTTGGAGTCTAGAGTAATTTCGGTTTTCTAGGTTAGCTTTTTCTAAGTTAGCTTCTTCTAGTTAGCGATTTTCTAGGTTAGCTAGCCAGCTATTTTTCGCCCTTTTAACGTAACTTAACGTAATCAACACTGCTAGCTAGCCAGCTAGCCACCGAATAGCAGCACTGTAGTAACTATAATTCAACGGAACAACGGAACGACTTGATTAGTGTGTGTTAGCTAGCTACATAGTTGTCTTTGCTGTCTTTGTATCTAAGACAACTGTGGAGTCTAGAGTATTTCGGTTAGCTAGCCAGCTTTCAAACAAAGTCAACAACGCAGGCACGCTAGCTAGCCTACTTCAGCAGTACTGTATCATTTAATCATCTTAGTCAATAGATTTTTTGCAACGTAGGCTTAACTTTCTGAACATTCGAGAGGTGTAGTCCACTTGTCATTCCAATATCCTTTGCATTAGCGTAGCCTCTTCAGTAGCCTGTCAACTATGTGTTTGTCTATCCCTGTTCTCTCCTCTCTGCACAGACCATACAACCGCTTCACACCGCGTGGCCGCGGCCACCCCAGCCTGGTGGTCCCAGCGCGCACGACCCACGTGGAGTTCCTGGTCTCCGGTAGCCTCTGGAACTGCCGATCTGTGGCCAACAAGGCAGAGTTCATCTCAGCCTACGCTTCCCTCCAGTCCTCGACTTCTTGGCACTGACGGAAACATGGATCACCACAGATAACACTGCTACTCCTACTGCTCTCTTCTTCGTCCGCCCACGTGTTCTCCCACACCCGAGAGCTTCTGGTCAGCGTGGTGGTGGCACCGGGATCCTCATCTCTCCCAAGTGGTCATTCTCTCTTTCTCCCCTTACCCATCTGTCTATCGCCTCCTTTGAATCCATGCTGTCACAGTTACCAGCCCTTTCAAGCTAACATCCTTATCATTTATCGCCCTCCAGGTTCCCTCGGAGAGTTCATCAATGAGCTTGATGCCTTGATAAGCTCCTTTCCTGAGGACGGCTCACCTCTCACAGTTCTGGGCGACTTTAACCTCCCCACGTCTACCTTTGACTCATTCCTCTCTGCCTCCTTCTTTCCACTCCTCTCTTCTTTTGACCTCACCCTCTCACCTTCCCCCCCTACTCACAAGGCAGGCAATACGCTTGACCTCATCTTTACTAGATGCTGTTCTTCCACTAACCTCATTGCAACTCCCCTCCAAGTCTCCGACCACTACCTTGTATCCTTTCCCTCTCGCTCTCATCCAACACTTCCCACACTGCCCCTACTCGGATGGTTACGGGCCGTCCCAACCTCCGCTCTCTCTCCCCGCTACTCTCTCCTCTTCCATCCTATCATCTCTTCCCTCTGCTCAAACCTTCTCCAACCTATCTCCTGACTCTGCCTCCTCAACCTCTCTCCTCCCTTCTGCATCCTTTGACTCTCTATGTCCCCTATCCTCCAGGCCGGCTCGGTCCTCCCTCCCGCTCCGTGGCTCGACGACTCATGCGAGCTCACAGAACAGGGCTCCGGGCAGCCGAGCGGAAATGGAGGAAAACTCGCCTCCCTGCGGACCTGGCATCCTTTCACTCCCTCCTCTCTACATTTCCTCCTCTGTCTCTGCTGCCAAAGCCACTTTCTACCACTCTAAATTCAAGCATCTGCCTCTAACCCTAGGAGCTCTTTGCCACCTTCTCCTCCCTCCTGAATCCTCCTCCCCCCCCCCCCCCTCCTCCCTCTCTGCAGATGACTTCGTCAACCATTTTGAAAAGAAGGTCGACGACATCCGATCCTCGTTTGCTAAGTCAAAACGACACGCTGGTTCTGCTCACACTGCCCTACCCTGTGCTCTGACCTCTTTCTCCCCTCTCTCTCCAGATGAAATCTCGCGTCTTGTGACGGCCGGCCGCCAACAACCTGCCCGCTTGACCCTATCCCCTCCTCTCTTCTCCAGACTATTTCCGGAGACCTTCTCCCTTACCTCACCTCGCTCATCAACTCATCCCTGACCGCTGGCTACGTCCCTTCCGTCTTCAAGAGAGCGAGAGTTGCACCCCTTCTGAAGAAACCTACACTCGATCCCTCCGATGTCAACAACTACAGACCAGTATCCCTTCTTTCTTTCTCTCCAAAACTCTTGAACGTGCCGTCCTTGGCCAGCTCTCCTGCTATCTCTCTCAGATGACCTTCTTGATCCAAATCAGTCAGGTTTCAAGACTAGTCATTCAACTGAGACTGCTCTTCTCTGTATCACGGAGGCGCTCCGCACTGCTAAAGCTAACTCTCTCTCCTCTGCTCTCATCCTTCTAGACCTATCGGCTGCCTTCGATACTGTGAACCATCAGATCCTCCTCTCCACCTCTCCGAGTTGGGCATCTCCGGCGCGGCCCACGCTTGGATTGCGTCCTACCTGACAGGTCGCCCTACCAGGTGGCGTGGCGAGAATCTTTCTCCTCACCACGCGTTCTCACCACTGGTGTCCCCCAGGGCTCTGTTCTGGGCCCTCTCCTGTTCTCGCTATACACCAAGTCACTTGGCTCTGTCATAACCTCACATGGTCTCTCCTATCATTGCTATGCAGACGACACACAATTAATCTTCTCCTTTCCCCTTCTGATGACCAGGTGGCGAATCGCATCTCTGCATGTCTGGCAGACATATCAGTGTGGATGACGGATCACCACCTCAAGCTGAACCTCGGCAAGACGGAGCTGCTCTTCCTCCCGGGAAGGACTGCCCGTTCCATGATCTCGCCATCACGGTTGACAACTCCATTGTGTCCTCCTCCCAGAGCGCTAAGAACCTTGGCGTGATCCTGGACAACACCCTGTCGTTCTAACTAACATCAAGGCGGTGGCCCGTTCCTGTAGGTTCATGCTCTACAACATCCGCAGAGTACGACCCCGCCTCACACAGGAAGCGGCGCAGGTCCTAATCCAGGCACTTGTCATCTCCCGTCGGATTACTGCAACTCGCTGTTGGCTGGGCTCCCTGCCTGTGCCATTTAACCCCTACAACTCATCCAGAACGCCGCAGCCCGTCTGGTGTTCAACCTTCCAAGTTCTCTCACGTCACCCCGCTCCTCCGCTCCCTCCACTGGCTTCCAGTTGAAGCTCGCATCCGCTACAAGACCATGGTGCTTGCCTACGGAGCTGTGAGGGGAACGGCACCTCAGACCTTCAGGCTCTGATCAGGCCCTACACCCAAACTAGGGCACTGCGTTCATCCACCTCTGGGCTGCTCGCCTCCCTACCACTGAGGAAGTACAGTTCCCGCGCAGCCCAGTCAAAACTGTTCGCTGCTCTGGCCCCCCAATGGTGGACAAAACTCCCTCACGACGCCAGGACAGCGGAGTCAATCACCACCTTCCGGAGACACCTGAAACCCACCTCTTTAAGGAATACCTAGGATAGGATAAAGTAATCCTTCTGACCCCCCCCCCCCCCCCCCCCCTTAAACAGATTTAGATGCACTATTGTAAAGTGGCTGTTCCACTGGATGTCATAAGGTGAATGCACCAATTTGTAAGTCGCTCTGGATAAGAGCGTCTGCTAAATGACTTAAATGTAAAATGTAAATGTAAGATAGTTCGGTTCAGTACAGTATAGTTCAGTACAGTAAAATACAATACAGTAAATTATACTGTACTCTAGTGTGCTCTACTGTACTGTACTAAACTCTACTGTACAGTACAGAACTGTATTATACTGAACTATTCTCTCTTCTACATTTCTTTACTGTACTGTGCTGTCCAAACTTGTGAAACAGATGTCTAATTTCAAAAAATGTCAACATATATTTTCCCCATTCTATGCTTGGTTACAGATGTAGGATGAAAGATCTTAATTTGAGCCAGTTTGCTATGGCAGGAAAATAATCCTGCAGTAACAGGAAATGTTCATTCTTATGTGGATTATAATTAATGGACATTTTGTTGTAGGGGTTAATACATTTTTTGTTAGAGCAAATCAAGTCTGCCATTTTAAAGTGGAAATTACAAACTTTAGAAGCCTTTTTAAATACTGCTGTGGAAAACAAAGGGTATACAATACAGAGAGCCATTGTATACAAATGTACAGTACATCTAACCTGTGACTTAACCCGTATGGGTCATTCCACCTCAAAAAGCACAATAAAGAGAATTCGACACCCACCATCTCAAGATTAGAATTCCTGAAATATTATTTTGTTGAAATAAAATGTGATCTCTCGGAAATTAAGCTATTTAGGCCATTTTAATTAATTGGTTTCGTATAATTGTCAATAAATACAGTACCTAATATCCGATTTGGACCCTACTTCTTACTAACAATGAGTAAGACATGAGGAATCCAATAAAAGTATCAAAAGCCACCCAGGGACACCACACACCCAACGCAAAGCCCATCCTAACAACCAGTATACAGTATCCGTTCTTTATGTCTGACAAGTAGTATGCTGCGGCTTGGAGTATTGCTTTTTTATCCCCTTTTTCTCCCCAATTTCGATCTTGTCTCATTGCTCCAACTACCAATGGGCTCGGGCGGTGAAGGTCGAATCATGCGTCCTCCGATACATGACCCGCCAAACCGCGTTTCTTAACACCCATCCGCTTAATCCTGGAATCGAACCAGGATCTGTAGTGACGCCTCTAGCACTGCGATGCAGGGAGTATTGCATTTTCATCTTATGAAATGTATTTCCCGTGAATTTGGAATATGTTTTTTTCCCTTGTTCAGAGAAATTAGCCATTGAAGTCACTTGCATTATTTACTATGAATGAGTGTGAAAGTACCAGGTTCTGCCCACTAGATGCCACTGTTCCTACTACTGCAATGCCACTTTTCCTACCACTGCCACGTCCTTTAATCCATTTTGCTGTTCTCCTGTGTTGATTAAATGGATACATCTTGTGAAGAAAACCAACAACTTTTGCTAATGATGAAAATAAATAGTGTGGTCATCCTCACAATTCAATACAGTCATCCATGAAAGCAATTCAGTTTGCCTTTCTCTTTGGCTTAATCTGTGTACAGGAAACGGCCACTCTGTGTGTGTTAATTACCTTCAAATAAGGTAGGGATTAGTTAGACCATTCCTGGTAAACAAGCACACTATTAGGCTACAGAAGTTCTAATGGTTTCAATGTTATGGTCTCTAATGGTCTTCAATGGTAAAAGTAAAAAAACACACACAGTATATTGCTTTGCAATGGTATTGGGTTGGTTTATTTGGTAATTGTCAATAATCACACTTCATTTAGAGATGTTTCTAATAATTGTACTGTAATACATACCACTGCCATGCAATGGTTTATAATTTTATAATTTTATTAGGGTTGTCTTGTGCTGAACGATTAGTGATTAGGTATTTTTTAGGTTGGTTCGGTTTCGGTTGAATTATATATTTCTTTTCACGGTTTTCGATTTTGGTTTTGATACTTTTTTTTTTTTTTTACATGAAATGCATTATGCGGGTTGAATGCTGTAACAACACAGAATAAATCAATTAATAAAAGTCCCATGATGGTAGTGACTGCCCATTACTGCTCATCCCTTATCAACCATAATTTATTCACGTTACTTTACTTGAATAAAATATTTCAGTTGTTGTGTAAATTACATTTGTTTTATTTGATTATTTGATTATTTAATTCCAAGTCATCATCTCATCTCTATAGAGCTGCTGCCTATGCTGTCTGTCAAAAAGTACTTCTTCAAAGTAAATAAGACATACTTTTAAGACTGCTGAATACTAACTATCAATCACTTAGATCATGTATTTTCAGGTAGAGTTATCTCACAAAGAAACTGCTCTCTATCCGTCTCAATCGCGCATTCTTCTAGCAGGCGTAAAAGAAGCACAAACCCGACAAGTAGGCGCGCAATGGATTATGATCATTGTAGTTAATTAACACGTTTTCTGTGCTAAACGATGTGGAATATTGGCCTGTTGGAAACACAACTCCCTACTACATCGCACAGTTTGGGCTTGATCTGACTGATCTCAACATAAATGGAGAAATGTGTACATTGAGCTCACAAAAAAAATGGAATTCAAATAATTGAACTGACGTTGGTCAATTAGTTGTTGAAAAAAATCTAAATAACAAAATTTCTCAGCACTAGTGTTATCATAACATTTTAGTCACTAGTCCATTTCTCCATCAACATTTTGGGCTTGTAAGAAAAGTCTTCATATGAGAATTGAACCATAGGGATGGCCCTCTCAGAAAGCTGCCATTTGTTAACTATTCAAGGAGAATTGGGTTGAAGCAGTAGGTTGCTAAGAGAAAGACAAACTGAATTGCTTTCATGGAGGACTGGCTTGACACACAATTTATTTTCATCATGAGCAAAATCTATTGGTTTTCTACCAATTGTTGCAAGGAAAATGTTGTGATCCATTTAAAATCTCAGAGACCAATTGGTACACTCTGATTTACCACCGCAAGATATTCCTGAACAACGTGTATTTGCGCCCCTACTGGATGGAAATTACAAGTGTAATGGCTGTGCTCAATGCAATGGCACTTATAAATGCAGATCCTTCAAACACCCACAAACAGGGAAATCGATCCCAATCAAAGGTGTTATTACGTGCTCCACTAAGGCAGTTATTTATCTTCTAACTTGTCCTTGTGGTAAAAATTATGTGGGTAAAACAAAGCGCGAATTAAAAGTACGTATCTCAGAGCATCGTAGCACCATTAGGTGCAAAAACTTGACTTACCCAGTTGCGGCCCACTTTTTGGAGGCAGGCCACTCGATTTCGTCTCTGCGTCATATTGGTGTCGAACATGTCACCCTCCCTAGGAGAGGGGGTGACCTTGATAATTTATTGTTAAAACGAGAGGCTGCCTGGATCTTTAACTTAAAGACCCTTGCTCCCTTCGGTCTCAACGTAGACTTTGATCTGAAGCCATTCTTGTGATTATTGTGACTTTGCCATTGTAATTGTTTGTAAGCTTGTGTAGTCTAAAATGAATCTATGATCGTATGCTATCCATTCGTTTTTTGTATGCTGTTGTTTGTATACCATTTAATTTTTTGAGAATTAACCAATGATATTAGGCCACTCTTGGCCATGATTACAGACACCTGTGTGTCTTTTGACACTATATAAACGAGTCATCCCGCAGTGTTTGTGATTATACCCTGATGAAGACAGCTTGGCTGTCGAAACGTTGGATATTAAATTTTTGCATCTGAGCTCCTAGAGTGTGAGCTCCTTTATTTTCAAGTGATCCATTTAATAAACACAAGACACCATCAAAGGCTGTGGCAGTAGCAGGAACAGTGGTATTTATTTGGCAAAACATGGTACTTTCACACTTCAATAGGTTTAGTTTCCCATGGGACACCAGAGGACAATTGGAGACTGTCTCCGACCCACTTTGTCATGTTGAGTGTGTAACCCACACCATTAGGGGTAGTGTTGTCAGTTTCAATAGCCAACACACACACACACACACACACAGCTTTAAAGTGCAACCAAATATTTCACTGTGCAACCTGGAGTTTTAATTTGGGTTGCAAAGAAAATTCTATATTTTTTAGTATTCAATTATTATTCTTTAAATAATAATTGTTGTAACGATAAGGCTTCACACTACCGTTGTTTCCCGAGCGCAGATTCGTTAGTGTCATGCTTGTATCATTAATACAATGGAAATGGCGTGTTTCTAGCACAAACACTTCAAAAGATCTGACCCATTTTACCAGAGCAATGTTTTTTTCTTCCTGTGAGAGATTGGGGGGGCTGCATTTTACATTCATAAACTATGTCGCAGGCAGTTCTAAAACTACTCGTGGGCCTCATTGGTTTAACACGTTGTTCAGTCATGTTTGTTAACTCATTAGCTAGCTAGCTAACAACCTGGTTACTTTACCAGTATATCCAAACATTTTGGGGCACAGAAAGAAAGGAATAGGGATAACTTCTTCAGGAAATCAATGATCATAACAATGAATGTCTTGCATGTCATCATCACAAACATGACACTCTTAAAGAGCCAGTGTACAATTTTAAATGTAATGTATCTCAATATGGAAATAGTGCTTTTAAAAACCTCAATCTACAAGTGCTACCAATGATTATTTTGTAATTTAGAGCTTAGTACATTCATACAAACACCCTCATCGGCCTCTCCTCTCTCGGACCACCTGAGGAGAAGGTACAATATTTCTGTCCTCAGCCCCTCAACGAGCTCTCCTCTTAATCAGTGTAATGGCCCGTCCACTCCAACACCACACTGCTCGGCAAAAGAAGCCTTGCTCTCTTTTTCACCTGCCTTGATGGGAATCAATAGATAGACTCTGACATTGTTACAAGAAAATAGAGGGATCAGGAGAGTAAAATGACAAATAAGGGGAGTCTGTATCACATCGGCCCCCTGATGATCGGGATCAATTGGGCTGAGAGGAATATTTTGGCATGGAATTGAGATTTTGTCTGAAGAGGATTTTATTGTCGGTGTTCGTTGTCTCCTTGCGGACCGGGTGGAATGATAGGACTTATAAAACGGGGCAGTTGGGAAGATTAAATGTATCCTGTCCTCCACTTGAACAAACTGCTTCCGAGATGTGTAGCACTCAACCAGCAGAATAACTATTGTGTAATGGCAAGACAGAGAGTAAACAGATAATGTATTATTCTCGGGATTCAGTATGTTGCAGCTGACTCATTGGATAGATCATCTTGCAGAATTTATATCAGGATTCAATTCCAGAATTCGGCTGCATTGGTTGTGATGGGTCTCATTTGGATTATCCTTCTCGAGAGGTGACCGTCAGGAGTAGAGATTGAGACTTGACACATTAAGGACAGGGATTGTGTTGGACGGAAAGACTCAGATTGTATCAATTTAAATGTGGGAAATTACCATACTGGGCCAGACTTTGAGAACTCAATAAGATAAACAAATTAGATTTCAGTAATTTAAAAAAATTGTATTCTCTGTCTTATTCTCTTCCAGTGGACTGGCTACTCCTTGTGTGTGATCCAGGAAGACATTTAACAACTAACACTGACTTTAGGGAACAGAGGGGAACCAGACACACAGGCCAAGACACACATATCAAACCCCTGAGTCGACCCAAGGAGCTCGGTGAGAGGTGTATGTGGTGGGGGATTACATGTCATGATGTCAGGTCCTTCTGCTCATTATTAGACACACATGCACACACATACACATGCACACGTCAAGGGGATCAGAGAAACAGCAATTGAATTGGCTTGTGGGAATACGAAAAATGTGTTACATTCACGGCATACTGTCACTGCTGACAAAAGGAACGTCAAAGGTAACTTGGAAACCACAAGAACATAAGAGAGATTTCCCTGACGTATCCATGCCAAAAGCATCAGATACTGTGAAGCATAAGATATAAGAAATGATTCACTGACATGACATCACTGAGCTCTTCCAGCAGTCTTTCTGACAAAAACAATGCAATCACAACCCTTGCTGTATGCTTGGAAAATGTACTGGTTAGTTTGAATGTTTCAATCTGCAATGTATCTTCAGTATCGGTGATAGCATAGGCCTATTTCAGTGGCTAATATGTCCAACTCTGTTCTACACACCACCTGTATATTGTGAGGGAAAAATTACATATTTACCAGATTTATTTGATATTATTCATATTTAACTAATAGTAAGACATTTCTGTCCTACTAGTGTCTGTGTTTTTATGGTCTCCACTCTACCACTCTAGTTCCCTGCAGCTAATCTGGGTGTATAGTCAGTCACCAGAGATGGCTGACAAATGAGTTAAAGACTGCATTACATAGACAAGAATGTGTTTAACTAGGGATAGCTTAGGAGTAGAACAATCCCTCATTGTCTCAAAATCATTCTTGCATCAGATAAACTAAGCCAGGGTGGGGTTAAGACAACAACCCACATGCAGATAACGACAGGAGGAACCCAGAGTGGTATATGATGCCTCAATCTGCATGGGATGGGTGGAACCAATCATGACGAAGCATTTTTAGTGTCAGCTATATATAGTACTCTGTATTTGTGTAAAGGTTAGGTTACTCGGTCCAACACTCAAGGGTGTGGGGTCGACCAGCCCCATTATTGCAATAATTAATCGATATTAAATAAAGATGGTTGTTTGAAGAAATTACCAAGTCTCTCTCAGTACTGAATTTTCCACAACATTTTCCAAATACTTGACCACATAGTCTAAAGGGATCACTCCAGACTTGTTCTAAACTATGTAGAAAGCTCTTACCGTCCACACAGGCTGGCATGGCTCTTGTCGTCCCAGCGATCTGTCCCTTCTTACAGGCGCACCGTGCAGTCTGTCTGGCGATGGTCCGTCTGGGCTGACTGCTGTCCCTGTCCAGCATCACAATCTCACATGTCCCCGCCGCCAATTGACCTGGAAGTGGCATCACATAGAAAATACATTATGTCAGATTGGCAGAACATACTCTCTTAGGAAAAAAGGTGCTAAGTAGAACCATATAGGGTTCTTCAGTTTGTCCCCTTAGGGGAACCCTTGTTGGTGCTAAGTAGAAACCTTTGCAGAGAGGGTTCTAACTAGAACCTTTAGGGTTCTTCATAGAATCCCCTGTAAATGGTTCTACCAAGAACCTTCTATGAAGGGTTCTGCCTAGAACAATCTATGAAGGGTTCCAGCAAGAACACTTTTATCCTCTAAAGGTTCTTCCTAGAACCCTCTATGAACAGTTCTACCAACATTATTAATAACATTTAACTCTTTATGCCAATCAATTACATACAGTATATCATAAGGCCTTTCTTTGAGGGGCTAGTTATACACTAAATACGCCCGCATACTAGGTTTGTTCCAAGCAGAACCCGGCTAGGCGAAGCGAACGTCTGTGCCTCGCATACCTCCTAAAAAAGAAAGGGTATTTTTGGGGTCAAGTTTAAGGAGCTCCTTTGTCTGCAGGGAGAAACTTTGTAGTGGGGCAGGGGGAAAAGAGGAAGGCGCATCGGGGCTAGTCGCATTAGAAGGGGTGGGAGATTAGGAAATGTTGGACGGGCAAGGAGGCATGACTGAGTCAAATAGGAATCCTGACTTAATGAAGTGGTCTTTACAGTTTTTTACAATTGCTTACACACTAAAAGTGGTACTTGAGGGACACTCAGTGAAACCATTAACTCATGTACCTAATCTTCAGACCAAGTCTGCAAAACTGCAAGCCATTATCTGCTTTACACTTAGTTTGYAATTGTAAAACACAGTTTTTGTAAAACACTAAACACAGTTCTCTACATTAGACATATATCATTCAAAACTAACATGTCCTGTGTTTCGTTTGGAAAACACCGCCATTCAAAATGCCACACTCATTTGCCGATTACCTACACCCAGTGCTCACGTGTGAAAACACTTACAGCTAATTACTTTACTTAGAAATCACAGCTTGAGCACTATAAATTGGCTTCAGGTTGGCTTTCTTGATTTGGACAACAATGGAGGCCAATTTTGGAAAGAGGGTTAGAGGAAGAGGAGTGAGAGTAAGAGGGGGAAGAGGATGAGGACGAGGAGGAAGGAGAACAATCACAGATGCGATCCGGTCCACTTTGGTTGACCATGTGGGCAACCATGGTTTGAGTTTCAGGGAGGCTGGGCAGAGGGTCCAGCCTAACTTGAGCTGCTACACTACAGCAAGTGTCATCTGGACATTTCGAAATGAGAACAGGTAAGTAAAACTACCTTCTATACCATGCTACTGCACTTACAGCACAACATTAACATTTCATTTCATACTGAAAGAAATTCTACACCCTAACCATTCACATGATTTTGAAGAATTGCTAGACAATGCTTCAATGGAGGAAGAAACCAGCTGTTCACAGCAGAGCAGGAACAACACATAATGAATATGGTCATTGCAAACAACCGCATAAGTTTACGACTACTGCAACACCACATCACTGACAACAGTATTCCATAACACAAATAGGGTGAGTTTATCTGCACTTAGTGGTCTCCTGGAATGCCATCAGATTCGTATGAAGGTCTACAGAGTACCATCTGACAGTGAAACAACTGTGCTATGAATATGTACAAGTAAGCTATCCTGTCATTGGTACTGTATTCCAGTGTATTGTGCTACATATTGACTGCTCTGTCTAATCATACTGTCATACAATGTCTTGTCTGTTTCAGAGTTATAGAACTAGATGCTGCTGCAGAGCATCATGATTTCGTCTACATTGATGAGGTCGGCTTCAACCTAGTCAAAAAACTAAACAAAACGGAGAAGAAACCTCATAGGACACCGCATCAATGTCCCTGGATAGCGTGGTGGCAACATCAAAATGTGTGCAGCCATTAGTCAGAACAGTGTCTTTCATCATGCCACGCTTAGTCCTTACTATACTACCCACATTATCACCTTCCTTGACACCCTGCATAATTTCCTCATTCCCAATGGCCAGAGCAGTCCAGGTTTGTTATCTGGGACAACGTAAGTTTCCACCGGGCTGCTCTGGTCCGCAATTGGTTCATTGACCAGCCGCAAGTTTTGATGCTCAACCTGCCACCATATTCTCAATTTCTTAACCCAATAGTTATTTTTAGCGTGGCGTTGGAAGGTGTATGATCGCCAACCCCACCAACACATACCCCTTCTCCAGGCGATGGAGGAGGCCTGTGGTGACATAGACAAGGGGGCATGCCACTTCCCCCGCTGTTTAGCCAGCGAGAACATCGCTTGTGATGTTGATGCGGCGCTGTGGCTAGACCCAAATAGGAGACAGGATGCACCGTAACAAGCCTATTTGTTTATCTTCTACTGTATTTGTTTTGGCTGTTACTGTTCATCCTGAAATCTGGATGCAAATACAATGTTTTTAGAAAAATACTTACTTTTTCCCCAGCCTTGCATTTCTGTTTTATAGTGTAAATATATACTGAATATGCATACACTGTATATTTGTGCACGTACGTGTGAGTGCAGTGGACTCCACTGAACATGCAAAAGACACATGATAGTAGTCATTTATCACATCCGTGTGTAGTTGGCATCTATAAGAGCTAATCATTTGATGGTTTGTGTGTAGAGTTTTAATGCAAAAAACATAATTTGGAGAAGAGTAAAAATACTTTTGAATTAAGTGTTTGGTTTTGCAAGAGGTGTGATGTTTTGTGTGTTTTGGGATTTTGTGTGTAGTCTAGAGAAAAGGTGCCATAGTTTCAGAAATCATGTGTAAGCAATTGTCAAACTGTAAAGAGCTCAGCCATGTGCTTGTCAGCAACAACCACACCAACTTTAAGGGACATGGGCAGCTGTGAGGAGGGTTTATTCTCCAGGTCTTTAACTGTTTTCCAGAACTTCTTGGTTAGACTCTGAGAGAACTGCTCCAACCTCTTTCAGCTAGGGGGCACTATTTTTATGTTTGGAAAAATAACGTTCCCAAGGTAAACTGACTATTTCTCAGGCCCAGATATTAGAATATGCATATAATTGACAGATTAGGATACAAAACACTAAAGTTTCCAAAACTGTCAAAATATTGTCTGTGTATAACAGAACTGATTTTGCAGGTGAAAACCTGAGGAAATCCAACCCGGAAGTGCCTTTTATTTGGAAAAATCCCTGTTCAATTGCCTGCCCTTCCATTTTCAAGGGGTATCAACCATATTCATTTTCCAATGGCTTCCTCAGGCTGTGGCCAGGCTTTAGACATAGTTTCATGCTTTTATTTTGAAAAATGAGCGAGAATTATCAAAACGCGTCGGGTGTCCTTTGATTAGTTCATGCGCCCGAGAGTTGTAGCTCGACATTTTCTTTCTCTGTAGTATTGAATAGTTTACCGTCCGGTTGAAATATTATCGATTATGTATGTTAAAAACAACCTAAGGATTGATTATAAAAAAACTTTGACATGTTTCTATGAACATTACGGATACTTTTTGGCATTTTCGTCTGCCCTTCAAGACCGGAACGAGCCTGTGGTTTTCTGAACATAACGCACAAACCAAATGGCGGTTTTTGGTTATAAAACTAATCTTTATTGAACAAAAATAACATTTATTGTGTAACTGGGAGTCTCGTGAGTGCAAACATCCGAAGATTATCAAAGGTAAGTGATTAATTTTATTGCTTTTCTGACTTTCGTGACCAAGCTAATTTGCGGTTAGCTGTTCTTACTGTTTTGTCTAGTGATTGATAAACTCACAAACGCTTGGATTACTTTCGCTGTGAGGCATATTTTCAAAATCTGACACGATAGCTTGTTAATCCACCTAARATGTGTTTTGGTATATTTCACTTGTGATTTCATGATTATAAATATTTTTKGTATTTTCTTTTAATTTGGCGCTCTGCTATTCAGCGGTTGTTTACGAAAATGATCCCGCTGAAGGGATCCGTGCGGCAAGAAGTTAACGAGTTACCGTCTCCCGTCTCAGTCTCATTCTGAACGTTGCATAATCCTTGGATCCGCAAGAACCTCAGCCTTTCTGAATATTCAGTACTGCACAAATTGATTTAGTCATTTATTTACTAAGTAAACGATAACACAGAATACACATACACACTTACATGAGATAAAAGTCCCTAGTGGACTGACAAGATATGACGGCTGAGGGAGGGGTAGGTAAAGAGAGAGAGGGACAAAGAGAGACAACACTTGGATACATTTGGAACCTACGCTCAAAGGAATAGTAATACTTTGCACATGAACCACCGCTCATTCGGATAAGAAATGCAATGTATATATTTGCGCGTAGATGTCTTTCTCTGTCATCTCTCAGTTGAAACCAATCGATCCGTCTATGGGGAGTGGCTCGATGTAAGGCTCTGGTTGTCCACCAGAAGTCACAATGTCCTTCTTAGTTGTAGAGCTTCTCTGGTAGTGAAGTGTTTGTTAGACAGATACTTCAGATGCACCAACTGTTGTCTGAGATGGGATTCTTCCTTCAGTCAAAGTTCTAGGACCACTTTTACATGCACAGCTGCCGACTCTGAATGTTTCTGGTCTCGTAGGTGAGGTTATCTTCTCATCTAGTGTTGAGGTTGAAAGCTTCAGAGTTTCTAACCATTTCAACGTGTGAACCATGGTCTCACATCTTTTGGTCTCCACGCTGTCAGGTCTGGTAGTTTCAACCATTCGTAAAGTCCGGCTCACACTGTCCATCTGCTCCGGTGGATTATTCAGGGTTCAGCTCCCGACCACTTTACAGCTCCCGACCACTGAACTCATTAGTGGTGTGGCTTAGTTAATGTGCAACGGACATGAAAAACCATCATCTCATTAGAAGATAAAAGCACATTTCTCTCTTTCCAAAAATACTCTCATACTTAATCATATATTTTATACAAAATTTAGATATAAACTTGACAGATAGAATGTGCTTCCTTCCTAAGTTACAGTATTTTTGTTATACAGTTTTTAATGACATCACAAAATGAAAAGCAATATGACAGCTTTAGATCCCCACAGACCATTCTTAACATTCCAATCTCATGAATATTGTTCCAAAGTTAATTATTTTGCCGTTAGAGTTTTTGGGCAGCAAAATGTCTCTTTAACAAAGGAATTCCTTTCCCAATACTGCAGGGCAGGAAAGACCCTTTTGCAGCACACAATTTATGACTGGGTGTTAAGGTGTCAAAACTGGCACAACTCCCCCTCTCCTCTCCTGTGGGAGAGAGGGGGGGGGCAGTCTGGCTATCTGTCATACATTTGCCAAGCTGATCTGGCACCTTTGATCCTCACCCAGGAGAGCCTGGGGCAAATAAAAAAGTTAACGTCACATTCACACGTACAAGGAAATGCCTTTCTTGCAAGCTCATGACAACACATACGCACACCCACTCACATACAATCATCATATACACTACATTTCTACTCTTTATCAAATATGCTGATGCCTAGTCACCTTACCATGTACATACTGTATCTACCTCTATCACTCCAGTATCCCTGCACATTGTAGATATGGTACTAAAACTGTCTGATCCTATGTATAGTATGCTTACATACTTTCTTGTGTTCTTCTTATTTTTATTTCTCGTGTAATTTTTGTTCTACCTTATGTCATTTTTATTATTGATTAGTGCATTGTTGGGTTTAGAGCTTGCAAGAAAGGCATTTCCTTGTACGTGTGAATGTGACGTTAACTTTTAACTTCTGCCTAGAACCATGCTTATGTTTGGAGATACATCAATCAAATTCTATTTATTGCCTGCATTTACCACAAAGTGCAGCCTGTGCCTAAACTCCCTAAATAATTGAAATCGTGTCCAAGGCAACAGAGGTAAGTAAAACAACTAACTCCATGGTTAGAATTAAACATGAAATAGAATATGACTTGCAGTGCATACTGTCTAACTAGCAAGGCTACAGTTCTTGCCACACTTCCCTGAAGGACATTATGTATTTCGGCATAATGTAGTTGAATGCATGTGTGATGGATTTCTCATCACAGATATCGCCAAGACTTTGTAGAAATTTCTTATCTTTGGCTGTACTGCATGAATGTGTTATGAATGTGTTCTGTTCTGCCCTGTCTTGTTGGCCATTGACTGGGTCAGGGTGAGGAGGGTGCAGAGTAGTGCTGCTAGCCCTCTGTGATCTATCTTCCCATACAGTAGAGATTGATAGTGAATGAAAGTCACTGGAGTGGCCTTATCTGCTCTGTAACACACTGTTATTTTGTTGCTGAGGGGCTCAGAGTAGAGACTTTTTTATAGGCATTGTAATTTTGGAGGGAAAATACTGCACTACAGTGCATCGTTATCTAGTTTGAACTCTACTACAGTACCGCCTCGAGGGGCTACATGCAGCACAAGATGCCAAGAATTTAAGTGGTAATTAGCAAAATAATGTTTTTCATTCTCTTCGCTTCTGTTTTTTCCCCAAGTCGAATCTGGAGTCGGAATTTACATTTGAATTGAATAGAATGGAAACTGGAAATACAATATAATTGATGTAAAATTGTGTAAAATTACAGAATACATACAGAGTGAGTGAGTCCTCTACATGACTTCGAGCAGTTTTTGAAACCATGTAATTTTCTGTTTATTTATGACCTTGTTTACATTTTCCTTGGCCGATACAAAAACACATGAACCACTCAACTTAGAAATAGCAAAGCATTGATTTGTCAGATTCACACTTAAAGATGCTCACGTGATTTTTTTTTTGAAGTGCAGAAAAAAACTCAAGAGCATTTCTTCCTCACAAAAAACTGACGAGCAGACTTCTGAGACCGTAGGGGCCCAAAGGCGTTGACACCAACGTAAAGTCAATCACGCATTCCGGCCTTGTGTACTCGCTGCTGCGCCGGACATTTGTCAAATGACACGGTACAAAAGAACAATCCCAATGTGTTTCTGGGATCGCTCAAAGATATAACAAAGCAAAGGAACATACGAATAATCTTGCTGTGTATTAAATTGTATGCCTGGCCAAGTTAATCCATCTTAACTGTGGATGGAGGTTTCATTTCCCTGAAGGGCCAGCCATATACATTTTAATCAGCTATCTCACGTGCCCGGATGACAACAGGACAGAAAAATCATACATCAATCGGGCTAACATTAGTTTTGTTCAAGCCATTTTAACAATGTGTCTCAGTATATGTGACTAGCGGTGGCCATCCATTCTTGGGTGGATTATTCAGTCTCATAGAGAAGATTGTGTAATGGACACCATTCTTTTAATTCAAAGCCCTGAGATGGATACAACACAAAATATATTCTTCACACCGACTGGAGTGCTCAGTTCTTAATAATTAGGTGTAACTACCCATCACCAGCACACAAAGGAATCTGTTTGGACTGTAGATTACCAATCATTAACAGTAAAACAGTGCAGTAAGACTGGAAAGGTACTCTGCCTAGCTAAAAGCAGCTGGAGATATTCATAAAAGTCACTCTTGCTCTTTGTGCCTCTATGACACAATGTTCTCCTGCTCCAAAGTGATCCACATGTTGTATATAATGAGACAGTGGTGGACACGGAAATGTTCTCAGCTTCAGTGAATAAATAAATAATTATTTCACAGGGGGCTCTGACAGAGGGAGAAGCAGTGAGTGGCTCCTTTGTAGAAGTGTAAACATAAAAACTAACTCTGCTGCTGTGCCTGATGCAACGCACACATGCCAAGTCATTATCCTGCATCACCCGGAGATGCAGGGAGGAGGAGGAGGAAGAAGAGGAAGAGGAGGAGGGGTAGGAGGAGGGAAGGCATTAAGTGTAACACATGATGAAGACCAGAGGAAGATAAGGGAGAGAGGAAAGGAGGAGATGAATAAAGGGAAAGTCTGAGTTGAGGAGGTGAGTGAAGTGAAAGGCAATGAAGAGCAGAGGAAGATAAATGAGACGAACGATGAAGGGAGGAGGAGGAAGTTAAGTGAAATGTGTGATGAAGAGCAAAAGAAGTCAAGGGAGAGAGGGAAAAGAAATAGGAGAAGGGAGTTAAGAGAAACCCGGGATGAAGAGCAGAGCAGAGGAAAAGAAGGGAGAGAGGGAGAAGAAAGAGGAGGAAGTTAAGTGAAACGTCTGATGTAGAACAGAGGAAGACAAGGGTCAGAGGGAGAATAAAGAGACAGGGAGGAGGAGGAAGTTAAGTGAAACATGTGATGAAGAGCAGAGGAAGACAAGTGAGAGAGGCAGAAGAAAGAAGAGGAGGAGAAGGGGAAGGATGAAGGGAAATCGTGAGCTCTCACATTGTTCTTTAGTCATAGGCTCCTGCTGGGAATGACACAGTCAGAGATTAAAAACCCCTCATCATACATTATGACGTGGTGTAAAGGCAGCGGACATCAAAAACCATCACAACGTAACACAAGACATCACAGCCCTGTGTTCTGTCTCTGCAGATCTATATCCATTTATCACTAAAGATACAGGTAGGTGCTGATAAGTGCTGGCTGTATCTTTTTCTCCTGTCTTCACAAAGAGAGAACTACATTTGTACCTTTTGGCTCTTTTAAGGTGGGAACTGCAAGTGTACAGTTACACTGTTAGACGTTTTTGTAATATTCAACAGTATAAATATACGCCAAATATCAGTTTGTATGCTGTAATATATAGGCCTAATTAAATATTCTCTATTAGCAATTGCTAATAGTGGCAATTGCCACTCAACAATAAAGTACTATATTGCTGTTTTTCTATATATTTACTGCAGTAAAATGAATATAATGCTGCATTGTGGAGAAATATTGTGGGAGGAGAAATAATCATTGTCTCATTAACATATTTTAAGGCGAGCCTTGTAAGCGGATATATTTGTTGCACCCGTTAGTGAGAGTTCTGTGCAAAATTAAGTGATACACTACATGGCAAGAACTATGTGGATATTTGCTTGTTGAACATCTCACTCCAAAATCATTTGCATTAATATGGTTTTGTTCCCTGTATTGGTATCAGACATTTGATGGGACTATGGTGTGATAAAAGTTTCTGCTAAATTAACTAAATAGAAATTAACAATGGGAAAGTATTATTCCAATGAAATCTACCCTCAAAAAAAGGCCAATAATAATAACCAGTGTTCTTTGCAGTTCATGTTGGCATGTTCATTTTCACATACAGTATACCTACATTTAAATGTTGGTCATTTAGCAGACAGTCTTATCAAGAGTGACTTACAGTCAGTGCATTCAACTAAGAAAGATAAACAACAAAATATCACAGTCTTATGCTACATGCAAATGTATTTCTGTATTTAAAAATACAAAATGTATTTTACTGAAAAACATTTCAACATACAACTATTTTGTAGTTTTATTTTTGATATATTGATCTTTATGGTATTTTGTAATTGTATTTTGTAATTGTGTTGTAATATCTTACCATCCCTGACTATCTGTTTAGCCACAGCATGGCTTCCTTCTTTCTACACTGTGCACAGATCCATGCATAAATTGATTGACTACTTCAAACAGGGTTATTTAAACTACCTAGTTTCCTCTTAGTAACATGCTGTAACACAGTATGGGTTTGTTTACCTCTCTACCTTGACAGATGCACAGTCTAAAGCCTAGACAATCACTTAAGAGTGCATTTTGGAGGAATGTTTTTTATATATATATATATTATTGTTCATCCTGAAGAGTTGAAAGTGAAAAACACATACACTGTACATCCTAGTGTGCGGTAAAGTAGTGTACACACTGACACACACAAACACTATCTGCAATTTAAAGTTGTAGGCAACCCCTATCGGCACACTGTTCCACTGCAAATAGGTCTCCACAGCATTCTAGCATCCTGGTCTTGATGGATCACTATTACCCTGAGAATGACCCATTAGTTGAGTTAATTATGTTTCTGTGGTGACTAAGGGCCAGATTAAATCACATCTCTGACCCTGTTGCCAATCACAGTTATCCCTTCCTGGCACTGTTAACCCTCGCCGGATGACACCTGGGGCTCCTAACACAGAGTGTGTATATACACTACCGTTCAAAAGTTTGGAGTCACTTAGAAATGTCCTTGTTTTTGAAATAAAAGCACATTTTTTGTCCATTAAAATAACATAAAGTTGATCAGAAATACAGTGTAGACATTGTTAATGTTGTAAATTACTATTGTAGCTGGAAACAGCTGATTATTAATGGAATATCTACATAGGTGTACTGAGGACCATTATCAGCAACCATCACTCCTGTGTTTTAATGGCACGTTGTGTTAGCCAAGTTTATGATTTTAAAAGGCTAAGTGATCATTCGAAAACCCTTTTGCGAGTATGTTAGCACAGCTGGAAACTGTTGTCCTGATTAAAGAAGCAATAAAACTGGCCTTATTTAGACTAGTTGAGTGTCTGGAGCATCAGCATTTGTGGGTTCGAGTACAGGCTAAAAATGGCTAGAAACAAAGACTTTCTTCTGAAACTCGTCAGTCTATTATTTTTCTGAGAAATGAAGGCTATTCCATGCGAGAAATTGCCAAGAAACTGAAGATCTCGTACAACGCTGTGTACTACTCCATTCACAAAACAGCGCAAACTGGCTCTAACCAGATTAGAAAGAGGAATGGGAGTCTTCAACTGGCAGCTTCATTAAATAGTACCCGCAAAACACCAGTCTCAACGTCAACAGTGAAGAGGCGACTCCGGGATGCTGGCCTTCTAGGTCGCTGGAACAGACAGAACTGGCAAAAAGTGCTCTTCACTGACGAGTCGCGGTTTTGTCTCACCAGGGGTAATGGTTGGATTCGTGTTTATCGTCGAAGGAATGAACGTTACACCGAGGCCTGTACTCTGGAGCAAGATTGATTTGGAGGTGGAGGGTCCGTCATGGTCTGGGGCGGTGTGTCACAGCATCATCGGACTGAGCTTGTTGTCATTGCAGGCAATTTCAACACTGTGCGTTACAGGGAAGTCATCCTACTCCCTCATGTGGTACCCTTCATGCAGGCTCATCCTGACATGACCCTCCAGCATGACAATGCCACCAGCCATACTGCTCGTTCCGTGCGTGATTTCCTGCAAGACAGGAATGTCAGTGTTCTGCCATGGCCAGCGAAGAGCCCGGATCTCAATCCCATTGAGCACATCTGGGACCTGTTGGATCGGAGGGTGAGGGCTAGGGCCATTCCCCCCAGAAATGTCCTGGACCTTGCAGGTGCCTTGGTGGAAGAGTGGGGTAACATCTCACAGCAAGAACTGGCAAATCTGGTGCAGTCCATGAGGATGTGATGCACTGCAGTACTTAATGCAGCTGGTGGCCACACCAGATACTGACTGTTACTTTTGATTTTGACCCCCCTTTGTTCAGGGACACATTATTCCATTTCTGTTAGTCACATATCTGTGGAACTTGTTCAATTTATGACTCAGTTGTTGAATCATATGGTCATTCAAATATTTACACATGTTAAGTTTGCTGAAAATAAATGCAGTTGACAGTGAGAGGACATTTATTTTTCTGAGTATAGAAATATACGCACACACACACACAGTGGCAAGAAAAAGTATGTGAACCCTTTGGAATTACCTAGATTTCTGCATAGATTGGTCATAAAATTTTATCTGATCTTCATCTAAGTCACAACAACAGACAAACACAGTCTGCTTAAACTAATAAAACACAAACAATTATACGTTTTCATGTCTTTATTGAACACACTGTGTAAACATTCACAGTGTAGGGTGGGAAAAGTATGTGAACCCTTGGATTTAATAACTGGTTGACCCTCCTTTGGCAGCATTAAACTCAACCAAATGTTTTCTGTAGTTACGGGTAAGACCTGCACAACGGTCAGGAGGAATTTTGGACCATTCGTCTTCACAAAACTGTTTCAGTTCAGCAATATTCTTAGGATGTCTGGTGTGAAATCGAGTTGAGGTCGGGTTGAGGTCAGGACTCTGTCTGGGCCACCCCGGAAGGTGTATTTTCTTCTGTTGAAGCCATTCTGTTGTTGATTTACTTCTGTGTTTTGGGTCGTTATCCTGTTGCATCACCCAACTTTTATTGTGCTTCACTTGGCGGACAGATAGCCTTACATTCTCCTGCAAAATGTCTTGATAAACTTGGGAATTCATTTTTCCGTTGATGATAGCAAGCTGCCCAGGCCCTAAGGCAGCAAAGCAGCCCCAAACCATGATGCTCCATACCTTACAGTTGGGATGAGGTTTTGATGTTGGTTTGCTGTGCCTTTTTTTATCCACACATAGTGTTGTGTGTTCCTTCCAAACAACTTAACTGTTTCATCTGTGCAAAGAATATTTAGCCAGTAGCTCTATGGAACATCCAGATGCTCTTTTGCGAGCTTCAGACATGCAGCAATTATTTTTTAGGACAGCAGTGCCTTCTTCCGTGGTGTCCTCCCATGAACACCATTCTTGTTTAGTGTTTTACGGTTCGTAGACTCGTCAACAGAGATGTTAGCATGTTCCAGAGATTTCTGTAAGTCTTTAGCTGACACTCTAGGATTCTTCTTAACCTCATTGAGCATTCTGCGCTGTGCTCTTGCAGTCATCTTTGCAGGACGGCCACTCCTAGCGAGAGTAGCAATAGTGCTGAACTTTCTCCATTTATAGACAATTTGTCTTACCGTGGACTGATGAACATCAAGGCTTTTAGAGATACTTTTGTAACCCTTTCCAGCTTTATGGAAGTCAACAATTCTTAATCTCCTGCGATCTCTTTTTTTTTGTTCATATCAGGCAATGCTTCTTCTGAATAGCAAATTCTAATTTTGAGAGTTTTTTATAGGTCAGGGCAGCTTTAACCAACATCTCCAATCTCGTCTCATTGATTGGACTCCAGGTTAGCTGACTCCTGACTCAAATTAGCTTTTGGAAAAGTCCTTAGCCTAGGAGTTCACATACCTTTTCCAACCTACACTGTGAATGTTTAAATGGTGTATTCAATATAGACAAGACAAATACAATAATTTGTGTGTTATTAGTTTAAGCACACTGTGTTTGTCTATTATTGTGACTAAGATGAAGATCAGATCAAATTTTATGAGAAATTTATGCAGAAATCCAGTTCATTCCAAAGGGTTCACATACTTTTTCTTGCCACTGTATATATACATATATACATACGTGCGTGTGCGTGTGCGTGTGCGTGTGCGTGTGCGTGTGCGTGTGCGTGTGCGTGTGTGTGTGTGTGTGTGGTTGATGGGTGAGCAGCAAGAGGTTGATTAAAGGTCAGAGTTCACCTGATTGAATAACTCAGGAAGTGAGGGGAACGCTGTGCTGTGATTGGAGGGTTCATCAGTATTCATATATTTCATTCATGGCTAATGAATGCAATACGTCCATGGAGGTAGGGTGATAAAACATTTACAATTAATGAGAAATTAATAACAAATACCATGGGGTAAAGTCTGGTGGTTTCCAGTGGGGGTCTAATAAGTATTAGAATAAAAAACATTCCTCCAAAATGCCCTCTTAAGTGATTGTCTAGGCTCCTTTATTTGCTTTTTCTCAACATTGGGTGCATCTCAAAACTCAAAATGTGTGTCCTCTCCTAGTCTGCTTTTTTACATCTGCGCTGAGCAGGTTCATGCTTGGCCTCATAGAACAATACTGCACACACTTCTGCGATGTTTATGTGCTTACACTCTTAGAAAAAAAGGGTTCCAAACTTATTCTTTGCAGAGGGATAGGGTTCTACCAAGAATTGTTTTCATCTGAATAATAATTTTTGGAAGACGAGGCCCAGCAAACATGTCTACATTAGTACGATGTGGGCCCAATGCAGATAAAAATATTGTCCCCACGTAGGCTGCCCACATTGGGCAGATGCGCCTTTGCTCATCGGCTCCACATTGGCCCAGTGTGGGCAGCCCATATCTGGTTAGGGCAGCCCACACTAAATAAGCCTATCTTTTCAACGGCAAACATGCCCACATTGGCACGATGTTGGCCCAATGCGGGTTAAAACATTGGACCCATGTAGGCTGCCAACATTGGCCTCAATGCAGGTGGCCCCAAAGGCAGCCATCACATCGCCTGAAGAATATTTCTTTTTTTTTCTTTTGCATTTTTCTATTTCGCTATTTGCCTCATGACTCCTGCATGCTTTGTTGAGTATCAACTTTCCTGTCTACCCCACCGTGGGGAAGACTGTTTGTTCCTACACTCGGGACTCTGACTCTCTATTGGTTACACTGACTTTTGGCCCCCCATCCTATTCTAACCACCTCTCGCCGGCTTTGTATTCATGTTACCTGATGAAATTGCTGTATAATATGATCCTGTTGCCATCTAATGCACATTCAAATGTCATAAATCAACACTGCAGAGCTCTCCCTTTCCTCTGCCGTGCCTTGATTGAATTACTGTTAAATCTGGAAATGTGTATGTACACCCAAATCTGACTTGTGCTCTAATATCTGTTTCACTGATTTCTGCTCTTGTAAAAGCCTGGGTTTTCTGCACGTTAACACTAGAAGCTATTACCTAAAATGGATGAATTGAAAGTGTGGGTTCACAGCTCCAATCCAGATGTGTTCATCATTACTGAGACGTGGTTAAGAGTGTTTTGAATACTGGTGTTGACCTTTCTGGCTACAACCTTTTTCAGCAAGACATATCTTCCAAAGGTGAGGGAGTGGCAATCTTTACCAAGGATCACCTTCAGTGCTCGGTTGTCTCTAAGTCTGTCCCCAAACAATTTGATTTGCTGGTTTTGAGCATTAAACTTTCAAATAGCCTGTGTTCGTAATGGCTGCTCAGTTAAACGACCTGTCCCGATTTGACGCTTGCTAAAAAACTTGAATGAGCTAGGCTTCCTTCATGACCTGGCCTCTGTAAAGAATCAGCTTGATCCCCTCTGCCAAAGAAGCTTAAACCTTATTTTTTTATATATTCAGTGATATTGTAAACACACCCCCATAAAGAAAAATGAGAATTAATAACAGGTTCAGCCCCTGGTTCGACCGTGAGCTTGCAAAGTTACTCCACCTCAAGTATTGCATTTGGCGAAAGGCTCGGCACACACATACTCAGGCTGACTGGCTCTCGTACAGGCAAATGAGAAATATGTGCACTCAAGCTATCCGGAAGGCCAAAGTTAGTTACTTTAAACAACTTCTTCCGTGGTGCCCCAAATTCCTAATGAGTTCATTATTTAATCGGGTAATTTAATCGGGTAACAATTAAATATATTTAGTTGATTCAATAAATAACAGTCATCAGATTAATAGTAGTCACATCACGACAGTGTAGAGTCAGTATAACTGTGCATATTATGTGAGTGTGAGAAAATAATGGAGTGAGTGTTTGTGTGTGTTGGAGTGTGTGAGTGTGTAGGGCACTGTGAGCGTGCATAGAGGGTGCAAATATATGAAATAATATAAAATGCAAGGGTCAACTCAGATAGTCCATGTAGCCATTTTGTTAGCTATTTAGTTAGAAATATTGTAGTTTTATGTTGGTGTCAGACTTGAAGAAAAGAGAACAGTCTATGGCTTGGGTGACTGGAGTCTTTAACGATTTTCTGGGCCTTCCTTTCACACTGCCTGATATAGAGGTCCTGGATGGCAGGGACGTACAGCACTGCCCACACCACCCTCTGTAGTGCCATGCGATCGAGGGGAGTGCTATTGCCATACCAAGCTGTGGTGCAGCCAGTCAAGTTCTTCTCAATGGTACAACTGTAGAACTTTTTGAGGATTTGAGAGCCCATGCCAAACATTTTCAACCTCCTGAGGGGGAAGAGTTGCTGTCGCGCCTTCTTCACGACTGTGCGGACCATTATAAGTCCTTAGTGATTTGGACACCGATGCAATTTCCTATAGTCCACAATCAGGTTTTACTGATGTTGAGGGAGAGGTTATTGTACCGGCATCACACTGCCAGGTCACTGGTACAAAGAACTTAATGTTTACAGATGTGACTGCTACAGTGCAGTAGTCATTGTGGGATGAAGCCTTAGAGTTCGTGGGAACAGGAATGATTGTGGTCATCTTAAAACATGTGGGGATTACAGACGGAGACAAGGAGAGGTTGAAAATTGAGAACACGCCCTGGAATACCGTCGGGCCCCGCGGCCTTACAGGTGTTGACCTGATTGAATACCTTACGTCGGCCTTGGAGAGCGAGATCAACCAATCCTCTGGACCCTCACACCCGGGACAACATTGTTATTGTTGAAGCATGCATAACATGCATTGAGTTTGTCTGGTAGAGAGGTATTGTTGGACAGATCACGGGTGCGTCTTCCTTTGTAATCCGTGGACTGTAGCCCCTGCCACATGCAACAGGCGTTGGAGCCTGTGTAATAGGATTCCACCTTATTCCTATATTGTCCTTTTACTGGTTTGATAACTCTGTGGAGGTCAGAGTGGGACTTCTTGTACTTGTTCCTGTCCTCAACTGTAGCCTCAGGGTTGTCTGCGATAGTCCTGTGTACGGTATCCATGTGCTTTAGTTTAGCACTGTCATGACTCTACTGTGAGGATCCAAAGACCGGGTTACAATGGATCAACGTCTACCAGATCTCTCTCACCCGCAGAGGGGAGGAGGGATTGATGTGGGAGTTTTGTGACACCTCACGCCCGGTCGTAAATTGTATACAGCAGAGGACTCTTTTTGGTCTTTAGTAGTGGTGATTAGAATGTTGTTTTGTTACAGAGAAATTTTTCCGCCAAAAAACTCTAACATCCAAAAGTGAACATTGGGATAATATTTCTAACATCCGAATGTGGGGAATGATGAGAGATGGTCTATGGAAAACGATTGTTGATTTTGTGATGTCATTAAAAATGGCATAAAAAAATGTTATAACGGAAATATTGTAACTTAAACAGTATACACACTGTATATGTCAGGTTTTCATCCATTTACGTTGTGTAGGAAATTTCAAAGACGATGAGACTATTTTTGTAAAGATAGGAATGTGATTTTAGTTTTCTAACGAGATCATAGTTTTGATGATACTTTGCCCAGTAAGTAGCCATGCCCGAGGGAGCTCAAATAGCGTGTCAGTATGATGGGAACGCCCTTTTTTTCCAGAGTGTATAAAGGATGAGTTGAGAATTAATATATCAGACCAGAAGAACTCAAGCTGCAGAGTAGGTCTCCATTGGTTACCCTGAAAATCAACACGAGGTGAAGACGACAAAGTAGCCTCTCTAACAATCAATGTTACGGCTGAGTAGCTGTTCTAAGTACTGTATCTAAGAAAGTGAATTTAAGTAGGACCATTCTTTTACTCTCTTCAACCCATCGTCTACTACACTACTCTCATCACCCCACTGGGGATCATCGGCACAGCTGATTAGCTGTCTTCAGAGGACCACTCTTTCAGAACGGGTAAAGTAAACACCATCCTGTTAGTTCTGCGTAAGACTAAGGGACAAGGCATTGAAGCCACAGGCAACTAAGAAGAAGGACATTGTGACCTCTGGTGGACAATCAGAGCCTTACACTTAATTTGGGAGAATGGTCGGCATTTGACCATCAGATGTTCCAAGATGGGTGAACAATGAGTCAACACTTCCACCACACTCGATTCAGCACACCAGATGTTGTTGATGAAGAGGCAAACTATCCTGTCTGCACGGTGAATGGCGAATCCATAGAGTTTCAGAAAAGTAGAGAATATTGCAGTTTCGAGAGTCCCATTGGTAGAAAATCCGCGATCGGAGGTCATCCATCTTATTATCAAGTGACTGTACCAGTAGAATGTAGGGGAAGAGGTGGGCAGCTTTTAGTGATAGGGAAACAAAGCAGCCTGAAGCATGGAGGTGTTCCAGCCGACTGTGTCGAAAATAGGTTCAATACTCAAGGCTTTGATCAACACAGTGTACACTAGTGGCACCTGCTCCTGCCAAACCAATCAGGAGGTTGTTTGACGAAACAACGTCATTGATCACATGCTTCTGATAAAGTGATACAGGCATCGGCACACTGCTTCGAGGTACACTGCTTCGCAATTTTGACACATGCCTCAGAGCTCCGGCATCAAACATAACATCACTACCGGTTTTCCCTTTGCCTTAATCTCACAGGATCCCCCCTCCCTTGCCTCTGTAAAGCCAAAAATTAGGTCGGAATTACAGAAATTTATTGACTTGTTTATTGTTTACTCCATGTGTAACTCTGTGTTGTCTGTTCACACTGCTATGCTTTATCTTGGCCAGGTCGCAGTTGCAAATGAGAACTTGTTCTCAACTAGCCTACCTGGTTAAATAAAGGTGAAATAAAAAAATAAAAAAAATAAAAAAGAGCCCAGGCTAGATGAGGCTAAGTCAAAGTTAAAGCTGGAATTGAAGTAAGTAACTGCCGATCTGATGTTCAAAAATGATTGTTGGTTGTAAGAAATGATAGCAGATACATTTACTGAAAATACAGTAAAAATAAAATACTAAATAATCACAAAATAGCAAAGTTGAGTCGGAGGTTACAAAACTCCGGCTATCCAGTTCGGCACCATCTTAGAGAGTTCTAGGTAGAACTATTTTCATTTAGATTCATTTAGGTTCCTCCTAGATCCCTCTATGAACGGTCCTACTAAGAACCCTTATATCTTTGAAGGGTTCTCCTTAGAACCCTCTATGAACAGTTCCACCAGCCTTATTAACCTTTAAAACGTTACCCATCATGACAATACATAACATATATCATAAGGCCTTTCTTTGAGGGCCTATTTATACCATAACATGGTGGTGTTAGGAAACTCCTTGTTTACAGGCCACAAAGCGGGACGCAAGTCAAATTATGCTGGCTTGCAAAGGGGAATCCAATTGGAATCCAGCTAAAGAGAGAATATCCTATTTTTTATAAACTTTTAATCACCTGCAACCTGCATTCAGAATGACTGGCAGGGTAGGGAAGATTGATTAGTGAGACTACCTACATCCTCTAAACTAGAACAAGCATCTCAGTAAGGGATACAATAAGTCCAACTACTAACAGATTGGATTAGTTTAGAAAAGTGCATTTTATTTATTTTTGTGTAGCATAACATTAATCAACCAATTAATGTACATGAAAAACAAACAATTGTGAAAATCAACATGCAATAGAGCATACTGGGAAATATGATTGTTGATTGTGATTGTCTGCAAATGCTGGGAAAGGCATTTCACGGTAAAGTCTACACTTTTTGTTTTATTTGCCACATGCGTCGAATACAATCAAACTCAACTATTTTACACCACTTTGTGTTAAGTTAATCTAACTCCTGAATCAACACTAAAAATGTTGGCAACAACCTCTCCCTCAACATGATCATGACAATGAGATGATTGTGGACTACAGGAAAAATGAGTACCGAGCACTCCCCCATTTTCATCGACAGGGCTGTAGTGGGGTAGGTTGGGAGCTTCAAGTTCCTTGGTATCCACGTCACCAAGAAATTAACATGGGTCAAGCACACCAAGACAGTCGTGAAAAGTGCATTGACTCTGTACCGGTACCCGCTGTATATAGCCTCGCTATTGTTATTTTACTGCTGCTCTTTAATTATTTGTTACTTTTATTTMTTTTTTTCTTAACTGCATTGTTGGTTAAGGGCTTTTAAGTAAGCATTTGACTGTAAGGTCTACCTTACAGTCTACCTGTTGTATTCGGCGCATGTGACAAATACAATTTGAGTTGATGTCAAGTTTAAACCCTGAGGTAAACACTAATGCTCAGGCACTATTTGAAAGAATAAAAATACAATAAATAAGCTAATTCAGATTTGAAGGGTTCTATATAAAATTCTAAGTAAGGAAAACAACAATGTAGGCAATGCAGGATCAGGCTGGAATATGTGCCAGGGGGAAAAAGTTTGTGCAAGTTCTGTTCTGACTGGAGATGTCTGCATACTTGATCTGGGGAAACACTGGGGAAGTGCTTTGGCTCTCGTCGAACAGAGAAGTTTATCCAGCTCATCCGTGTCCGCAACATTGAAATGGGCGAATTCTATGTGAATTAATGAGGAGGCCGAACACACCTCAATTCAAACTGTTGTTAGAAAATAAAACTTGTTCGAAAAGAATTAGAAATTGACAAGTTGAAACACAGCCTATTGATAATTAGCAGGCAGCGTGCCTTGGTTTGAGGGAAATTAACTGTCCGGTTGAGTAACAATYACATTTTGGAACAGTGAGTGCATTCTGACATCACATGCATAAAAAAACTCACACTGGGTGTCTTGTTTTGCACGCTTTGTACAAAATAATCAAATGCAGTACTACAGGATATCTCTTAACGTAGCTCTTTATTAGCTAGCTATAACTTGCATGTTCACCTATCTCCAACCATGATCAACTGCCCATGACCTAACCATCTGGGTGGTCTTAACCAATCATAGCACAGTATGATACGGCGGTAAAATGCATCCAATTATAATTCAGTATGTTTACACATATGAATATTACACTGGGGTGACCATTAGAGATATTTGGAACTCACACGTGAAAAGGTTAACCCCTGAATCAACACTAGAAATGTTACACTGAAAAATCAATAGATAAAACTATCCAATTTGCTGTGTACCATACAACACACTGCTGGATCACGTGTACTTACTTCTATTCTCCAACTCTCTACTCAATAAAATCACAGAAAAAAAAACAATTCAATCACAAAAATCATGGCAAAGGAAATACACAGGAAATTCTCCAGTTTTAAATCAACACTAGGAGTGTTAAATTTAACACTGGTCCAGTGTCTATACAGGTCCACACTTTTTATTGTTAAATTAACACACTGCTTAGTGTAAAGCCTGGTTTGCTTATTTCCCAGTGCCTTATCTTTGAGTGAATTGTAGAGGTACCACTGATGACCGCATTTGATAGTGACAGAGAAATGGTTGTTGCATTCATCCATTTTCAGTCCTGTGGCCTTCACCAAGTGAGGTACTAAGCGAATATGTTATCATTAAACGTACATTATTTAACACAATACAACTCTTATTTCATTATGCCTTATTTTGAGGGCCTAGCTTTACCTTAATAGTTGCCTGAAACTCACAGTTTACAGGCCACATCAGGCCTTCATGTCATATTATGCTGGCTTGCAAAGTGATGTGTATTGGAATCCAGCCAGAGTGGGGATATCCGACATTTGGAATTTTTGTTCAACTTCTGAATTTTTGCCCCTGATGTGCATAATGTTCGACTCCATTACCTCATCATCACTCAGCCAGAAAGTGGAGGGAGGCAAATATCTATGCTCACACACTCATACACATTCCTGCCAAAATCCCTCTGCAAAACACCAACAAAGCACACAGCAACACACAGTCAGATGCAGCCATGTTCTCTCTCTCACAGAGGTCTGACTGTTTTAATAAACTACAGTAGCGTACAGCTGTTCACAGAGAGACATAGATACAGAGCCAACAACAAGCTGAGTTGTCTGAAATCTAATTTGGATACAAACTGTAAATTAGTGAAACCTTGATGATGCTCCCTGCCCTCGGGCCTGGCTTAATACGCGTCTGTAAGAGCCAGCACAGAGTCAGCACAGCTTCTCTACACAGCACACCTCTAGGTAGGAGAGCGGCACACCGCCCATGGGTCTCATCCTGACACACAAATGCGCATGTTATGTACACACACAGACACATATACATCGGCATGAACGCATGAGCAAACGCAGGCAGGCACAGAAACACACACACTACACTTACTGCCCATCCAGCATGAAACAGTACATCAGATGTATAGAGTATGGGGCTGACAAAATACAGCCATAGACTCTGCATGCTGTTGGAAAACAGATCAGGGAGTGGCAGCTTGGGCCGCTAAAGTGCTGGGCAAAGAGGAGAAATATTAGCTCTCTGTCAATGCTACCAGAAGTCAGAAAAGTTCTTGAGACAACTCTCGTTACAAGCTTTGTCATCATAAAAAGGAAAAGTGCTGCCTGTCCAATCTATTTTGGAGACTTGTGTGGTTGTTTGGAGCGGGAAGCAGCGAAGCACCTCACTGGTTATTGGACTGACTCCAGCCAGGTGATTTTATTTGCTCTCTCCTGAAAATACTGCAATCTGTGCGCACAAACAATAATATAATATATGCCATTTAGCTGAAGCTTTTATGCAACTTACAGTCATGCGTACATACATTTTCCATATGGGTGGCCCCAGTGGACATCAAACCCACAAATCCATGCGTTGCAAGCGCCATGCTCTACCAACTGAGCCACAGAGGACCACACACACACACACACACACACACACACACACACACACACACACACACACACACACACACACACACACACACACACACACACACACACACACACACACACACACACACACACACACACACACACACCCACACACAACACACACACACACACACAGTCTGAGTAACATTGGCTACATTTACACAGGCAGCCCAATTCCAATCTTTTTATTTTTTTTACTAATTTAGACCAATCAGATCAGTTCTGAAAAATATCTGATGTGAAAAGATCTGATGTGATTGGTCAAAAGACCAATAAATGGAATAAATATCAGAATTGGGCTGTCTGTCTAAACGCAGCCTTCTAGAGGTATTGAGTAAGACGACCTTCTGCAGTATAAGCTATATGCTTCAAAGAATAGTTCACGCAAATTAAAACACATTGCTGTTTATCACAATGCAAAATCTGCTCCTATTATACACTAAATACACAGGGTGTATACACATAATTGAATATATCAGCTCTGTATGAAAATACATCTAAATGAATTAGTATCTACCCGGCAAGTATCTTTTCATAATGATGGTAGCCTTTTTGACTCGTTTGACCTTGAAGTAGCTTGCATATGGAGAATGCTGGTTTCCCATGAGCAGCAACCTTTTCTTCCGTGTTAGTCTTTAAGAATAACAAATTCTTGTAATAGCAGGATTCGTTTTAATTCTGAATGTTCATCAATTAAAACGGTGGAAGACGGGAAAACAAATGACCCTGATCACCCTAACGCTACAAACACACACAACCGCCCCCCTCGGCCCACACACAAACGTATACATACAAAAAAACACTGCAATTAAGCACATTTTCCAATCCCTGAGGATCTACAAATGCTAGTCCCTTAATAAACCTCCATCTGAAACTAAACACCATGTCTCAGCCCTCGGGGCCAGGGGGAAGGATAGAGAGGGCACCCTTAGGTACGCAATTTATCTGTGGCAGCAAAAGCCTATAATCAGGCCTAGTTGGGATGTGTTTGTAGTTGGAGTGTGTGTCCGAGTGCGCCCGATCGTGCACGTGCATGTGTGTGTGGTTGTGTGTGGGAGTAGTGCAAGTCCATGACTTCTTTCATGTAGGGTTGATCAGCATTCATCAGGAGGACTCAGGGACTGCAGTGATTGAATGCAGACTCCAAAACCAGACTTCTTTTAATCTCACTCTCACATTCAGCTGGCCTCTCACTGTGGCTCAGCTGTATGATAAAGAACGCTCACATTCTCCCTCCATCTCTTCCTCTTTCCATTTCTCAAATTTTTGCTGTACCTCTCTCAGTCAGACAGTTGGTTGGTAGGTATCTCTCTCTCTTTCTCCATTGGTCTCTCTCTATCTCTCTTTCCCTCTCTTACTCACAAACTCTAACATACCAGGGGCAATATTAGATATCTTTCCAAACCAGTACACAAACACAAACCCTCATAAACTATTTGCCCAATTATCTACTTGCATCAACACCAATAAAACAGTCCCATCCCATGCCTATAATACTTGTTACTGGTTACCCCAGTTAACGACTGTCACGTGTGCTCTCTCCGACACTCTAGGTCGCCATGCTTCCGCGCCTCAGCTGGATCGCCAGGTTCCCGCGCCTTAGCAGAGGTGACCGGGCCGCTCTTGATCCCCGGGATCATCATTGTGGTCGGCGTTCTGCGGCTGGAACCACGCGTCGGGGAGGGGGTACTGTCACGTGTGCTCCCTCTCCGGCCTCTAGGTCACCAGTCTGCTTGTTATGGCGCACACCTGTCACCATCGTTACGCACATTATCACACTCACCTGGACTCCATCACCTCCTTGATTACCTGCCTTTTATATGTCACCCCTGATTTCTTCCCCAGTCGTCATTGTTCCTGTGTCATGTTGGTGCGCTGTTCGTGTTTCTTGTTTTGTTCATTTACATCGTTACAACGACAGCTCTATTCTAACCTCCAGGCAGTCAGTTCACCACTCAGCCAGCTAATCCTCCCACTCCCTGCCTGCCATTCTCTTCTCCCAGAATAACGACGAGCTTCACTCCACAAAGCCTTTCTCCTAATCATCCCAATGACGGGTCTGACAACTGACTGTATGACAATGAACAACACACACTATGAGCATGGAACACAGCTCATGTCGACGTCGGAGAGGATTGATTCAATGACTTCAATTCAGCAGCACCGAACTCCCTCTGTGTGTCACTAAATGAGAATTTTTGTCTCAGCACTGTCTGCAATATCCTATCTAGGCTCAGAAATGGCATAATTCAAATACAAGAAGAGAGGAGGAATTTTATTTTCTATTGACTGGGCTTTTATAGATATAGTATAGTAATTATTCTGAGAGATTGATGGCTAGCTGGGGGAATGTGAGGTAACATAGAGAGTCATGTTATTCAGATACAGAAATAGAAATAGGGAGAGATATTGTGTTGTCACCAGGTGGCAACTACAGTCACTGAAGGAAATAATGAAACAGTGTGAGAGAACTTCTATTGAAACCCAATGACAACACACATACACCTGATTCAATTAAATATGGTTTAAACTGAAGACCATGAACTAGACTGACCATGACAATTCAAAGACATGATTAGTGTATTGATGGAATCAGGTGTATTACATAAAGCTGGGCTGGAACAAACACCTGCACACAGTACAGTCCTTTACTACAGATGTAGTAATTTGAGACAGTTTGCTACACCAGGAAAATAACCCTGCAGCAACAGGAAATGTTCATTATTATGTGGATTATAATGAATGGATATTTTTGTAAGGGTTGATACATTTTTCGTTAGAGCAAATCAAATTTCAAAGTGAAAATATACTAGAAGTTTGCATTTCTTGCCGTGCAGGAAAATTCTCAGGAACAAAAGAGTGTCCAAATTAACATCCTACATCTGTAACCCAGCTAAACTACTGTTTCTACGGAACAGAAATGGGGCATGTTTCTGGGTTGAGCCTGAAGAGCCTCAAGTAATTAGGGATGCCCTCATCTGGTTCGCCCTGGAGACGGTGTGTGTGTGTGTGATGGTGGTGGTGGTTTGCCACTACTCACTGACATGTCACCCTCATGGGCATCTGACTAGCAACCCCACCCCACTATCCTGGAGAGACCCACAAGGGGGGCTGAATCTACACATCTGCCTCTGGGCCCTAGATATTCTATTCTATTTTATTCTACCCTTGATATGCAGAACCAGACACCACACTACAAAAGCTTCCAACTGCAAAAGCACCATCAACAAACACAATAACATAAAAATCAAACCACCTCTTACATTTCAATGTTATGGCTGAAAAGCAGTTTGGCCAGACATTTGCTCATGAATATTTAGTTCTACATATGCATTAGCTCAGTTTAGTAGCAGTATCAGCTATGACATTTATGAGTATGGGAGATGATTATAAAGCAGGAGGAGGACGGTGTCCCAAATGGCACCCAATTCCCTATATAGTGCACTAATTTTGACCTGATCCCATTGGGCTCTTTTCAAAAGTAGTGCACTACATAAGGAATAGGATGCCATTTGGGACGCATACCTGAATGTAACCCACCCAGAGGCATGAAGAACACAGACCCTACAAAAAAATAAGACCAGGTGGCAGTTTTAGGGCCTTATTAATCATTCGGTATATCCAAGCGACTTCTCTCCAAGTACCTTAGGTTGGATTGTGTTTATCTTCCATTATAGGCCTACTTTTCACTGCTTATTTATTTACATCGCAATGACTCAAATGGAAAGGTGGGGTTTGTAGATAAAAATCACTTGAAATCATAAATGCCATGGAATTCAATGTAAATCCAACGACGCAAGTCTCACATAGGTCTACTTAGCTGTGCCATATATAGCAAAGTCCTTCAATATCCCATTGACTTCTAAAGCGGTCGAAGGGAAGATGCAGCAGAGCTCATAAATAGCATCACATGACTACACGATAACCTTGTTGTAATTTCTGGGCCCTGTGTGTGTGAGGTGAATTCCCTGGGGGCTAAAGTATGCCCATCTCGCCATCTCCCCTCTGGTGTGTGTGTTAGTGTACCGTGATAACAAACCTCTATCGCCTGGCCGTTCACATAGAGATAGCGCCACCACATGCTTCAGCTGCAACCAAGGTGCAGGGAGAAATTCACATCTGGGAGCAAGGAAAGAGCTGACAGGTATGGAAAGGCAGCGCACAACTCACTACCGTCTTCTCAGTACTAGAAGCTGTTTATTTACCAAAACAAAAATCTAGACACGCCTCACCACTATTGCTCTCTCCAAACTCCTGCCATTTCATAGAGCTTTGTTTCCCAATTATAAATGTTGGTTCATGTTAACCCCCGAAGTTAAACTTAATTTCTGTTAAATCTTTATTGCATATAATCTTACAATAATCGCGAGCGTTTCACAATTTCATTTCATTACCGTTTATTGCAACATTGGTGCATTTAATTGACCAAAACCTATCCTGAATGGCGATGTTTAAAGTGCACATGAACATTCATTAAACTCAAGTGGTAGACGTAAATTTTATTTCCATCAAATATGTTTATTTGCAGTTAGTCCTTGGAGCTCCTTATCTCTGTCAAATGTTTGGTACCTGTGAAAATTGTGGGTGAGTGAGCGGCTGAGTTCCAATACCTATGTGCGGCCTCCCCATAAGGAGACCAATGGGAGAGTTAATTTAGACTGAACCAGGGTGCACCGGATTATGGCCCAACACATGAACGGTCCAACCAGTGAGGGTGAGGAAGTTTTTCAGACCAGTTACTGGAAATAAATCCTTTTCGAGAAGAAAAATCTATTTTAGCCTACTGATGTCTACCAATTATTTTATTAGTAGCCTATATTATTGGTAATAGTTTTTTAAGCAATTGCTGAAGTAAAGGAAAGGAAAAATGCATTACCAAGCACAATGTAGACAATATTGTACACAATGTACAGAAGAGTAGAGCTGCTGAGGTTGTAAAACGGGATGCTTTTAAAGCCAATACAGAGCATCACCAGGCTTTGTGCCAATCACAAAGGTGGGCTATTGACAGTTGACTCCTGAAATAAACACATTTCTGTCTCTCTGATGAGCAATGCTTCGGAAAAAAGAAAGGGGAAAGAATAACGAAAGAAAATAGAAGGGGAAACAAATATACTGTGGCTGTCAGTGGTGAAGGTGACACAGGGTAGAGCGTATGATTTCAATGCGACTCGCATCCTCATTTTTCTCCCTATTTTGACTCAAATCCCTGTCATTCATCTGGTGAAAATTGACCGTTTGAGTGCTATTATCAAGCTGACACAATACACGGCTTGACTCCCCTCTCCGCTTCCATCACTGTGGTGTGTGTGTTGTATTATGCCCATTGCTTTGTCGTATAGACATTCCATACAGTACAGTACTTTATTGGGAGAAATATTTCACTGTTAAGGTAATGTACCGTGTCTACATTAGTGTGTGTGTGTTTGTGTGTGTGTGTGCATTCCTGTGTGCCTGTCTGTGTGTGACTATAGTAATAAAGCTAGTAGCTGCCATTAGGCTCAGACAGACAATCCAGTCTAATAGGGGGGATGTTCTCTACTGTGGCCAAGCATTTAGACATTCATTATTCATTCTGCTTTACACCCTGACTATTATCGAGCACCACACTTTTGATACTAGTGCACTTGGGAATAGGATGCCATTTGGGACTCGGACACTATAGCTAAGCTATTACTGCATGATCATTCTATCTGGGCAAAGCAAAGCTCCAATCTACTGTAAAGTTCAATCTTCATATTAAACGCCTGCTGATGCTGTTATAGGGGCTTTTTTGTTTTGTACTGTACTGTACAGTTCACTGCTTTTGATCAGGGCCCATTCTGGGCTTTGGTCAAAAATGTAAAGAATAGGCTGCCATGCAACCTAGGTCTCTGGTCATGTTTGCTAAATGGTATTAGGAAATTATCAAGGAGCTCATGAATATGTTTTAAACAGACAGGGTTGAGGCTCTAGAAAGAGTTGAAATTATAGAGTAGATAATTTTTCTCTTTCCTTCTCTTCACTCTGGCTCAGAGCAGAGCGGAGGTTGTTTGCCAGTAGTGAGGTATTGGTTCAGAGTAATTGGTATTCTCTGCACATCAGACCCAATGCAGAGCTTCTTATGAGAATAAGAGAGGAAATATGCTTATCTGTATTTCCACAGTAACTGGGGGGGAGGGGATCTAAGCTCTCACTCTGCAGCGCTAGTCTAGCTAGCTGCCCTTATTTTCTTCCCTGTGCAGTTCTCTACTGTCAAAGCTCATTATGGAGGGTTGCTTTGCTTTGCTCAGTGCCGCTGTCCACACTTTTAGCCTTTCAGCACTCACCACCCCCGAGCTCTCCCACACCATCACCCCATCCTCCCTCCTCATCATCTGCCCCCACCAACCACACACACATACAGTGAATTTGGAAAGTATTCAGACTTTTTCCACATTTTGTTACGTTAGTCTTATTCTAAAATTCATTAAATATTTTTTCCCCCTCATCAATGTACACACAATACTCCATAATAACAAAGACAATCTTTTTTGAAAATTTTTGGCAAAAAAATCCCCTGAAATATCACATTTACATAAGTATTCAAACCCTTTACTCAGTACTTTGTTGAAGCACCTTTGGCAGCGATTACTGCCTTGAGTCTTCTTGGGTATGACCAACAAGCTTGGCACACCTGTATTTATTTGAGGAGTTTCTCGCATTCTCCTCTGCAGATCCTCTCAAGCTCTGTCAGGTTGGATGGGGAGCTTCGCTGCACAGCTATTTTCAGGTCTCTCCAGAGATGTTCGATTGGAGAGACCTGATGTTCAAGATGTTCGAAGTACGGGCTTTGGCTGGGCCACTCAAGGACATTCAGAGACTTGTCCCTAAAGTTGCTTAGTGTCATTGTCCTGTTGGAAGGTGAACCTCTGGAGCAGATTTTCATCAAGGATATCTCTGTACTTTGCTCCATTCATCTTTGCCTTGATCCGGACTAGTCTCCCAGTCCCTGCCGCAGAAAACCATCCCCACAGCATGAAGCTGCCACCACCATGCTTCACCGTAGGGATGGTGTCAGGTTTCAATCTTGGTTTCATCAGACGAGAGAATCTTGTTTTTCATGGTCTGAGAGTCCTTTAGGTGCCTTTTGGCAAACTCCAAGCGGGCTGTCATGTGCCTTTTACTGAGGAGTGGCTTCTGTCTGGCCACTCTACCGTAAAGGCCTGATTGGTGGAGTGCTACAGAGATGGTTGTCCTTCTGGAAGGTACTCCCATCTCCACAGAGGAACTGTTGGTCACATCTCTGACCAAAGCACTTCTCCCCCGATTGCTCAGTTTGTCCGGGCGGCCAGCTCTAGGAAGAGTCTTGGTGGTTCCAAACTTCTTCCATTTAAGAATGATGGAGGCCACTGTCTTCTTGGGGACCTTCAATGCTGCAGAAATTCGATGGTACACTTCTCCAGATCTGTGCCTTGACACAATCCCGTCTCGGAGCTCTACGGACAGTTCCTTCGACCTCATGGCTTGGTTTTTGCTCTGACATATACTGTCAACTGTGGGACCTTATATAGACATGTGTGTGCCTTTACAAATCATGTCCAATCAATTGAATTTACCACAAGTGGACTCCAATCAGTTGCAGAAACATCTCAACGATGATCAATGGAAACAGGATGCACCTGGGCTTAATTTCGAGTCTCATACCAAAGGGTCTGAATACTTATGTAAATAAGGTATTTCTGTTTTTACTTGTAATAAATTTGCAAACATTAAAWWWWWWWTKTTCCCTTTGTCAKTAGATTGATGTAGATTGATGAGGAAAATGTTATATTTAATATATTTTAGAATAAGGCTGTAACGTACAAAAATCAAGGGGTCTGAATACTTTCCAAATGCACTGTACACAAACATACAGGTAAACAGAGTGAACCGTGCTAACTACACGCACATCACACACAAACACACCAACTTCATCTCTCAAATACTTTATGGTATTGTATAGTCTTGACCAGCTCTTACACATGGCATAGCCATTCACTTCCTACCAATACCTTTTTTTTTAGGACGAGTCACCATAGTATCCCCCAGGTAGCAGACCAGCTACAACCTGTGACAATCTCTTTCTGTCTCCCTCTCTCTTTCTGTCTCTCTCTTCTTTTTTCCTCTCTCTTTCAATATCTCTGTCTCTTCCCCCTCTCTCTTCTTGACAAAACTCAGTACATCTGTCCCTTTCCTTTCTACCTCATTAACTGTCACAGCGCTACGTGTCAGTCTGTGGTCAGTCAGTCCAGTCGTAAGCTACCACTGCTCCTCCGCTCATCATTCCATTTGCTCTTACAAGCAGTGGCATGGTCCATCAGGCATCTCCAGTTGAGCGGTTATCTGTACTGATGGGAGAAAGGGCCTGACAAAGCAGTGAGCCCATGTGTAACCATTTGTGCCAATTATTTCATTAGAGTCTGATAGACTCCCTTCCCTCCACTGGCAGCAAGCAGGCAGGCAGGCAGCACCCCTTTCTACTCTGCTCTCCTCTCGCCTCCCTGCTCTGCACGCTGGAGCGCACCGCAATGGGTTCAAGTCCATCAATTAATGAGGCAATTTGCTCAAGTGGTTACACCTGGGCTGAACACTTTGTGTAGCTCTGCTTGCTGATCACAAGCTATTAGGGTGAGGTAGGATGAGGATGGGCTCTGCTAGTTTTGCTGTCTCACTAGGCTTCGCTGGTTGTGTGTGTGTGTGTGTGTGTGTGTGTGTGTGTGTGTGTGTGTGTGTGTGTGTGTGTGTGTGTGTGTGTGTGTGTGTCATGTCTTGCCTGCGGTTTGTCTGTCAGTCAGTCTGTCAGTTTCTCTCTCTCTCTGCTAGCATGTTGTGTGTGCGTCATGCCATCTCTCAATCTCTCCGTCAGACTCCTGCTGCGTGTCAGTGTGTTTGTTTGTGCGTGTGTCAAGTTTGTGTGTGCGTGCGTGTGTTAATGATGTAATGATTCACTAACAAGCATTCGACTTCGGTTCAAATGTTTAAGATATGAGTGCATCAACTGATCCAAATGTAGCATGCATCTGTCAGACAATCAATTCAAATGTTTTGAATCGCCGGTTCACAATTTTTCGGGGGGACAACTCCTATAATGCATGGAATTGTGTTGACTGTAACTGATCTACCCAGGCAATATCAGCAGCCTAGTTAAACTGCGCTTTGCGGACCAATGAGAGGTGGCCCGATTACTTATCTGGCAGATCTGCGCATCAACTTCAGCATTAAAAGGCTTGTAAAATGGCTTGTGCAATATTACGCTTGATCAGTTTAATAATTTTTTATAAAATCTGCTTTTGAAAATAGTATTTTACAAAAGTAGCCTAAGCTACCGCCGGAGACACAACTTTTATCTGGCTATAGGCCCTGATCAGGGTTTACATTAGATGTTAGTTATGGCTCAGCTCAGGTGCCTACATACACCATAGACATATACATAATTTACACACACACACACACACACACACATACACACACAGAAGTCAACTCATGAGCTCCATCAGCAGCAGATTTTAATTTAGAATGGAAAATGTATGTGTTTATGTAACAAATGTTAGTGCATCGAATCGTATTGCATCGAACAGAATTGCTTCGATTGGTTCCTCTAATCAAACGGAATCGTTTCAAACTAAAATGTATTGTTGCTGTATCATATCAGAGCCCTGTCTCTTATACACATCTAGATGTGTATAAGAGACAGGTGTGTGTGTGTGTGTGCTGCTGACACGCAGAACTAGAAGCAGATACTTGTTGTCTCGTCCACATTTTCAGGCTTCCTGAATCTTTGATGACAGAAATGTTGGTCTCTACCAGTCAGAGTCATATGGGATAACCAGGCGCCATGTGGTTTGTATTGCTTCACAAATCGACAGTGGATACAGAAGAAGAAAATCTATAAAAATCTGTGGGTCTTTGGTCAATCTTTACAGACAGATTCTTCTGTACTGTATTTTAAATAAAATCAAATAAAAATGTAAATTATTTGTCACATGCGCCGAATACAACATGTGTAGGCTTTACCGTGTAATGCTTACTTAAAAGCCCTTAACCAACAATGCAGTTCAAGAAATAGAGTTAATCAAATATTTAGTAAATAAACTAAAGTTAAAAAAATMAAATCAATCAAAAAGTAACACAATAAATGTACATAAYAATAAGGAGGATATATACAGAGGGGGTACCGGTACCGAGTCAATGTGCGAGGTATAGGTGGGTCGAGGTAATTTGTAAAGTGCTAGAGAAAATATGCTCGAGAAAATATGAGCTGCTATATTCAGTAAGGCAAAACCGATGCAGAGTATTGTGGACATGGTCTGTCAACGCTGGTAGATTTTTATGGCTTAATTTTCCTTTCTCTGCCATAGTCTTTTATGAAGTTCAAGCCTTGTGCAAGTTCATTAAATTATTTGGTTATAGTGAGTACACCTAATATTTCACTGCATATGAGATTCTTCAGTGTGTGTTTGTGTGTGAGCGCATGCAGGCATTCGTGTGTTTGTGCATGCGTGCGTGCGTCCGTGCGTGTGTGCGTGCGTGCGTGTGTGTGTGGTCTGAATAGAGATTACTCTGAGCTGGAGAGAAACACAGACACACCGGCTTGGTGAAGTTGTGCGTTTACAGACTGACCCCATTGCAGCGAGCTGTGCGGAGCCGTAGCTATAATGTATGCTTGAGGTAAACCACTATGACAGGACCTACATGCGAATGTTTCTGTTTCCATTTGGTATAAGCAAGGGCATTCTCACTCCTGCAATCAAGCAGCCCTATTTCCTTTATCTCATTGGGTGCGATATTATCATTGGGCTTCTGTAGCAAAACAAGGTATAATTTATTGTTTGTTCAGCAACGCAAATGTRCAAGCTCGGCATATTTCATTTTCTGTATAAATATCATTATTCGTTTTTTTTTTTTGTGTGTTCGCACTTGTGTGTTCTCTGTGGCACAGATACCTCATTGTCTGAGTCATATCCTCTCCGAGATTGTATAATTTTTTCCCCACTGTGATTATTCCTGCAATATGAAATATCATGGGATATGTATGTGTGGACTCGAGGTGCAAAGGGAGTTTTAAATCAATGTTATATCAAAGAGAAGACAAAGAGATTGGTGGTGCACTACCCATCAGCCTGCCAATATGCACACCAATGCACACCAATGCATACCAAATGGATGTTACTGTAACACTCAGGGGAAGAAATATTGAGATTGTAGAAATCTTTGACCCGACTGGCCAGCCCAGCCCTATTGCATGTTTCTATACAGACATTAGGTGTGTGTGTGTGTTTTATGTTTGTGTCTGTGTCTGCATGCCTATGTGTTTCTGCATGCAATGCGTGTGTGCATGTCACGTGCATACATGTGTGCGTGTAACCTGATCAACAGCCAGAACTCAACTCCTGCTGGTGCTAGCACTAGCAGTAGTTTGGCTTCGACCCAGAAGCTAAGAATCACGAGTCTTGTTTTAACAAGCCCAGTCTGTCTAATAATGAAGTTATTCCATCCATATGGAATTAACTGTAATGWTTACGCTAAAGCAGTCTTGTTTTTCTCTGTGGGTATTGAAAGGGTTGTAAAGACGAGCGTAAAACTATATGTCCATTCCCATTTACTGACATCCAACAAATGAGAGAGAAAGAGAGGTGGGTATAATGTCGGCCTTACACCTCCAGAGTACATTGCACTCCTACAGCCATACACTTCCATGTCTATGTACGGTACGCCAGCACTGAATGTCCATTCCTATTTATTAACTGCAAATCATGTACATGGTCTAGCCTAACCCTAAATGCAAGCAATCCACGTTCGCCACGACAAACCTAAAATGAGTTTCAAATGAACAAATTAAATAGGACATTATTATTATCCCAAWAACACTAAGATCGCAGTTGAATATCATGTCAGTTGAAGCACATATCATTCTAATAGYGTAGAACGGGGTCAATTAAGTTGATCGCTGAATTATGATTTTGGTGGTTCAGCTGCATGACTAACATCTATATCACCCCACCTGACCGTCATCCAGACACACATAATAAAATTACCAGGTAGATGAGTATGTACTTCAAGTAGACAGTCATGATTACTTTTCCCATACGCCTTCACAGAATTTTTTTTCTTCTTCCATTGTCTTTGGGTCAGGATGAAATTGTTCTCAGCATTCAATCTATTCAAGTTGTAACAAACTAAGGGAATGTGGCGTCCAATGTTTTAGGATATTCATTGTGTCATTTCTTTTAATTCGTTTCTCAGTTGAAAATAAAGAGTTGGCGATCATTGACGGATGCAGGAGGAGGAGGAGAGACATGAAGGAGAAGGAGCCTGTTTGGCTTCAAGTCAGCCGCAGAAAATCTTTATGAAATTGCTTTAGACACAATCTGACAGSCAAGACAAAGACTGTGGCTGGCCTTGCTAAAATCGATGATGTCTCGATTATTCTGGCTAAAAGAAACATGCAATTCATTCCAGTGAAACGTGGAGTATGTTTTTACCCTGTTAGACAGAAGGTAATGTTCTACAAACAAACGAATCCCATATAAACTAACCCGTCTACAATAGTGCAATCAACAGTACAGTGGTACTTTGAGACTCCTTCGAAACACGTAATCTATACAGTATAATGCAATTGTATCACTCAAGCATATGTATCTATGTCATTATAGATCGACAACAACAAGCAACCCTCTTTTCAGTGTAGCCGATACACTTATTATCAGTAGGATCAGCTGGGGATGTAAACAGAGATTGAGTGGAGCAAGCACACACACACACTAGCAGGCGCACGCGCATGCACGGAGCGCACGCACACACGCACACACACACACACATGGTGTGCTGACTCCTGTTCAGTATGGATCTTTGATGCAGCAGAAAAATTACAAATTGAGGCATTGATGGGTAGGACCCTCCCAGCCCACTCAGGAATGTGTGCGCGTGCATTTGTGCGTGCTTGTGTGTGTGCCTGCCTGCCTGCATATGCGAGTGTGTGCATGTGTGTGTGTGTGTGTATGCTTGCGTGCGTGTTCCCCACCCTTAACCAAGAGGAAATGATGATGTATGTAGTGCTGCTACATTACAGCTGATGATCTCAGTTATTTATGAGGAATTAATAAGTTGCCTCCTCTTTAAATGCTAATGATTGATATGTTGCCAATGAAACAGATAGAGAAGAAGCACCCCCTGGTTTCCACCCCTGGAGGAAAACGCTGATCTGAGAAGATCCTCCTCCCACTCCCTGACAGTCAATTAGACAAACAACCCTCCAAGTCTCTAACCTCAGGGACCTGCCTGGGCGGCTCCCTCCCTCTCTACTGCTGTGTGTGTGTGTGTGTGAGGGTGTGTGTGTGTGCATGTGTCTCTCTCTCTCTCCGCTGTTGTGGGCTTTACTGAGACCCTAGTTACCACTAAACACTGATCTATGGTCTAGGTGTTCAGGTGCGTTTTACCCCTATTGGTTCAGGTTAAGGTGAGGATTTGCTGAAGGATAAGCTGCCACTACAGTAGATCTGTACCTAAAGCCTACTTTTAATTGAAGCAGATAGACAGACATAACAGGGGTGGAGAGAGTGGTCACTTAGGTCTGGAGCCTTTTAAATCAGATGAATGCTATTCACTGTGGACAAACTAAGGAAGGAGSGCAAAACACCAAACACTTTTCTGATAAAAACCTAACCCTATGCCTAACCATATAACTCCACAGGCAGCTTAGCTACTTCCTAACAAAGGAATTTTACTGTYCTCAAGGCACTGATAAACTGCAATCAATAAAACCCTAAATAAATATGGCGCAATATATGCTGCAGGTTACAAATACTGCACCCCCAACTAGGCTTGGGCACTATACCGTGTATACCGTATACCGGGGTATTTGGAAATAGCCACGGGGTGGATTTTCAATACCGTCAAAACTTTTTATTTATTCATTTTTTAATACATTTTAATATTTGTAGCTACTTTTTCAGTTAATATCTGCAGTCAACTTGTGCAATACGAGATAAAGYAGACTGTGTTCTTCATTTCACCTGTCACATTACATTATGAAGCTGTTATGGGATTTTTATGAATAATGACTAAATGATGTATACATTTAACTAGAAATATAACTAACAGAATTATATCCTGTCTGATGAAAAATGTTTGTCCATAAGAAAGAGGGACTGTTAGCAGGCAAGGAACTGTGTCAGACATCTTGTGACCACTGTGGAACTGATAACAGGGAAGGAAGTCTCCCCAACCAGGGAGGGGAGAAACCTTGGGCTTGTAGTATATTGTACAACAGGTGGCAGGCAATATATGAGAAGGACTTGTAAACTATATTATCATAGTATTAGAGGAGGAGGGACATTTATGATGAAATGAGAGGTATATAAACCAATGTACATGTAATGATTGGGAGAACGTTCCCGTAAATAAACATTTGACTATTGTAGACTGGGCCTCTGTCTGTTTTTATTTCTATCAGTATCCTACAAATCCTGATATAGCAGACTGAGTAATTTAATTTAATTGGTTAAAACTTCGTAAGACTAGGGGGCAGTATTTTCGTTTTTGGCTAAAAAACGTACCCATTTGAAACTGCCTATTTTCTCAGCCCCAAAAACTAGAATATGCATATAATTGTCAGATTAGGATATAAAACACTCTAAAGTTTCCAAAACTGTCTTAATATTGTCTGTGAATTAAACAGAACTGATATTGCAGGCGAAAACCGGAGGAAAATCCAATCAGAAAGTGCCTCTTTTTTGAAACCTCTCTGTTCTTATGCATGCCTAACGTGCATTTAMAGGGATATCAACCAGATTCCTTTTTCTATGGCTTCCCTAAGGTGTCAACRGTCATTAGACAAAGTTTCAGGCTTTTATTTTGAAAAATKAGCGTGAAAGATCACATTGCGTAAGTGGATAGGTGGGGGCTCTCAGAGTGAGTTGTGCGCAAAAGAGAAAGGCGGCCATTGTTTCTCCCGGTCCGATTGAAAAAACAACACTCCCGGTTGATATATTATCGAATATATATTTGAAAAACATCCTGAGGATTGATTATAAAAAACATTTGACATGTTTCTGTGGACATTATGGATATTATTTGGCATTTTTGTTTGCGTTTTCGTGACCGCTCTTTCCGGTGGATTTCGGAGCATAACGCACCAAAGGAACGGAGGTATTTGGATATAAAAGTAATATTTATCGAACAAAAAGAACATTTGTTGTGTAACTGGGAGTCTCGTGAGTGGAACCACCCGAAGATTATCAAAGGTAAGCGATTAATTTGAKTGCTTTTCTTACTTTCGTGACCAAGCTAATATAAGGCTAAGCTAATGTAGCATAGAAAGCTACACTCACAAAAGCTTGGATTTCTTTCGCTGTAAAATATATTTTCAAAATCTGACACGATAGGTGGATTAACAACAAGCTAAGCTGTGTTTTGGTATATTTCACTTGTGATTGCATGATTATAAATATTTTTAGTAATATTATTTGACTGTTGCGCTATGCTATTCAGCATTGCTGATGACAATTATCCCGGATCCGGGATGGGTGGTTGAGAAAGGTTAAAGAACATGAGAACCTAATTCTCCTAACAGAAGCTTACCGCAGTTTCCCAGAACAGTTGAGCAAGTCACTTGTTTGTTTGTAAATACCACAGCTAGTCAGTCAAGTACTGTAAGTGTCTGAATTAATATGAAGACGGGGCATCATTAAGTGTTAGCTTTCTGCAATGTTTGATAAGTCAAAGCGTTTTGGATGAGTTACAGCTGCCACTGCTATCTTTATGTCCTTGTATTTTTTTCTCCTTTCTGTTCTCGGACCCTCAATCTGCTCCTCCCCCATCTTCTCCGAGCAGAGCAGGCAGGCCTGTTGCCCGAGCGACTCCAAACTCCACACAGACACAGCGTGTACACATGCTGCTCCAGAGCCAGTGCTGTTCTTCCTTCAGACAAGCATGCTTCAAAACTTTGTTTGTTTGCACAATGTCTGTCGTTCACATTAGCTTGTAAATTTCCAAGCTCACCAAAAATGACATTCGGTAGCTACTCCCTATACTTGTATAACTTTATGAGCTGGATTGCCTGTCTTTGCAATTAGTTTATTTTTGTTTGCGATCCTTAGTATATTTAGTTAGCAACCTCTATGAAAATCCACTAGTACTTGTGCTAATTTTGTTTGCATTCTGCTAATAGATGCCCAATGGCCTTTTTTTGCGTTTTTAGCACCCCCTTGTTTATTAAAACGGTAATGCTGTATATCCCGTGATGAGAGAAGGATGGTATGAGGAAATACAAATCTGGATTCTGTCCAACCCTAGCCATAACCCAGGGCTGTTTTATCTGAATTGTGACTAGATAACAAATACCACAACAAATCAGTATTTTCAATTATCTTCGAAATCATATGACCAGATTTTTCACTAATTCAATCAGTTATTGTTGTATTCTTAAGGTTGTGAATTACAGTATATTCCAACCCCTTTCAGATAATTATATTCAACTGCTAATCCTTGATGTAAGGTACCCCTCACATACACAGTATAGTTGGTGAAGTAACAAAAAGAGTATGAGAGGTGACACAATAGGGATTTCCGCATAGAGTACAATAACCATGAGCTCTTATTTGCATCTGTGTTGTGTGTAGTGTGTGTGTGTGTCTGCATGTGTGTGTGCATGTCTGCCTGTGTGTGTGTTGTATGGGAGTATTACTGGCACGCTAAACAAATGTATTATCTTCGTCACTTCAGCCTGAAGGGATGCAGTGCTCAAGGGCAAAACAACCAAATCCCTCCTTTTCTTTCTGCAGGTTTAAGCATATTTGTGAGGAAGAGCAACATTGGTGAATGCGCCTGCCATTTGTACATGCTGTACATGTAAGTCACACTACTATGCCACGGTAATTAAACTATAATGTTTACCAGCACTTTCACCTTAATTATGCAATCTGGGTATCACAAAGACAAACAAACACACCAGAGGATCACACTCCTTTCACTTAGACACTATAATGCTACATGTCAAATTGTTTGTCAAATATTATGTCAAACTGTTCTTGCCCCTCTTCCAACCTCATCCCTATCCCCACAATCCCTATGGCATTGTTCTCTCCGACACACCATACCATACCACCACATGCCAAACTGTGAGACATCAATTAAATCAATGGATGAAGACTGGTCTGGCACAGAGAGAAGGGACAGTAGGGAGGAAGGGAATATAGGGGAGGGTAAGGTTTCTTATTACTGAACTCCCAATGGAGAGGTTCCCCTTTCCACTGTCACTCTAGGCTTCCTTTTCATTTCTGAGTCTTATTGGTGGTCTGTAACAAATGACTTGGTAAACTGTATTTATTGATTTACTAGCTGAATCAGATCTTAAGTGAACTTGTCAGTCAAACGAGTTATGTGACAGACATGTAAAATCAGTCCAAAATGCTCCATTTAAACAGTGTAGGAGTCAGGGACTTCATGGGTTAAATTAAGGATTATTTTGTCATTGTCATAGTCATAGGTGAGCCATTGCATAGGATTATATAATGTGGCATTCAAAATCCTCCACCTCCATCTCCACATCCTCCTCCCTCAACTCATGAGGCCAGCAGCATACCACCCTGCATCCCACTGCTAGCTTGCCTCTGAAGCTAAGCAGGTCCTGGTCGGTCCCTGGATGGTGGAAGTCCTAGTCGAACCAGATGCTGCTGGAATTGGTGTTGGAGGGCCAGTAGGAGGCACTCTTTCCTCTGGTCTAAAACAATATCCCAATGCCCCAGGGCAGTGATTGGGTACATTGCCCTGTGTAAGGTGCTGTCTTTCAGATGGGACATTAAACGGGTGCCCTGACTCTCTGTGGTCACTAAAGATCCCATGGCACTTATCGTAAGGGTGTTAACCCTGGTGTCCTGGTTAAATTCCCAAACTGGCCCTCATACCATCATGTCCACCTTATCATCCCCAGCTTCCAATTGGCTTGCATTCATCCCCCCTCCTCTCCCCTGTAACCATTCCCCAGGTTGTTGCTGTAAATGAGAATGTGTTCTCGGGCAACTTACCCGGTAAAATAAAGGGTGAATAAAAATTGAGATGCAGTACCATATTATGCAACTTACAACCTCTCTCCTGCCTGGTAAAAATTCCAGCAATGCAATGATGCATGCCTACCTAAGATACCCTGTCCTGACACCCTGCTGCTATCTGAAAACATGCAGAAGTGGTGACATTTGCTTCCTTGTATTTACATTAAAATGTCAGGGTGCTGCCAGTTGAAGTCGGAAGTTTACATAGACTTTAGCCAAATACATTTAAACTCAGTTTTTCCCAATTCCTGATATTTAATCCGAGTAAATATTCCCTGTCTTAAGTCAGTTAGGAACACCACTTTCTTTTAAGAACGTGAAATGTCAGAATAATAGTAGAGAGAATGATTTATTCAGCTTTGATTTCTTTCATCACATTCCCAGTGGGTCAGAAGTTTACATACACTCAATTAGTATTTGGTAGCATTGCCTTTAAATTGTTTAACTTGGGTCTAATGTTTCGGGTAGCCTTCCACAAGCTTCCCAAAATAAGTTGGGTGAATTTTGGCCCATTTCTCCTGACAGAGCTGGAGTCAGGCTTATAGGCATCCTTGCTCGCACGTGCTTTTTCAGTTCTTCCCACAAATTTTCTGTAGGATTGAGGTCAGGGCTTTGTGATGGCCACTCCAATACCTTGAATTTGTTATCCTTAAGCCATTTTGCCACAACTTTGGAAGTATGCTTGGCGTCATTGTCCTTTTGGAAGACCCATTTGTGACCAAGCTTTAACTTCCTGACTGATGTCTTGAGATCTTTCTTCAATGTATCCACATCATTTTCCTACGTTATGATGCCATCTATTTTGTGAAGTGCACCAGTCCCTCCTGCAGCAAAGCACCACCACAACATGATGCTGTGCTTCATGGTTGGGTAGGTGGTTGGGTAGGTGTTCTTCGGCTTGCAAGCCTTCCCCTTTTTCCTCCAAACATAACGATGGTCATTATGGCCAAACAGTTCTATTTTTGTTTCATCAGACCAGAGGACATTTCTCCAAAAAGTACAATCTTTGTCCCCATGTGCATTTCCAAACCGTAGTCTGGCTTTTTTTTAGCAGTTTTGGAGCAGTGGCTTCTTCCTTGCTGAGCGGCCTTTCAGGTTATGTCGATATAGACATTTAACATTTAAGTCATTTAGCAGACGCTCTTATCCAGAGCGACTTACAAATTGGAAAGTTCATACATATTCATCCTGGTCCCCCCGTGAGAATTGAACCCACAACCCTGGCGTTGCAAGTGCCATGCTCTACCAACTGAGCCACACGGGACCATATAGGACTCGTTTTACTGTGGATATAGATACTTTTGTACCTGTTTTCTCCAGCATCTTCACAGGGTCCTTTGCTATTGTTCTGGGATTGATTTGCACTTTTCGCACCAAAGTACGTTCATCTCTAGGAGACAGAACGAGTCTCCTTCCTGAGTGGTATGACGGATGCGTAGTCCCATAGTGTTTATACATGCGCACTATTGCTTGTACAGATGAGCGTGGTACCTTAAGGTGTTTGGAAATTGCTCCCAATGATGAACCAGACTTGTGGAGGTCTACAATTTTTTTCTGAGGTCTTGGCTGATTTCTTTTGATTTTCCCATGATGTCAAGAAAAGAGGCACTGAGTTTGAAATTAGGCCTTGAAATACATCCACAGGTACACCTCCAATTGACTCAAATTATGTCAATTAGCCTATCAGAAGCTTTTAAAGCCATGACAGCTGTTTAAAGGCACAGTCAACTTAGTGTATGTAAACTTCTGACCAACTGGAATTGTGATACAGTGAGTTATAAGTGAAATAATCGGTCTGTAAACAATTGTTGGAAAAATTACTTGTGTCATGTACATAGTAGATGTCCGAATCGACTTGCCAAAACTATAATTTGCTAACAAGAAATTTGTGGAGTGGTTGAAAAACGAGTTTTAATGACTCCAACCTAAGTGTATATACATTTCTGACTTCAACTCTATATAATTAAATACATGATTCCTCATGTCCTCTGGCTACAATGCATTCGGAAAGTATTCAGACCCCTTTAATTATTCCACATTTTGTTACGTTACAGCCATGTTCTAAATGGATTACATTGTTTTTCCCCCTCATAAATCTACACACAATACCCCAAAATGACAAAGCAAAAACAGATACTTTTTTTTATTTTAGCAAATGTATAAAATTGTAAAAACTGAAATATCACATTTACATAAGTATTCAGACCCTTTCCTCAGTACATTGTTGAGGCACCTTTGGCAGCAATTACAACATTGAGTCTTCTTGGGTATGACGCTACAAGCTTGGCACCTGTATCTGGGGAGTTTCTCCCATCCTTCTCTGCAGATCCTCTCAAGATCTGTCAGGTTGGATGGGGAGCTTCGCTGCACAGTTATTTTCAGGTCTCTCCAGAGATGTTCGATTGGGTTCAAGTCAGTGCTCTGGCTGGGCCACTCAAGGACATTCAGAGACTTGTCCTGAAGCCACTCCTGTGTTTTCTTGGCTGTGTGCTTAAGGTCGTTGTCATGTTGGAAGGTGAACATTCACCCCAGTCTGAGGTCCTGAGCACTCTGGAGCAGGTTTTCATCACGGATATCTCTGTACTTTGCCCTGTTCATCTTCCCTCGCTCCTAACTAGTCTCCCAGTCCCTGCCGCTGAAAAACATCCCCACAGCATGATTCTGCCACCACCATGCTTCACCTTAGGGATGGTGCCAGGTTTCCTCCAAACGTGATGTTTGCCATTCCGGCCAAAGAGTTCAATCTTGGTTTCAACAGACCAGAGAATCTTGTTTCTCATGGTCTGAGAGTCCTTTAGATTGCTTTTGGCAAACTCCAAGCGAGGGCTGTCATGTGCCTTTTACTGAGGAATGGCATGATTGGTGGAGTCCTGCAGAGATATTTGTCCTTCTGTAAGTTTCTCCCATCTCCACCACAGTGGAACCCTGGAGCTCAGAGTGACAATTGTGTTCCTGGTCACCTCCCTGACCAAGGCCCTTCTCCCCCGATTGCTCAGTTTGGCCGGGTGGCCCGCTCTAGGAAGAGTCTTGGTGGTTCCAAACTTCTCCCATTTAAGAATGATGGAGGCCACTGTCTTCTTGGGGACCTTCAATGCTGCATAAATGTTTTGGTAGCCTTCCCCAGATCTGTGCCTTCGCACAATCCTGTCTCGGAACTCTATGGGCAATTCTTTCGACCTCATGGCTTGGTTTTTGCCCTTACATGTACCTTCAAATGTGGGACCTTATATGGACCGGTGTGTGCATTTCCAAATCATGTCCAATCAATTTAATTTACCACAAGTGGACTCCAATCAAGTTGTAGAAATATCTCAAGGATGATCAATGGAAACAGGATGCACCTGAGATAATGTTATAGTCTCAAAGCAAAGGGTCTGAATACTTTTGTATTATATATACACTACCATTCAATAGTTTGGGTTCACTTAGATATGTCCTTGTTTTTGTCCATTAATGTCAAATTGATCAGAAATACAGTGTAGACATTGTTAATGTTGTAAATGACTATTGTAGCTGTTAATGGAATATCTACATAGGCATACAGAGGCCCATTATCAGCAACCATCACTCCTGAGTTCCAATGGCACGGTATGTTAGCTAATCCAAGTTTAGCATTTCAAAAAGCTAATTGATCATTAGAAAACCCTTTAGCAATTATGTTAGCACAGCTGAAAACTGTTGTTCTGATTAAAACAGCGCAAACAGGCTTTAAATAGTATTGAAAGAGGAATGGGAGGCCCCGGTGCACAACTGAGCAAGATGACAAGTACATTAGAGTGTCGTGTTTGACAAACAGATGCCTCACAAGTCCTCAACTGGCAGCTTCATTAAATAGAACCTGCAAAACACCAGTCTCAACGTCAACAGTGCAGAGGCGACTCCGGGATGCTTGCCTTCTAGGCAGAGTTGCAAAGAAAAAGCAATTTCTAAGACTGGCCAATAAAAATAAAAGATTAAGATGGGCAAAAGAACACAGACACTGGACAGAGAACTCTGCCTAGAAGGCCAGCATCCCAGAGTCGCCTCTTCACTGTTGACATTGAGACTGGTGTTTTGCAGTTATTATGTAATGAAGCTGCCAGTTGAGGACTTGTGAGGCGTCTGTTTCTCAAACTAGATACTCTAATGTACTTGTTCTCTTGCTCAGTTGGGCACCGGGGCCTCTCACTCCTCTTTCTTTTCTGGTTAGAGCCAGTTTGCGCTGTTCTGTGAAAGGAATAGTACCAAGTGTTGTACGAGATCTTCAGTTTCTTTGCGATTTCTCACATGGAATAGCCTTCACTGCTCAGAACAAGAATAGACTGACGAGTTTGGATTAGCTAACACAACATGCCATTGGAACACAGGAGTGATGGTTGCTGATAATGGGCCTCTGTACGCCTATATAAATATTTAATAAAAAATCTGCCGTTTCCAGCTACAATAGTCATTTACAACATTAACAATGTCGCCACTGTATTTCTGATGAATTTGATGTTATTTTAATGGACAAAAAAATKTGCTTTTCTTTCAAAAACAAGGACATTTCTAAGTGACCCCAAACTTTTGAACGGTAGTGTTTCTATCTTTTTTTATATACATTTGCAAACATTTCTAAAAAACTGTTTTCGCTTTGTCATTATGGGGTATTGTGTGTAGATTGATGAGGAAAACATGTATTTAATCAATTTTAGAATAAGGCTGTAACGTAACAAAATGTGGAAAATGGGAAGGGGTCTGAATACTTTCCGAATGCACTGTATATAGTGTCCTGCCTGCCTGTATATTTTAGGTATCTGTCATGCTGGGGAAGCTAAAAATAGCACTTATTTATTTCATTTGCAAAAAAAGACATGTTCATGTTTTGGTTCGTTAACATTCAATGCAAAGAGATGTGGAAATATGTCATTTTGACTGAGAACATTTCAAAAGATTGTAGCTACTAGCAACTGTATGAGCAAAATCATATTATTCTGGCATATTATAAGCAGTTAATGCAGTTCTTTTGAATTCATTATATCAGCAGCGTGTTTTTTATTCTGTAGCCTACCATGCGTTTTGACCTTGGCAATTATAACAGCACAAAGGGAACATGGTCCCAGCTTCCTTTGTATGCCTCTTCCTGCTTCCTTGCATATATTTCAATTTCAAATACTTTCCACAATACTTTCCACAAAACTTCCAATTCCAAACCTCTGATATATTAAAGCTAACAACATGAACAAAATAACCGAAGGCTACAAGACATAAAATACATGTTTTCTAGACATAAAAGACATGTTAGCTAACCAATTTGCTATTTTGTGTTGTGGAAATGAATATAATGATATTCACAAAATGCTATTGAACATGGACAAATATAGCCTTGGTCACGATCACAAACTCATTGATCAGGAAGCGTAAGATATATTGCATTTGTGCATTAATTTGCCATTCCGGAAGAATACCACAGCCTATGATAGGCTGCCTATCACATTCCCATTCCGGAAGAATACCATGCCCTGGCCTATCACACGCCACATGAATTCAGTTGGGTGGATGTGGATTATTTGGGCTGTAGTCAGAGCTCAGAGCCCTGACAGCCCCTTTAGCCCTGTCGGCACAAGACTAACAGTAAAAGTCTTTCTCACTTGGCACGCATTAATATATCTTTCCACCATGTGGTACAGAGATGCCATAGAGAGAGAGACCATTTGCCACCGGTTGACCTGCCTTTCTACTGACAGTGAGGAGAGGAGCCTGGTCGAGTCGTAACCTAAGGACCCTGCTGCCTGCCACACACCCACACACAAACAGCGCTTGTTTGCCCCTAGCCTCAGGCCAGACATGAGAGAAAAGGCATGGCATTTTGTGCATAGAATGTATATTCAAAGCTTTACCAATGTGAAATCCAGGGTTATTTGGGGTTAAAAATAAATACAAATMAAAAATGAAATCAAAACAATTGGAGAATGTGTGCAAATGAAAACAAACTAATTGTCTTAAAAGCTGTAAAAAACAGCTCCCTATACATTTATAAACGACATTAATGCAGGCCAAAATATAAACCACATAGCAATACTGCAGTGGGCAACACTAAGATTTGTAACTAGCGCTTCGCCATAAAGTGAATGAATGTTTAGCAGGGTTGGATTGTATCCAGTGGTCATGACATGAAGCATGACAACAAGAATAACAGCAGGCTAATAGGAGGAAACAATAAGGGTTTGACCTCAGCCTTACCCTAAACCTAGACTATAGTGCCATCTATTGAAGAACTCAACTATAAATCACACTATCTATTGAAACGGGATAGTATCACCCATATATTAACGTTATATACAGTATAAATGTATTTATCTTCTGTTATTTTTAGTTGGTAAATTACAAAAAATATATAATAAATATAATTGGTTCAATTGGATAGGTCTGTCACTTGTTGCCATTAACAAGTAGGAAAGTATTGCTGGTGACAATCAGACCATGGAATTGTTCACATTCATCGAATAGATAGATATTCATATTATCGAATCGATTTGTATGTTTTGGCTTGGGGTCAAATCCAGCAGGTTTGACCCCCATGGAAAAGTTGATTAAGCATGAGAGCCAAAGACGCATTCTGCACGAGGCTCTTATCTGATGTCATCTAGGGCTATGAGACTTGATATATGAAAGACAGTGAGTGGGCTACAGTATAGACAGGCGACATGAAAACAGAGCTATGTAATATGACAACGCCATTATATAATGGTCTGGAATCATTTACATAAACAATTACCTTCTTTGAGCAAGCGTGAGTGGATGAGAAGAATAACAAAACAACAGATTGCCGCTCCCGCTAAAGCCCACGCAACTCTAAGAAGCTGCATCCTGGCTGGCGAGTGGCGACGGCTTATTAACACCGGAGGAGAGAGGCCAGCAGTCTTCAGAGACACACACAGCCTTCCATTCTGCTCCCATCCAGCGCAATGCTTCTCACCCCCCAGAAATAAGAGAAAACAGTCTACAACACGTGTGGAATGCACAAAATAAATCCCCCTTTAGAAATAGCTGGGGCGAATAAAAATACAAGTCAATCCGTCAGCTGAAGGGGAAAAATAGAAATAGATGATCATGGCCGTGGAAACGGACTCAGTGCTGGGTCAAAATTGAAGTGTTTGGTGCCTCAGTATGAAGCGGGGCTGTTAAACCCCCATCGTTTGAAGTGCTGACATCCCCACTGCCACTTCAGCCCGCGTCCGTGACTCGGTCACCGCAGGCTCACCAGCAGCTTTCTATTCGCCCCCTCTCTCTGACTGCTGTGCGCGGATACGGTAATTCGGTGCGCTGATCACCACTCTCCTCCAGTACATGTTCCACACAACTCCCGCGCAGGAATAGACTCAGAGGCAGGCAGCACGTCTATGTCGCTATGCAATAGGGTATATATCCGTTCAGTTTCAGCCAGATAGCACGCTTGACATTTTACGCACAGGGATAGCTCATCATCTGTGGATACCTCTCGTCTTAGTTGTTCTCCATGTAGATCATGAAAGATGCTCGCATCTCTTTCGATTTGGAAGCGATACCTCCCGACCTTTAACGGATAAAAAAAAAACTAAAAACAAACGCGCAATAGACCGTATCCGGTTTAGTTTCTTGATCTACTTCTGGATTTCGATACATTTGTCCGTTAGTGATGATGATGACACAGTATATATCGGCATCACCATCCCTGATCTCAGTGCCGATTCTTCGGGCTTGCCGCTTTCTTCGTCAGGCGGCCGCATATAAAGTCTACAGACGCGACTTTCTCTCTCCCTGCTCTGTGCGCTCCCGGTGAGTGACGTCACAACAACTCCCCCAGAAATATGTTTCTTCGGGCGATTTCACAGAGGTAGTGTGAGGAGAGGAGAAGAGGCGTGCGCGTGGAGGGGATTGAGGAGGAACGGGATGGTTGGCAGATTAAAAACACTGCATTGTTTGTTGTAAACTCGCTAATTACAGTGTCCCTATTCTGCATTTGGAGAACTACAGTTGTAATACCTTAGGGCATGTCCAATGGAATGTCAATGCATTTTTTCTTTGTTTTTCTATTACAAATATAGCCTAGCACCCAGCGTGTGCCTTTAGTAGCCTATATACATTATATTTCAAAGACAGATTTGCACAGATTCTTTCTCAAGTTAAAAGTATTTTTCAATACAAGAATATGGGCATATGGGCCAATCACATGCAATATCTCCTGCAAAACAGTGTCCATTCCATTTCCAAAACCCTTGATGGGTCTGTGGCAATTCTCATATTCTGCAGCCAATCCATCTATAGAGACTATAAACAAGTGACACCACTGATATACTGTACATAGGGATTGAACTTCATCCAAACAAACAGTTTGCAGTGTCAATAACTTGGCTCCTGCAGCTATTTCACCACTAATTAATGGTGTGGGTGGGGGGTGGAGGAGGTGTTAACAACAAGGGCATCCATGTTTGATGCTGCCTTTGCAGAGAGAGAGAGAGAGAGAGAGGGGAAGAGAGAGAGGGGGAGAGAGAAAGAGCTCTCTCCTCCCAGCGTCTTCCATTCTCAGGCTGTAATCTATCAATCAGTGGGACAGCAATTAACGGAGACCTGTCCACAAGGTGTCTGCCAAGGGGGCGGGGTGTGTGCGTGTGTCAGGGGGGGTGGAGGGCTGGGGGAAAGTGGCTTACATCAAATATGGTGAACCCTGTCATTGCCGGTCACTAAAATACTTCAGATTTGTTATTTATAGGACAAGGGTAGAAAGGGCAACAAGCTCTCACAGTCTCACAGCAGAATTTGATGTTCATCCACATTCTCCAAACGTCAAATTTCGAAGTTGCTCCAAAGGACAATTTTCTAAGTGTTTTGTTGCTTCTGCTGCTCTGTATCATTCCATTTCTCCAAACGTCAAACTTTGAAGTTACGGGTTAAGCTTAGGCACACATTCCAAATGGTTAAGGTAAGGGTTAAGATTTGGGATAGGGTTAAAACATCATATTTAGGCGCTCATTCCAAATGGTTTAAGGTAAGGGTTAAGATTTGGGATAGGGTGGAAACTAAAACTTAAAAAACTGTGTGCATAACTGGTATTGAAGACACAACCTTCTGATCCAGAGTCATGGGATTACACCCATCCACAATGCCCTAGCAAAACCCAAGCCTACTTGATGGTAATAGCGCTCACTGTTGCCCCTAGTGGCCTGTTTTGAAGGTATTTTCCGACGTCCTCAGGCCATGGATAGACGTCCAATTTTGATATCAATCTTGAATGACCTGGCTGAGAAATGGCCATTAACCACAGACTATAGTTTCAGATTACCCTATAACCCCCAAACCTMATCCTATTAACCTATTAAGGGAATGATAAATAACTGACCCTGCATCAGTGCTTAGGGGCAACACGCCAAACATCCATGAGCTGCACAGTAGCCTCAAGCACACATAATATAGGCCTTCTCTTTACACTATTTMTTAATCAAAAGTCCAGAGAGGCTTATTACACTGTTGTACAATCTTATAAACTGAAAGTCCAGGTTTCTGCAGCAAACGCATGAGTAAGAGTACAGCTACAAAGCCTTGTTACAGTGTCCAGTTTTGTACAGAAACAAGAGTAAGAGTCCTACGGAGAGCCTTATTTGAGTGTTATACTGTCTGTAGCCTGCCTCCTTGTTCCACCTGCCTTCCCTCCTTTCTCTCCTCTCTGTGTCTCCCTACCCGGAGCTAAGCGAGGCATTGCTTGCTTTGTCCTCTGTTCTGTTCAGGTCGTCGGCCAAACCATGGCCCATGCCATTAAAAGCCATATAACTAACAGCAGCAAAACGTTTATATTCACTGTATTCCCCATTATCTTCTACATGGACAATACTCTATAAAGATGAGATTATCAAAATTAGGCCATATTGTCCAATTMTGCTTTTGTCTCAATGCTTGTTAGAAGTCCACTGCAGGATAATCGCTCTACGGAATTCAGAGGAGCAGTTTGACTAATTGAAACAGAAATAAGAGTTGAACCATTTTGATTTTTTTTTTCAAAACTGGAAATCAAATGATCCTCCGAATCAAATCACATTGTATTGGTCGCATACACACATATGCTATTGTAGGTGTATTCATCTTTAAAACAGTAGATTAATCAAATGCATTATTATTTAAATATTGAAAAAATGTGGGCTACAGATAAAATACTGTAGAACAATTTTAAGCCATATGGCATAAAGTATTACAAACCCTAGAAATATCCAGAGGATAAAAAACGTGATTCTTGTTTTATTATGAGAACAAACAAGATGGGTATGGATACTGTGGGAACATATAGGTTTGAGCAAGTATGATGTCATTAATGTTTGTTGAAATGTATGTACGTCGGAGTTGGAGTTTTTTTGTCTTTATTCATCTTTTTTCTTTATGTTGAAGATTGGGCATTACGTCCCAGCCAATGTCATGTCTAGTTTARTGGATCCATGTCTGTGAAATGTTAAGTTGTCTATTGTCAAAGAATTTGACCAAAGAAAACAGTGAAAAGCAGTCTACTGCTTGATCTGTCGAGGTTTCTTTGAACAATTCCAGTGAAACATTTGTCTACCAAACCATTTAAAGGTACTGTTCAATAGCTCCACTGAAACCAATATATTAATTATGAAATATACAGTACACTAAGGCTCTCCAAGGATTTTACTTTGGCCAGAAGAAATTCATATTTTCAAGACACACAATAGAAAAAGATACTTAAATCCAAAATGTGCACCCAACTGAGAAACATGGTTGGACGGTCCCTAACATTGAATGAGTTGGTGTCATATGATGAAATCTTTTAATTTCTTCCTTGGTTTGATCGTTTTTGCAGTAATTGGAAGTAAGACCTGTACTCTAGGTTATATTGATTTGAGGTATGTAGTTAGTTCATAATCTTCCAAACAGCTCAATCAAGTCTCAAAGTATTAAAACCCCATAGAGTCGATTGAAGCACCGGTGTGTCATTCTAAATTACATAACAAAAAAATCCCCATCAAAATCTGTCAGTTTAAACTAGATATCTGTTTTTGCATTGGATGCRTCTCAATCCACCGCACCACCAATGTCGCACTTAGGCCTCTGTGGTGAAAGGTGGCAGAACTAAAGTGGTGTTTGTCAGAAAAAGGGGTTAAACATGTGTAAAAAAAWATATATAAATATATATAAAAATATACATAATATAAATATATATATTTTTTTATATAAAAATTACAAGATCACTGCAAAAGTATTAGTTTCTCTGGTTTTACTATTTATAGGTGTGTTCGGGTAAAATTAACATTTTTGTTTTATTCTATAAACTACTGACAACATTTCTCCCAAATACCMAAWAAAAATATTGTCATTTAGAGCATTTATTTGCAGAAAATGACAACTGGTCAAAATAACCAAAAATAATTCTGTGTTGTCAGACCTCGAATAATGCAAAGAAAATAAGTTCATATTCATTTTTAAACAACACAATACTAATGTTTTTAACTTAAGAAGAGTTCAGAAATCAATATTTGGTGGAATAACCCTGATTTTCAATCACAGCTTTCATGCGTCTTGTCATGCTCTCCACCAGTCATTGATGTTGGGTGACTTCATGCCACTCCTGGTGCAAAAATTCAAGCAGCTCGGCTTTGTTTGATGGCCTGTGACCATCCATCTTCCTCTTGATCACATTCCAGAGGTTTTCAATGGGGTTCAGGTCTGGAGATTGGGCTGGCCATGACAGGGCCATGATCTGGTGGTCCTCCATCCACACCTTGATTGACCTGGCTGTGTGGCATGGAGCATTGTCCCGCTGGAAAAACCAATCCTCAGAGTTGGGGAACATTGTCAGAGCAGAAGGAAGCAAGTTTTCTTCCAGGACAACCATGTACGTGGCTTGATTCATGTGTCCCTCACAAAGACAAATCTGACCGATTCCAGCCTTGCTGAAGCACCCACAGATCATCACCAAATTTCACAGTGGGTGTGAGACCTGGAGAGGCCTACAAGCCAGTGTCTTGCACCCACTGTGAAATTTGGTGGAGGCTTGATGATGATCTGGGGGCGCTTCAGCAAGGCTGGAATCAGGCAGATTTCTCTTTTTTGCCATTTTATGAATGTATTATTATTCAATGCATTTCTCTGAACTATAGTATTAAAGGCCGAATTCAATATTTTATCAAATAATTTATTTATATATATTTTTTTGTATACCTAAAGGGGTCCTAAAATGCTAAATCAAATTACTAAATGATCCATAGGATGACCATCTTAAATCAATTACATATGTCAGCGTAGCACCCCCCCAATCGCTCAGACATACAACAGTAGCCTATACACTTCCTCAAGTCTCTGAATACATATAGTTAAGTATAGCATAGATTGCAGTCCATGATACTTAATAGAAACATATCAGCACCAACACTCAAGCAAGACAGCTCCCTAATTAAACCTGAGAAGAACCTACAGATACACTGAGGAATTAATTTTACCTGCAACCACCAACCCCCCCCCCTCTCTCTCTCTCTCTCCTCGCTCTATACTTTCTCCCTCTCTCCCCCTCTCCTGCACCCCTTCCCCCTCTCTCCCTCTCTTCGTCAGTATAAGCCACTCAGGACTCACCTGCTCTAATCCCATTCATCAGCCGTTTAAGTGGCGTACGTCGGTGTGTTATGAGGCTGATTATGTTTGTTTTCTCTTGAATATTCATCAGTTTCTCAAAATTTTACAGCCAGGAAGACACCTCATTAACTACACAAATCTGATTGCGCAGGGTTGAAAAGGCCTACTTATTTCAAATAATTTGCAGTGAATTAAATATGTACTGCTTCAATGGTATTTTAATGATTTCCACCCTGAATGGTATTGTTATAATAATACATTTTCTATAGAAAATAATAACATCAAGTGTAACCAATATAAATATACCAATATATACCAATATACACTCACTTTGAGGGCCCACTTATTTCTCCACATTGGCACACATACACTGAGTATACAAAACATGCTTTTTCCATGGCATAGACTGACCAGATGAATCCAGGTGAACGCTATGATCGCTTATTGACGTCACTTCTTAAGTCCACTTCAATCAGTGTAGATTAAGGGGAGGAGAGATGTTAATGAAGGATTTTTTAAGCCTTAAGACAATCGAGACATGGATTGTGCATGTGTGCCATTCAGAGGGTGAATGGACAAGACAAAATATTTAAGTGCTTTTGAACGGGGTATGGTGCCAGGTGCAGCAGTTTGTGTCAAGAACTGCAACACTGCTGGGTTTGTCACACTTAAAAGTTTCCAGTGTGTATCAAGAATGGTCAACCACCCAAAGAACATCCAGCCAATTGCGACACCTGGTAGAGTCCATGCCCCAACGAATTGAGGCTCTTCTGAGGGCAAAAAAACCACAACTCAAAATTCAAAAACTCAATATTAGGAAGGGGTTCTTAATGTTTTGTAGTGTATATATATTGTGCCAAGCAACACAAAAGGAGCATAAACTAAAAGCCCTTTATAAAACAGATGGAATTCAATGTTGCCCGAAAATCAAAGGTTGTTTACCTAGTGTTGTCATAGCCACAAGGGAAATACAATAATAGAATACTAAGGACTCATCCTTATAAAGTAAAATTAGAACAATATGTTCACAGTGAGCACCACATATGGCCACAACAGTCTCTGAAACCTGGACTTGAGGAACAACAATAGCACCGTAGATACAAACAGAATAATCAGTGTGGTCTAGGGTTTGATCTCCCTTCCAAGTATTATTACTGGCAATTTTTACAAATCTCATTCTTTTTTTATACTAGAATGGGAAAGAAAGAATCCGATCTTTGCAAATAGCCTATATTCCCAAGCAAGGGTAATATTGTTTCATACCAATCCCTTTCATATCTAAAACAGTGGTTGCAGGCAAACCTTGGGCAGTCAGCCTATAGGCTAGTGTAGGACACTGTTTTTATTGAAATAAATTCCTTTTATCTTTTTATAGATTCTCTTTGATATTCTTTAATCATCTTCCAAGTTTTTGGGAAAAGTTGATTTGTTATTCAATATGTCGCATAAATATTCCAACATATCCAATGTTTTCCCTTGTTGGTACGATACATCTAGTACTGTCACGTTCCTGACCTTATTTTCCCTTGTTTTGTATTTATTTAGTATGGTCAGGGCGTGAGTTGGGGTGGGTTGTCTATGTGTGTTTTCTATGTTGGAATTTTGGGTTCGGCCTGGTATGATTCTCAATCAGAGGCAGCTGTCAATCGTTGTCCCTGATTGAGAATCATACTTAGGCAGCCGGGGTTTCACGTTTGGTTGGTGGGTGTTTGTTCCTGTGTCAGTGTTTCGCCACACGGGACTGTTACGGTATGTTCGTTTGTTGTTTTGTATCGTGTATTGTTTTCATGTWTATTAAATATCATGGAAACTTACCACTCTGCACATTGGTCCTCCAATCCTTCTCGCCTCTCCTCGTCCGATGAGGAGGACGAAATAGACTGTCGTTACAAGTACAGGTATACCTTTAAAAAAAGGTATCTGGTGTGACCACCATTTGCCTCATGCAGCGCGACACATATCCTTTGCATAGAGTTGATCAGGCTGTTGATTGTGGCCTGTGGAATGTTGTCATACTCCTCTTCAATGGCTGTAAAAGTGGCTGGATATTGGCGGGAACTGGAACACACGTCAATCCAGAGCATCCTAAATGTGCTCAATGGGTGAAATGTCTGGTGAGTATGCAGGCCATGGAAGAACTGGGACATTTTTAGCTTCCAGGAATTGTGTACAAATCCTTCCGACATGGGGCCGTGCACTTGCATGCTGAAACATGAGGTGATGGATGCGGATGAATGGCACAAACATGGGCCCCAGGACCTCGTCACGGTATCTCTGTGCATTCAAATTGCCATCGATAAAATGTCATTGTGTTCGTTGTCCATAGTTCACGCCTGCCCATACCATAACCCCACTGCCACCATGGGGCACTCTGTTCACAATGTTGACATCAGCAAACCGCTTGCCCACACAACGCTATCTGTCCGGTACAGTTTAAACCTGGATTAATCCGTGAAGAGCACACTTTTCCAGTATGCCAGTGGCCATCGAAGGTGGGCATTTTCCACCTGAAGTTGGTTACGAAGCCGAACTACATTCAGGTCAAGAACCTGGTGAGGACACAGAGCACGCTGATGAGCTTCCCTGAGAATTTTTTTAATATTTTGTGCAGAAATTCTTCAGCTGTGCAAACCCACAGTTTCATCGGCTGTCTGGGTGGCTGGTCCTGAAGGTGAAGAAGCCGGATGCGGAGGTCCTGGGCTGTCATGGCTACATGTGGTTTGCGGTTGTGAGGCCGGTTGGACATACTGCCAAATTCTCCAAAACGACGTCGGATGAGGCTTATGGTAGAGACATGAACATGCAAATGTCTGGCAACAGCTCTGGTGGATATTCCTGCAGTCAGCATCCCAATTGCACGCTCCCTCAACTTGTGACATCTGTGACATTGTGTTGTGTGACAAAACTGCACATTTCAGAGTTTTATTGTTCCTAGCACAAGGTACTTGAGAGTATTTTAACTTTTTGTACTGTTTGTTGGTTTGGCAATGCCACTGTCAGCCAGAGAAATATGTTGAGAAGGATTATTACCACAGCAAGCAAGGTACTTGGAGTCAAACAGACAGGCCTGGATGAGATCTTTAAGGTCAGGGCCCTCCGTAAGGCTCACAAAATCATTTTAGACCCAAGCCTAAATAGCTCAGGCTAATGTTCCTATCGACTCCATAAGGCCAGCAGGCTAGTCTTTAAAAAAAAAAAAAGTTTTATTTCTTTATTTTATTATAATTATAATTATTTTATTTTTTATTGGTATGTAACTGTTATGAAAGTTGTATTGTCAATTTTGTTTTGTATTTAAACAGCACTTTAAATGTGTACATGACACTGCAACAAAATGTCCCCATGAGGACAATAAAGTCAGTAAGTAAGTAAGTAAGTACACCTGTGTAATGATCACGCTGTTTAATCATCTTCTTGATATGCCACACCTGACAGGTGGATGGATTATCTTGGCCAAAGGAGAAATGCTGACTAACAGGGATGCAAACATATGGAACATTTCTGGGATATTTTATCTCAGCTCATGAAACATGGGACCAACACTTTTACATGTTGCGTTTATATTTTGGTTCAGTGTGTCTATGTTTGCTCACGTGTTTGTTCCTAAGCTTATATGCCCTTGACAATTTACATCACAGCTTTGCAAATGTCTGTAAATAATCTATGGTGTTTATACATACATACAGCATATGAGCTACTTATAAACCATTCATATAAACCATTAAAAWKTTATATATATATATATATATAAATAAATACATTTGATATGCCCATTATTTTTAGTATCAATATAAGTTAATAAACTGAACCCTACAGCACAGGCTATTTATAATGTAGGTACATCAGCCAATGAAAGAACAAAGTGTAGTTTGTTCACACCCTTTTCCGACCTGACAACAGACTATGTACTATGTACTATTCTGAGACAATGGCTGTTATAATTCTGAAATGTGTTGGTTTTTAAACACCTCTGTTTTTTTGTTCTCTGAGAGTATCTGAATAACTCTTGCACGTTACCTGGACAGGTACGAAACCTGGACAGGTACGGATCCTGTTCCCCAATGCTGAAGGACCAGGAATGGCTATTAGAATATAGACTATTCATTTCAAAACCACTGAAGCACAGGATGAGATAATAGGGAAAATCTATACCATCCCTTGTAACGAACAAACCCTCTTGTCTCTGTTCTCGGAAAGCAGGATGCAGGACAGCTTGTGAAGGAGGAGAGGATGAGGGGACGAAAGGAGGAGAGAAAGGGTTGAGAGGAAACAGGTGAGCACAGCGGGTGTGTGACGGAAGAGAGGAGGAGAGGAGGAGTGGAGAGTATCAGTATGCATCTCAGAAGACGTCGAGGAAAGAACGAGAGAACGAGTGAGTGGAGGTACTGATGTTGGCGATAAAAACCACTCCTCGTCTACCGGTAGTCTTTCCCCGATACAAATGTATTAGCACTACGTGAGTTCGGATGGACCACCTTGGGAAAGACGAGCGTATGCACGGCAACAGTGTAAAATGCCGGGTAAAGATACTTTATAATAAAACAGCCTTTAAGAACCAAAAAATACCTYGTTTCTATACAGTACCAATACATAATACATGGAAAACGTTGAATATGCATGTGTGTGTTTGCACGTGTGTGTGTGTGTGTCACTGTCTGTAGAAATGGATGTAGAGGAGAAGAGAAGATGCTACGAATGAGACAATACAGTTAAAAACTCACAGACTGAATGTGTGGCCTCCACTATCAACAGCCTATAGAGAGATAATACAAAGAGAAGAGATCAGCAGGCTAACAAGCTCTATGAAATGATACCAGCCATCCTAAGATTGCTGTAACCTTGACTTCACCTTTAGATGCCTCGAGGTGATGGGGGAAAAATAAAATTATGAAAGAAAGAAAAATGTGATTATCAGAGGAAGAGTACAAGGATAGTGGTAATAGTTTCACTTTGAGAGAGAGCGAGAGGTTGAATGTGAGCTCTATATGTCTTTGCTGGAGATGTGTGTGTGTGTGTGTGTGTGTGTGTGTGTGTGTGTGTGTGTGTGTGTGTGTGTGTGTGTGTGTGTGTGTGTGTGGTGTGTGTGGGGGGGTTGGGGGTGTTTTGTGTGCATACAAACTGAGGGAAAAAGGCGCTGGTTGTCTAGTTTGAATAACATGCTGTTGATTCGTAATTTCACAGTGATGTGCCATTGGAGGGCAGGCAATGTTGCTGTCAGTTACTATCACCACAGTGACTGCCTCTTGATTGGCAGCTGCTCTTGTATTCATATCCCTCTTGCTTACTTTCAATTACTCTCTAAACATGTGCCTTCAGTTAGTTGTGTGTGTGTGTGTGTGTGTGTGTGTGTGTGTGTGTGTGTGTGTGTGTGTGTGTGTGTGTGTGTGTGTGTGTGTGTGTGTGTGTGTGTGTGTGTGTGTGTGTGTGTGTTGTGTGTTGGTGTGTTTGTGTGTGTGGTGTGTGTGTGTGTGTGTGTGTGTGTGTGTGTGTGTGTGTGTGTGTGTGTGTGTGTGTGTGTGTGTGTGTGTGTGTGTGTGAGTTGTCAGACAGACTGTGCCTTGCCTTATTGGGAGCACACACACACATGCACACACGCCTACAGCCACTGACAGAGTTATAGAAGGGCCTCATCCTGATTCCACCATGGATTTAGACTCCTCACACCGTGAAAATATGAGCTCTGGAATTCCATTATCCCTGGATAGAGATCTAGAGACTGCATTTGATTCAATTGTGTGGCGATAAGGATGCCCTATATTTGAATCTAAAGGGCATTTCCATCATAAAGGACTCATAAGCACCATCATGTGAAGTTCATAGGAGCTTATCAAATTTGGTGTCAAATGAACGCTAAGAGTCTATAAGGAATAGACACATTTTTCAACCATTTTCAATTTTAAAAATGAGGCATAAGTAAAGGCTTTGATTTCTGGATGGAAAAGGGGTCTTAGAAAAGTACAGTATCAGAAATACATCAACACACAATAACGTTGACGTAAAGACCCCAAACAACTAATATCAACAATTATAATTTAGTTTTGCTGAAATGGTTTACCTTCTGTAAATGTAATAAATAGGGGTTGTGCCTTGTAATTCCGTTACCAAAAACCAACATATCTTTCAGATAATTTCTAATTTCTCTCCCTCATGAGGTAGGATAATGAAAGTTCACAGAAGTAACAAGTAACGGTTGACCTACCAATAAGTTATAGTGATTTTACTAATATCAATTTTGTTTATGAATTATTAAGTGATTCATACTCATAATTATGTTACCTAATTGGTAACGGAATTACCAAAGTTGCAGTAACAGAATTACTACAACTGAATTGGCTACAATGGGACATCATAATAGTCACTAACAAAAGTTGGGTCAGCTGCTACTGTCCCCATGGCATACTGTTATGTTCAGCTCATAACTGTTTTCTTTCTCTTTCTGTCGTCTGGTGGTCAAACCAAGAGTGTTAAAACAGTCTGAGTCTGGACAATCCCTTCCTCCTCACTCTCACCCACACTCTCACTCTCTCTTACTCTCCAGTTATGTCACCTCTCCCAGTTCTTACTGACACCTACCATGAGCCCCTTGTAACCAAGGGACTGATTTAGACCTGGGACTGTCACATCCTGATCTGTTTCACCTGTCCTTGTGATTGTTTCCACCCCCCCTCCAAGTGTCGCCCATCTTTCCCATGATCCCCTGTGTATTTATACCTGTGTTCTCTATTTGTCTGTTGCCAGTTTGTTTTGTTAGTGAAACCTACCAGCGTTTGTTCCCCTGCTCCTGCCTGTTTCTTGCACCTGTTTTCTAGACCTTCCCAGTTTTGACCTTCTGCCTGCAATGAGCCTGCCTGCCGTTTTGTACCTTACCCCACCTTACTGGATTATTGACCCCTGCCTGCCTTTGACCTGTTGTTTGCCTGCCCCTGTGTTAGAAATAAACTTTTGTTTCTTCGACACTGTCTGCATCTGGGTCATAGCAAAAAAGTGATAGAACAAACTGGCCATGACTGACACAGCAGACCAGCTCCGCAACGCCATCTCCTCCCAAGGAGCTTTTCTCTCCCAGTGCTCCCTCATTTTCGAGCTGCAGCCTTCTTCATTCCCGTCGGACCACACGAGGATAGCGTTCATCATTACACTGATGTCCAGGAGGGCACTCGCCTGGGCCACGGCGGTGTGGGAGAAACAATCCGCCGTCTACCTCAGTCTGGAGGTGCTCGTGGAGGAAGTTCGGAAGGTGTTTGATTCTCCGTTGTCCAGGAGAGAGGTTGCTCGCAAGCTGCTCCAGCTACGCCAAGACTCCCGTAGTGTGGCAGACTACGCAGTGGATCTCCGCATGTTGACAGCTGAGATTGCTTGGAACCCGGAAGCTCTGTTTGACACGTTCCTACACGGAGTATCGGAGGAAGTTAAGGACGAGCTTGCAGCCCGGGAACAACCAATGGATCTCGACTCACTCATCGCCTTGACGATTTGGATCGATGGACGACTACGGGAACGAAGGAAGGAGAGAAGAGTCGATTCCACTTCGCCTCCGAGATATCAAGGAAGTCCCTGACGGCTCCGTTGCCGAGAGAACCCGAGGCTACCCGAGTTCCCACAAGAGCCTCCGAAGACTGACAATTCACCTCTTCCCGAGCCCATGCAACTAGGCAGAGCTAAGCTGTCTCCAGCTGAACAGCTATATAGGCATCACGCTAAGAGTTGCCTGTATTGCAGGACTACTGGTCATTTAGTCTCCACCTGTCCACTAAAAGACCAGGCTCACCTGTAGGAGCAAGTACTCTGAAAACCCTTACGGAGAACATTTCCTCTCCCCTTACTCGTGTTCCTTTTCATGCCATGATGCTGTGGGGGAACCAGTCAAGCACTGGATGGGCATTCTATTTGCCAGGTCACCCACAACACCACCCCCATCAACCTACGTGTGTCAGGGAACCACAGCGAGACGCCCCATGGGCCTCCCGGTTGCGGTCGGCTGCGACAGAGCCTGGGCTCGAACCCAGAATCTCTAGTGGCACAGCTAGCACTGCGATTCAGTGCCTTAGACCACTGCGCCACTCGGGAGGCCCCAATCCCCTCATGGACTGGTCTGCCAGTGCCATCATGGGCTGGAGCCCGTTCTGCCACGCCCACTGCCTGAAGTCAGCGCAACCTGTTCCCTGACGTCTTCCTGGGGCCTCAGAGGTTGCCCCGGATCTCTCCGTCATTCACACGGAGTACCAGGACCTCTGGGAGGTGTTCAGTATGCCCGGGTCACTTCGCTGCCACCGCACCGACCCTATGACTGCAGGATTGATCTTCTCCCCGGCACCACTCCGCCACGTGGACGACTGTACTCTCAGTCGAGTACGGAAACCAGGGCTATGGAGACCTACATTGTAGACTCCCTAGCTGCCGGGTTCATCCGTGCTTCTGCCTCCCCAGCCTGCGCAGGTTTCTTCTTTGTGGAGAAGGACAAACCTGCATCTGTGCATCGACATTCGAGGTCTCAACGACATCATGTTGAAGAAACTCTTAACTCTCATCTCTTCGGCCTTCAAGCCGTTCCAGGGGGCCACCGTGTTCTCTAAGCTGGACCTACGGAACACCTACCACGTGGTGCGGATACGATGTTCTCCTCAACATGTTGAACCAGTTCGTCTTCGTCAACCTCGATGACATCCTCGTCTTCTCCCGCTCCACCCAAGCACACATGCTCCACGTCTGTCAGGTTAACCCAGGCCTCCTGGAGAACCAGATTTTTGTAAAAGCTGAGAAGTGAGAATTCCATCGCTCCACCATCCCGTTTCTGGGTTACATCATCGCTGCAGGGAGCATACAGATGGATCCCGGGAAGGTGAGAGCATTGGTGGATTGGCCCCAGCCCACATCCAGAGTCCAGCTGCAGCGGTTCCTGGGCTTCCCCAACTTTTATCACAGCTTTATCTGGGGCTACAGCACCCTGACTTCCCCCTGTCTGCACTCACCTCTCCCAAGGTTCCGTTCACGTGTTCTCCAGCTGCTGATCAGGCATTCTGGGATCTCAAACACCACTTCACCACAGCTCTCATCTTGGTTCATCCTGACCCGTCCCGCCAGTTCCTGGTTGAGGCCGGTGCTTCTGATGTTGGAGTGGGGGCTGTCCTGTCCCAGAGGTCTGCCCTGGACCTCAAGTTGCATCCCTGCGCTTTCTTCTCTCACCACCTCAATGCCACGGAGGGGAACTAGGATGTGGGGAATCGTGAGCTGCTCGCGGTGAAGATGGCATTRGAGGAGTGGAGGCACTGGCTGGAGGAGGCGGAACATCCATTCATCGTGTGGAACGACCAGAAGAACTTGGAATATCTCCACACCGCCAAGCGCCTCAATTACAGGCAGGCTAGATGGGCCCTACTGTTCACCCTGTTTAACTTCTCCCTCTCCTACCGGCCAGGATCCAAGAACGTCAAGTCAGATGCGCTGTCACGCCACTATAGCTCCACGACTACTACCCCAGAACCTGAGACCATCCTTCCCACCTCTTGCCTGGCGACCGCAATCAGCTGGGGAATAGGGAAGCAGGTTCAGGAGGTGCACCCCCAGGGGGGGRGGGGTCCAGATAAACGAATGTTCATGCCTGATGTGGTCCTCTCCACTCCTGTCAGACCCTGGCTTTGGTGCGACAATGTTTTTGGTGGCCTACCACAGTCCCTGATGTTTCCGCATTCATCGCCGCTTGCACAGTTTGTGCACAAAACAAGACTCCTTGGCAAGCTCCGGCTGGTCTCCTCCAACCTCTGGACTGTCACATCCTGATCTGTTTCACCTGTCCTTGTGATTGTCTCCACCACCCCCCCCCCACCTCTCCAGGTGTCGCCCATCTTTCCCATTATCCCCTGTGTATTTATACCTGTGTTCTCTATTTGTCTGTTGCCAGTTTGTTTTGTTAGTGAAAACTACCAGCATTTGTTCCCCTGCTCCTGCCTGTTTCTTGCACCTGTTTTCTAGCCCTTCTCGGTTTGACCTTCTGCCTGCCCTGACGACAGGCCTGCCATTTTGTACCTTACCCCACCTTACTGGATTATTGACCCCTGCCTGCCCTGACCCTGAGACTGCCTTGCCGTCTGGGTCCCTTTGCACCCTCTCTGGATTATTGACACCTGCCTGCCTTTGACCTGTCGTTTGCCTGCCCCTGTGTTAGAAATAAACTTTTGTTTCTTCGACACTGTCTGCATCGGTCACTTAAACGTGATAGGGACACCAGGTGGGTGCAATAATTATCGGGTAGACACAGAAAACCAGCGGCTCGGACCTTGTTGGGAAGAGTTTAATACCCCATCTATATGGAATAGGTGCCACTTGGGGCTAGCCTCACGTCACCTACTTTCCTTAAGCAACGGAATTGTGATGATTCAGTTCTCCCCTCCAGGCACAGCTCATCTTAGAGATCCTGGTGGCACACAGAAAATCTCCTGGAAACACTGATATCCTGTGATTTGTTTGTGTGGGGTGGATCAGGCTGAGGGTGGCCTGCCTGCCTGCCTGCCTGCCTGCCTGCCTGCGTGCGTGCGTGCGTGCGTGCGTGTGTGAATGGAACAATAGATTACCAAACAGGAGGATTTACAGCTCAAATCTCCAAGGCACAAAGTGTCAAGAGTAGGGAGAGGCTTCCAAGGTCGCCTACTCCCTGTTGTGAAGTGCACACACACAGACAAACACACACACAATGCATCCCTGGCAGTTAGGCAGAGTGAAAGCAGTGATGTAACATATTCATTATATTTCTCAACACACAGCCACACAGTATCTGTCACGTTCCTGACCTGTTTTCTGTTGTTTTGTATGTGTGTGATGGTCAGGGGCGTGAGTTTGGGTGGGCATTCTATGTTGTGTGTTTCTATGTTGGTTTAGGGTTGCCTGGTATGGCTCTTATTTAGAGGCAGGTGTTTTGCGTTCCTCTAATTAGAGTCATATTTAGGTAGGTTGTTTCACTGTGTTCGTTGTGGGTGGTTGTTACCTGTCTCTGTGTTTGTGTTCTGCACCAGTAGGTCTGTATCGGTTTTGCACGTTTGTTATTTTGTAAGTTGTTTGTTAGTGTTCACTTGTTCTTATAATAAAACTGTTGAGCACTGGCTACGCTGCATTTTGGTCCTCTCCTTCACCCAGGAAGAAAGCCTTTACAGAACCACCCACCCAACCCGGACCAAGCAGCGTGGCACAGCAACGGCGGCAGCAGCAGCAACGCGGGAGCTAGCAAGCAGAGTGGCTGGAAGCCCGAGAGGCTCCCCAAAAGATTCTTGGGGGGGCACACGGGAGTATGGCTGGGTCAAGTGGGAGATTTGAGCCAGTTCCCCGTGCTTACCAGAAGGAGCAGTGGCTAAATTGAGGTACGAGTCGGAGAATGTGGAGAGGTTATTGGACAGATTGGAGGAAAGTGAAAGGATGGGAGATTTGAGACATTTGATGAGTTGTTGGTGATATTGGGGAGAGCGAAGAGAGAGAGATGTTGGTTTGCGTAGCATACACGGTACTCGCCTGAGGTGTGTGATTACGTGGAGAGCGGGAGTACGGGCAGACACCGTGTTATGGAAGAACGCACGGTGTCCCCAGTACGCGTGCTTAGCCCAGTGCGGGCTATTCCACCTTGCCGCACTGGAGGGCTAGGTTGGGCATCGAGCCGAGTGCCATGAAGCCGGCCCAACGTATCTGGTCTCCAGTACGTCTCCTCGGGCCGGCGTACATGGCACCAGCCTTACAGGTGGTGTCCCGGTTCGCCTGCATAGCCCAGTGCGGGCTATTCCACCTCGCCGCACTGGCAGGGCTACGGGGACCATTCAACTGGTAAGGTTGGGGAGGCTCGGTGCTCAAGAGCACGTGTCCTCCTTCACGGTCGGTATATCCGCGCCACCTTCCCACCCCAGCTCAGTACACCAGTGCCTACACCATGCACCAGGCTTCCAGTGCATCTCCAGAGCCCTGTTCCTCCTCCACGCACTCTCCCTATGGTGCGTGTCTCCAGCCCAGTGCCTCCAGTTCCGGCACCACGCACCAAGCCTCCTGTGCGTCTCCAGAGCCCTGTACGCACTGTTCCTTCTCCCCGCACTCGCCCTGAGGTGCGTGCCCTCAGCCGGTACCTCCAGTTCCGGTCCACGCACCAGGCCTAGAGGGCGCACGAGAGTCAGTGTGCCCTGTTGTTGTTCCCCGCACTAGCCTGAAGTGCGTGTCCTTAGCCCGGTACCTCCAGTTCGGTACCACGCACCAGGCCTACAGTGCGTCTCAGCCGGCCAGAGTCTGCGTCTGCCGCGGCGCCTGAACTGCCGTCTGCCCAGCGGCGCCTGAACTGCCGTCTGCCAGCGGCGCCTGAACTGCCGTCTGCCCAGCGCGCCGAAGCCCGTCTGCCCGCGGCGCCTGAACTGCCCTGTCTGCCAGCGCGTCTGAACTGCCCTCTGCCTACGCGTCTGAACTGTCGTCTGCCATGAGCCTGCAAAGCCGCCCGTCTGCCATGAGCCTGCAAAGCCGCCCGTCTGTCATGAGCTACAGAGCCGTCCGCCAGAAGGAGCCGCTAGAGCCGTCCGCCAGACAGGAGCCGCTAGGGCCTTCCGCGACGGATCAGCCAGAGCCTTCGCAGACCGGATCAGCCAGAGCCTTTCCGCCAGACCGGATCAGCCAGAGCCTTCCGCCAGACCGGATCAGCCAGAGCTTCCGCCAGACCGGATCAGCCAGAGCCTTCCGCCAGACCGGATCAAGCCAGAGCCTCGCCAGACGGATCAGCCAGAGCTTCCGTCAGCCGGACTGCCAGAGCCTTCCGTCAGCCCGGACTGCCAGAGTCCCTCAGCCCGAGACCTGCCAGAGTCCTCAGCCCGGACCTGCCAGAGTCCCTCAGCCCGGACCTGCCAGAGTCCCCAGCCCGGACCTGCCAGAGTTCCCTCAGCCAGGACCATGCCAGAGTCCCTCAGCCAGGACCTGCCAGAGCCCTCAGCCAGGACCTGCGCCCCTTATCCCGTGCTGCTGCCCCTTATCCCGGTGCTGCCCCTATCCTCGGTGCTGCCCCCATCATTTAGGTGGTTTTAGTTGAGGGTGGTCATTGGGAGGGGGGATACAGAAGCGGGGAGTGACTATGGTGGTGTGGGGACAGCGTCCGGAGCCTGAGCACCACCGTGGTCAGATGCCCACCCAGACCCTCCCCTGGACTTTGTGGCTGGTGCGCCCGGCGTTCGCACCTTGAGGGGGGGGTTCTGTCACGTTCCTGACCTGTTTTCTGTTGTTTTGTATGTGTGTGATGGTCAGGGCGTGAGTTTTGGGTGGGATTTCTTATGTTGTGGTTTCTATGTTGGTTTTAGGTGCCTGGTATGGCTCTTATTTAGAGGCAGGTGTTTTGCGTTCCTCTAATTAAGAGTCATATTTAGGTAGGTTGTTTCACTGTGTTCGTTGTGGGTGGTTGTTACCTGTCTCTGTGTTTGTGTTCTGCACCAGATAGGTCTGTATCGGTTTTGCACGTTTGTTATTTTGTAAGTTGTTTGTAGTGTTCACTTGTTCTTATAATTAAACATGTTGAGCACTGGCTACGCTGCATTTTGGTCCTCTCCTTCACCCCAGGAAGAAAGCCTTTACAGTATCACTGCTTCCACTGATAATCAAAGTCACAGGACACAAATGGGTGTTAATGGCTATCATTCGTCTGGGGGGCAATACTCAAAAAAGTCAGAGGGACGGCATCCTATTCCCTAATGGCTGTGTCCAAAATAGAATGGATTCCAAATGGTGTTCTATTCCCGATAGTGCCCTACTTTTGCCCAAACTCTGTAAGGCAAAAGTGTGTATCAGTTAAAAGTCAAGTGCACTATACAGGAAATAGGATGCCATTTCAAATGAAGCCAAAGTTTGTGTCAAATGTACATCATGTCCCTTAATGTGGTCTTTGGACCCACTCTGATTAATGCTGTGATGTGTTTTGGAACCAGGCCAATGGAAAAAGTGAGCAAGAGAGACTGAGAAAGAGAGAGAATGAAAGAGAGAGAGAGAGCCTGGATTACATGCAACAAATAACAACAAAGCCTTGGTGTGCTGCCATCATGAAACGACCATCAGTTCTCTRTGATCAGTCATGTGTTTGCATCTAAAGCAGGACCCCAAAATGGTTGCAGGGCAAATGCACTATCTACCATCTATTCAAGTCTGTTGTATGTATCTTTATTGTTTTATTTTATTTWTGAGCAGTAACTGTAAAAAGAAAAGCATAAAGTAAGATGGGGAATTTCCTTTTTGAAAAAGGACATTTGTATGCAGATTTGGGCCCTTAAACATACATGCGCGCGAGAGCGCACACACACACAGTCACACACACGCACACAGAACACACACACATACAGAACACCCACACCCCCCCTCTCCTCTTGGGTTTATGGGTTCCTTGGCTGGCAGAGCTCTCTGCAGTGAGGGGAGGCAAGTGGGAGTGGAGGCAGACACCGCTCCATCTGTGCAGGGAACAGGGGGGCCTGGCAGGCTCCCTCTGCAGACAAGATCAGCCATCCCCTCTCTCAGCTCAGCCATCATTTCCCCCTCTGCTTTCATGTGACTGGGACTGGAAGAGCAGAAGGGGAGTGTGGTCATACAGCCAGTCCAGTCTCCCCTCTCTCTGTTTGGCTGTAAGATATAATGGCTAGACAATGCACAACCCCCATAGAGATGACATATATTCAGTTCTATGGCACCAGACCATGTTGATGGCACAACCCCCATAGTGATCACATATTTATTTCTATGGCACCACCACCTATGTACATATTCCATATTAATTTAATCTCGATGGCAGAGACAAGGGATGAAGATGGCGGTGACAGAGTGGGCTGCCGTGCTTCTAGCTCTTCTAGTTATTTCTTACATTATTAGCCCAGAAAATGTTTTGTGTTATTACATACAGCYGAGAAGAACTATTGGATATCAGAGCGGTGGTAACTCATTAGCACCACCAGCATTACGACCAGGAATACAACTTTTCCGAATCGGATCTTTCGTTCGTACCCTCCAGGGCAATTGAACTGACTCCAGAGGCCGAACCAAAACAAGGCCAGCGCCGGAGAGGTACTCAGAGTGGTCTTCTTGTCCAACTTATATTCCTCGCTAATGTTAAATCTCTGGATAATAAAGTTGACAAGCTCAGGGCAAGGATTTCTTCAGGGATTGTAACATACTCTGTTTCACGGAAACATGGCTCTCTCGGGATATACTGTCTGAGTCTGTCCAGCCAGTTGGCATCTAAGTTCATCGCGCAGACAGGAATAAATATCTCTCCGGGAAAAAGAAGTTYGTCGTAGTGAGGTGACGAAGGCACAGCGTGAGATGTATACATTCATCTTTATTAAAACGAAGAACACTAAACAAACTAACAAACTAACAAAATAACAAAATGAACGTGAATCTATAAACACGAGTGCTGACATGCAACTACACATAGACAATAAACCACAAAACCAAAATGGMAAATGGCAACCTAAATAGGATCCCCAATCAGAGACAACCATAAACAGCTGTCTCTGATTGGGAACCAATTCAGGCCACCATAGACCTACATTTACCAAGACAATACCAAAACCCCATAGATATACAAAAACCCCTAGACAAGGTAAAAATACACACATACCACCCTCGTCACACCCTGACCTAACCAAAATAATAAAGAAAACAAAGATAACTAAGGTCAGGGCGTGACAGCGGGTGTATGTTTCATGATTAACGATTAATGGTGTGATTGTGATAACATACAGGAACTCAGGTCCTTTCGTTCACCCGACCTAGAATACCTCACAATCAAATGCCGACCGTATTACCTCCCAAGAGAATTCTCTTTGGTTATAGTCACAGCCGTGTATATCCCCCCTCAAGCCGATTTCACAACGGCCCTCAAAGAACTTCACTGGACTTAATGTAAACTGGAAACCACATATCCTGAGGCTGCATTTATCGTAGCTGGGGATTTCAACAAAGCAAATTTGTTAAAATCACATTGACTGTAGTACTCRCGCTGCTAAAACACTTGACCACTTCTACTCCAACTTCCGGGATGACTACAAGTACCTCCCCCGCCCTCCTTTCGGCAAATCCGATCACGACTACGTTTTGCTCCTCCCTTCCTACAGGCAGAAACTCAAACAGGAAGTACCTGTGCTAAGGACTATTAAATGCTGGTCTGACCAATCGGAATCCACGCTTCAAGATTGTTTTGATCACGCGGACTGGAATATGTTCCGGGTAGCCTCCGAGAATAATATTGACGCATATACTGATACGGTGACAGAGTTTATCAGCAAGTGTATAGGAGATGTTGTACCGACTGTGACTATTAAAACCTACCCTAACCAGAAACCGTAGATAGATGGCAGATTCGCACAAAATTGAAAGCGCAAACCATCGCATTTAATCATGGCAAGGTGACTGGGAATATGGCCGAATACAAACAGTGTAGTTATTCCCTCCTTAACTTCTCTAGGATAGGGGGCAGCATTTTCACGTTTGGATGAAAAACATACCCAAATTCAACTGCCAGTTACTCATCCCCAGACGATAAGATATGCATATCATTAGTAGATTTGGATGGAAAACACTCTGAAGTTTCTAAAACTGTTTGAATCATGTCTGTGGGTATAACAGAACTTATTTAGCAGGCGAAACCCCGAGGACAAACCATTCAGAATTTTTTTTTTTTTAGGTCACTCTCTTTTCAATTWGTTTTTATTGGGACACCAGATTTCTAAGCAACTTTCTTGCAGTTCCTACRGCTTCCACTGGATGTCAACAGTCGTGTGAAATAGGTTGAGGTTATTCCTTTGTGTAATGAAGAAATACGGCCAACTTGAAGTCGAGGCACTCCTGGTGTCCTAGACATGCGTTTCAATCAAACAGAAGGCATGCTACATATCGTTTTAATCCTGTATTGAACACATATAATCCCGTCTTCAATTTTATCGATTATTAACGTTAAAAAATACCTAAAGTTGTATTACATAAGTAGTTTGACATTTTTTGGCAAAGTTTAAAGGTAACCTTTGATATATTTTGTCGTTATGTTTGAGCAAGTTGGAACCGGTGTTTTTCTGGATCAAACGCGCCAAATAAATGGACATTTTGGACATATATCGACGGAATTAATCGAACAAAAGGACCATTTGTGATGTTTATGGGACATATTGGAGTGCCAACAACAGAAGCTCGTCAAAGGTAAGGCATGAATTATATTTTTATTCTGCGTTTTGTGTCGCTCCTGCAGGGTTGAAATGTTTTCTGTCTTTTGTTTACAATAGTGCTACGCTCAGATAATAGCATCGTATGCTTTCGCTGAAAAGCCTATTTGAATTCTGACATGTTGGCTGGATTCACAACCACTGTAGCTTTAATTTGATATATTTCATGTGTGATTTAATGAAAGTTTGATTTTATAGTAATTTTCATAGTCATTCATTTTAATGTGGCGCTATGCATTTTCTCAGGCTTTTTGCCAAGTGATACAGTAGTGTCTTGCCTAAACTCATATTTTTGGATATAAATATGAACTTTACCGAACATAAAATACATGTATTGTGTAACATGAAGTCCTATGAGTGTCATCTGGTGAAGATTATCAAAGGTTAGTGATTAATTTTATCTCTATTTCTGCTTTTTGTTAATGCTCTCTTTAGCTGGAAACATGGCTGTCTTTTTCTGTGACTTGGCTCATACCTTACATAATCGTTTGGTGTGCTTTCGTCGTAAAACCTTTTTGAAATCGGACACTTTGGCTGGATTTACAACAAGTGTAGCTATAAAATGGTGTAAAATACTTGTATGTTTGAGGAATTTAAATTATGGGATTTCTGTTGTTTTGAATATGGCGCCCTGCAGTATCATTGGCTGTTGATGACCCTAAAGAGGTTAAGGCAATCAAACAGGCAAAACGTCAGTATAGAGACAAACTGGGGTCTTTGAGAGACTTGTCAAGGATCATATCACATCTAGCTTACTTGACACCCTAGACCCACTTAAATTTGCTTACCGCCCCAATAGATCCACAGATGATGCAATCGCCATCGCACTGCACACTGCCCTATCCCATATGGACAAGAGGAATACCTATGTAAGAATGCTGTTCATTGACTATTGCTCAGCATTCAACAACTTAATACCCTCCAAGCTCATCATTGAGCTTAAGGTCCTGGGTCTGAACCCTGCCCAATGCAACTGGGTCCTGGACTTCCTGACGAGGTGGTGAAGGTAGGAAAAAACACCTCCACTTCTCTGATACTCAACACTGGGGCCCCACAAGGATGCATGCTCAGCCTCCTCCTGTACTCCCTGTTCACCCATGACTGCACGGCTTGCACGCCTCCAACTCAATCATCAAGTTGCAGACGACACAACAGTAGTAGGCCTGATTACCAACAATGACGAGACAGCCTACAGGGAGGAGGTGAGGGCCTCCTGTGGAGTGTGGTGCCAGGAAAATAACCTCTCACCCAACAATTGAGAGCATCCTGTCGTGCTGTATCACCGACTGGAACGGCAACTGCACCGCCTGCAACCGCAGGGCTCTCCAGAGGGTGGTGTGGTCTGCCAAACGCATCACCGGGGGCAAACTACCTGCCTTCCAAAACACCTACAGCACCCAATGTCACAGGAAGGCCAAAGAGATCATCAAGGACAACAACCACCCAAGCCACTGTCTGTTCACCCTGTTATCATCCAGTAGGCGAGGTCAGTACAGGTGTATCAAACTGGGACCAAGGACTGAAAAACAGCTTCTATCTCAAGGCCATCAGACTGTTAAATTCTGTTAAATAGCCATCACTAGCACAGTAGAGGCTGCTGTCCTATATACAGTTGAAGTCGGAAGTCTACATACACTTAGGTTGGAGTCATTAAAAGTCATTTTTCAACCACTCCACAAATGTATTGTTAACAGACTATAGTTTTGGCAAGTCGGTTAGGACATCTACTTTGTGCATGACACAAGTAATTTATCCAACAAATGTTTACAGACAGATTATGTCACTGCATCACAATCCTAGTGGGTCAGAAGTTTACATACACTAAGTTGACTGTGCCATTAAACAGCTTAGAAAATTCCAGAAAAAGCTTCTGATAGGCTAATTGACATCATTTGAGTCAATTKGAGGTGTACCTGTGGATGTATTTCAAAGTATACCTTCAAACTCAGTGCCTCTTTGCTTGACATCATGGGAAAATCAAAAGAAATCAGCCAAGACCTCAGAAAAAAATTGTAGACCTCCACAAGTCTGGTTCATCATTGGGAGCAATTTCCAAACACCTGAAGGTACCATTTTCATCTGTACAACCAATAGTATGCAAGTATAAACACCATGGGACCACGCAGCCATCATACCGCTCAGGAAGGAGACTCGTTCTGTCTCCTAGAGATGAACGTACTTTGGTGCGAAAAGTGCAAATCAATCCCAGGACAACAGCAAAGGACCTTGTGAAGATGCTGGAGGAAACAGGTACAAAAGTATCTATATCCACAGTTAAACGAGTCCTATATTGACATAACCTGAAAGGCTGCTCAGCAAGGAAGAAGCCACTGCTCCAAAACCGCCATAAAAAAGCCAGACTACGGTTTGCAACTGCACATGAGGACAAAGRTCGTACTTTTTGGAGAAATGTCCTCTGGTCTGATGAAACAAAAATAGAACTGTTTGGCCATAATGACCATCGTTATGTTTGGAGTAAAAAAGGGGAGGCTTGCAAGCCGAAGAACACCATCCCAACCTTGAAGTACGCGGTTGGCAGCATCATGTTGTGGGGGTGCTTTGCTGCAGGAGGGACTGGTGCACATCACAAAATAGATGGCATCATGACGTAGGAAAATTATGTGGATATATTGAAGCAACATCTCAATACATCAGTCAGGAAGTTAAAGCTTGGTCGCAAATGGGTCTTCCAAATGGACAATGACCTCAAGCATACTTCCAAAGTTGTGGCAAAATGGCTTAAGGACAACAAAGTCAAGGTATTGGAGTGGCCATCACAAAGCCCTGACCTCAATCCCATAGAACATTTGTGGGCAGAACTGAAAAAGCGTGTGCGAGCAAGGAGGCCTACAAACCTGACTCAGTTACACCAGCTTTGTAAAGAGGAATGGGACGAAATTCACCCAACTTATTGTGGGAAGCTTGTGGAAGGCTACCCGAAACGTTTGACCCAAGTTAAACAATTTAAAGGCAATGCTACCAAATACTAATTGAGTGTATGTAAACTTCCGACCCACTGCGAATGTAATGAAAGAAATAAAAGCTGAAATAAATCATTCTCTCTACTATTATTCTGTCATTTCACATTCTTAAAATAAAGTGGTGATCCTAACTGACCAAATAGAGAGAATTTCAACTAGGATTAAATATCAGGAATTGTGAAAAACTGAGTTTAAATGTATTTGGCTAAGGTGTATGTAAACTTTTGACTTCAACTGTACATATACWTGGAATCACTGGCCACTTTAATAATGGAACMCTATTCACTTTAATAATGTTTCCATATTTTGCATTACTCATCTCATTTGTATATACTATATTCTATCCTATTGTACTGAAACTGAGACTATGCCGCTCTGACATTGCTCGCCCAATATTTATATATTCTTAATTAAATTCCTTTACTTTAGATTTGTGTGTATAGTTGTGAAATTGTTAGATATTACTGTTAGATAATACTTCACTGTTAGAGCTAGAAACACAAGCATTTCGCTACACCCGCAATAAAATCTTCTAAACGTATGTGACAAATACAATTTGATTTTACTTGATTCGATTTTTAGTGGAGGGTAAACTGTGTTGACACCTATCATGATAAATTAGCGTTGTTAGCATCAGTGCTTATGTAAATGGACAACGCTTGGGTTGAAATGGAATGGAATTGTTCTATTCTTCAGAGTTGTTGAATATTGACCATATCCTCCAGCAATCAGAAGGCAAGGAGAGAGAGAGGGCCTACTCTCTCTGTATGCAGTCCCCAAGGACCCTCAGGTGATACCAACACACATATAATTACAGCGTTGAAATGAGCTGACAGACACTTAACAAATAAACCCCATGAGCAAGTCATTCAAAACGGAGGTCTGGAGGAAGGATGACTGACCTTTCAATCATCATGAGAACATAGACACATACACAGAGACGGACACAAAGACGGACAAAGATACGGACACGGGCACACACACACACACAGTGGTCCTTGCAGCAGCAGCATCGATGACCAGATCTGGGTTCATGCCAGTCAGGCTCTATCAAAAACTCAACGTATCTGAAAGACAACAAATACTCAAACCCAGGTCTGTCTGTCGACGGTGAGTGAGGGAATGAAGTGACAGGCAGCCTGTGGCTGTGGTCCTGAGGGAAGGTAATCAATGATAGTGCAACTCTGCAATATCAGTCCTGCTGCGGCTGCCGAGCCCAGAGAGTTGATGAGACACATCACAATCAAGGAGCAGGGGAGTGACTTTGATTCAGTTCCCATGACAGCTGTGGACAGTTGGGGAGAGGGGAGAAGACATTTGATAGGTACTTGGCTCCTTTTCTGTCTGGTAGTTATATGGCCCTTTAGTCTGTCTGTCTCTTTGTCTCTCTCCTCTCATTGGAGTCATCAATCATAGTGAAAGATGTTTTACTTGTCTATGTGTATAATATAGGTATCACTGAGCCCACCCTGGCAGTTGGTATGTAACTGCGGTGGAGGTCGTATACCAACACATCGATGCAACACTACACTGGCCATATACATTGGCCATATCGTGTGGTGTCTCTGCGTCATTCTGCCCCTCATCCTCTCTCCTCTCTGGCCCTCATCCCATGGCCTGCTGGGATGGGATCTGGCCTGCTTCTTTATCAACATACAGCCAGGTGCATGGTGGGTAGGTTCCAGTCTGGCCTTTATCAGTACTGGGACAGCAACGTCCTGGTTGTGTAGATCAGAGGTGTCGGAGCAGAGGGAATGGAGGTAGAGGAGGGGCCTGCCACAGGGGACCGACGGGCCTGCCACATCAAAAAGCTTGCGGGGCCACACCGCCATCCACATACACACGTGAGCAGGCTCACATACACATACACTCACACACACATTCTCACTCACACATTCTCACTCACACACACATTCGCGCTCACACACACACACACACATACACACACTCAGGAAGTCTTGTCACAGTGAGAAAAGCTAATGACCAGGGTGTTAAGGTCTATCTGTGGGATTTCAGAGGGCCGCTGGGCTGTCTCCTCCTCAAAGCCTCCTCACTGTTCGCCCCTAAGACAGAGATGCTGTGGAGAACGGTGTGGAAGTATAGCGGGTAATTTAGCTGCACAGCAAGCATTGTGTTTGTGTAGCAGCCAAAGAGTTTGAGAGGGAAGTGGTGAATCTCTGTCAAAATGGGATGACTGTAGCCTGTGATGCTTGACTTATCCAACATCATTGATCTGTGTTTGAGTCGTGTTAATCTTGGCTCTTTGTATTCTTTGGTTGCTTTTTTTCAGAAGTCTAAGTCTAAGGACTTGTAGAGATAAAGCTGTCTACGGCTGTCTTACTTCACAATGCAACAGGTACTTTATCAAATTTCTGATACATTCAAATTGAAGTGCAGACAGTTTGACATTTGTGACATTTTGGTACATCTTAGTTGAGTGCTTGTCCTTGATAATCAAAATGCATTGTGATTTCTTGACTTTCATAGTCTAAGTGTCAAGTTTCTCAATCAACATTGTTCTTCAAGGGTGTAACATTCAGCAAAGTATTTCAGATCAATGTGCATGGGTGATTTTATAACATCAATTAATTGATTTCAATCCCATTAAGATATTTTTAATGACAAAGTTAACATACTTGATTTTCTACTGTATTCTTATCATCGTCATGACACCCTAATGGAATAGAGTTAATTGAACACTCAGTGATACGTAACAGCGATTTAACAAAGTCCTAAGATCTGATATCAAACCATATAAATCAATGATATACTCTGAAATATTATATTTCTAGAGTGGTAATAAAATTGTCCCACAGACAGAGCCATAATTTTAGTTCTCTCCAGACGACACCATAAAATACAGAACCCTGAGCGAGAGAGAGAGAGAGAGACAGAGACAATAAGAATAATAGGATTACAAGATGGCATGCACAGTCAAAATAAAGGAAACATACTGTCACGTTCGTCGTAAGAGTGAGACCAAGGCGCAGCGTGGTATGCGTAAATTCTCTTTTAATGAATGAACACTTAACAAAAACAACAACATYAACGGCCGAAACATGACGCTATACAAATCGTGCAGACAGGCAACTAAACATAGACAAGATCACACAAACACAAAATGGAAATGGCTGCCTAAATATGATCCCAAATCAGAGACAACGATAAACAGCTGCCTCTGATTGGGACCCATATCAGGCCACCATAGACATACACATTCACCTAGATGGAATTGTTCTACCCACCCAAGTCACCATCACGCCCCAACCAACACAAAGAAAAACAGCTTACTATGTTCAGGGCGTGACACATACCGCTATTGCCCAGTGGTCATAACAGCTTTACTAATGGAATCCTGTATACTAGGGGTAATACCTTGGAACGGGTCTGTGTCTCTTGTCAACCTGGCCCTTGTCCAATGCAACAAACTGTTCTTTAACATCAATCTGTGTTTTCACTGTTCACTGTTCACTCACTGTTCAAACATTGTTTGAAAGTACATATGAACGGGCTGAACTGCCTTCAGGACCTCAAATTCTCCTCCACACACTCCACATCTACTGTTGGCTAACAGAAGCCACTTGTGTATTTCTTGTTACTGTAAAGTGACGTGAAAAGCATATATTGTGGGATCAGTGCGTTAATTCACCTTCTCCAGTGCAGGTACACTCTTAGAAAAAGGGTTCCAAAGAGGGCTATTTGGCTGTCTCCATAAGAGAACCCTTTTTGGTTCCAGGTAGAACTGTTTTTGGTTCCAGGTAGAACCATTTTTGGTTCCAGGTAGAACCCTCTGTGGTAAGGGTTCCTCATGGAACCCCAAAGAGTTCTACCTGGAACCAACAGGGTTTTACATGGAACCAGAGGGGGCACTTCAAAGTGTTCTATGGGGACAGCCTACGAACCCTTTTAGGTTCCAGATAGCACCTTTTTTTATAAGGGGGTCTGCTAGGCTTATGGTCTGCTAGGCTACTATAAAGTGCAGTATGGACAAGCTAAACTTCTGGGGATATTTGATGTATTTTGTAACAGAACAGTCAGAATGGATGCAAAGAAAGCTAATACACACACTYACACAACACACCCACCCACCCAACGCACACACGCACTCACATACCCACGCCTACACCCCCCCTCTAATATGGGTGATTGTTAATGGGACAATTATTGGCTACAACAATCAAACTAGAAGTAGTAGTTATAGTTTTATAAAATGTGGTGCACATGAATATTATAAAGTTATCGTTCTATTTATCAATTCAGACAATTTATCGCAATATGGATTTTTCTTACAATATTGCCCAGCTCTACTCAGYCGGTGGCCATCTTGATTATGTAACAGTTTAGAAAGCATTCTGTGAATTAGTTCACCCCACTGTGACGACCCTCCCACTGTCTGCTGTATTTTTTCTCTATGCTCTTGTTTTCCTTATTAGGATGACAGTGAGCGGGGCCGGGAGGGGCGTCAGCAAAATGGGACACACCTGGGCCCGGGTGTGTCCCTGTATAAATACACCTCTTCCCCATTCATTGAGGAGCCAATCTCCATGCAGACACACTGTTGGATTTTGATTGTGGCATTTTTGTGGCCGGTTTGTTTGTTTGTTTGTTTGTTTGTTTTTGGCACCTTTCAACACCCGCCATTATCACATCTATGCACACAACCACTCACTTACACTACTGACTACATACACCATTGTTTATTGTATTTAGGCTACTTCAGTTATTAAATATATTTTTGTTATTCCTTATCTCCATGTTGTCTCCGTTTTTGTTACTGGCTTCGAGCCCGGTTCGTGATACCACTAATCAGGGGATACAAGACTCCTGCTTGGCAGTTGGCACGCCTCAAAGTTTCTGCTGCTTTAAACTGATTAGAGCATGTTGCACAATGATGATTGAGGTTGGAGGATGGCACAATGCAATGTAATACAATAAAAGTCAATAGAAAACTACACAGCAGCCACAAGGCTGCAACAACATCTCTACGGCGAGAAATAGAATCAGTAGCTAACAGAGTTGTCCAACACACCCACACCAAAAATAACAAATCCCTAGCAGATTGGAAACCAAATAGCACTTTACTCAACCCTCTATATCTGTGATGGCTATGTTTACCGGCCTCTGTACCACAGAAGGCTCGCTGTGTTTTTTTATTACAGAAAGAAATAGGCAACTTTAACTTGTTTCTTCTTGCTTTACCCTTGAGTCTGTGTATTCTTTTGCTACAGCAGCAGCAGAAGCAGCCATCAACAGCTGAACATGTCCCTAGTTCCAATTTTACGAGAAACAAGGCTGTTCAATGAAAAGCTAGGGAGGGAGGCCCATAGGAGCGGAATGGTAAAAAGAGTGTGAGCATTTGATTCCGGCTGAATTATCCCGGGGTGAGTTGCTTACTGTGGAAAATGTATGGGTTACTTAAACCCCAAAATGCTCAATCTGCTTCTCACAAACGAGAGCTAAATGTTGCATGGTTCTAGAGAGTTTGATGTAGAGATTGATGGAGCTTTTTATCGTAGGAAGAGGTGCATTGTTGAGCAGGTGTGTGCTGTGTTGTCGGTTTGAAGGGACCCCTGGCATGTGTTTAATAGTAGTGTCATGACTGGCCTGTGAGGATCAGCTTACAGTGATACAGCTGAACAGAGATATCTCTCTCCCGGCGAGGGGGAGAAGGATGAATGGAGGTTTTATGACACCTAGTTTGGRTGTCTGGAATGTTGTGTGCCTTATGAGAGTCCACTGCCCAAAACTAAAACATCAAATAAATGGACTTTGATCAGCCAAATGGTGGAAATAATGATGGATGGAATATGAAAATGAATGTCTATTTTATGATATTATTAGTTAAATCAGGACAGTATAATGAAAACATTGTAACTTGAAGAGTTTTCATAATGTGTATATGATGTTTACATTATTTACGTTGTGTAGGAAATATCCAGATTAAAGAGAATGTTTTTGTAAGGATAAGACTGTGATTTTAGTTGTCTAAACGAGATCAAATCAAATCAAATTGTATTTGTCACATACACATGGTTATTAAATTCTAATACCTTGCCTCGTAATGAGCTACACTCCATGGAACCCAGAGAATGTGTCATAAAGATGGAAACGCCCCCTTTTGACCTGAAGGTATAAAGCATGTGAGTTAAGAATTAACATACTAGAATAGAGGACAATGGCTGCAGCCAAGGTCCATGATTAGTCACGACCCCGAAACGCAACACAAGGTTGAAGAAGACAAAGGAACCTCTTAACAATCAATGCTACGGTTGAGTAGCTGTCCTAAGTACTGTATCAGAGAAGGTGAATTCAAGCAGGACCACCCGGTTATTCATCGTTTTTCTACACTGCTCTCATTCCCACGCTGGGATAATCTACATGGCTGATTAGCCATCCTGAGAAAACCACTCTTACAGAACGAGTGCAAGGAAACAGACAACTAAGAGAAAGGACATTGTGACATACACCCGATAACAAAGGAGATGACCATCCAAAGAACAAGGCATCGGACGAACCTCTCACACTAAGCGGAACTCGGCCCCTGAAGGATTACACTTCTTACCCATATGCATTACACTTACCCATGACAGCGGCAGTTCGGGGAAAGGTATTAGGGCTAAACTAAGCATAGTTTACAAGTGTATCCAAGTATTGCTTTACTCACTTGCTCTCTCTCTCTCTCTCTCTCTCTCTCTCTCTCTCTCTCTCTCTCTCTCTCTCTCTCTCTCTTTAAATTTCCATCTTGTGTAACGTGACATGTTGTGTTGGTCCGCTAGGGACCTGCTGCCATTGTAATAAGTTCTAATCAATAACCTAGACTGTGTATGTATATGTATCTTATGTCAACGTTAGTAAATAAATAATCAACTCAATTTGTGTGGTAGGGAATGATTTGTGAGACCCGGGTTTGGGCAGATTAACCGGATTATCCGACGTTCAGAATGAGACTGATTTGAGGAAATGATTGATTATTGACTGCTATGATATCGAGATATTCATCTATATTCTTGAGTTTACTCGGGAAACATTAACTCAATAAACACACTTTTCCTGTGGTGCCCCAGGTTACTAATGAGTAAATTGTTACATGATTAATTGAATCACGTAATAATTCAACATAGTTCATTATTCAATAAATAGCATCACATCACATTAATGATTACGTTACGACAGTAGAAACAGTCAAACAGTAGAAAGGGTTGGCACTAGCATGGCCATGTTGTTAGAGTGTCCTTACAAACTGCGGTCATAGCCTTTCTCTATATATATAGTCACTCCCTCCTTATGACTCCCCAGTTAGTCGGTAAACACTACAGTTTTACTCTGCAATAACATGCCACAGTGTCCTGGGCTAGGTTTAGCCATTTGGGTGAGCAACACACTTCATTTAGCCATTCTGCTAAACAAGAAGATTTGTCAACCAGTCAGAGTAAAATTAAGTGTGCTGTCCCTTGGCAGAACGGCGCATGGCGCATGCTCCCAAAATGAGCCACTTAGGACTGAAATAGGGCCCTTTGWAAACCCAGTACAATGCAAAAACTTCAGAGCATTTTTACGACAAATACTCATGAAGAGGAAATTCAAAAACCGTGCATCTCAGCATTTTGTCCCTTTTTTAGAGAAAAATAACTCCTGGTTTGGTTAAGTGGCCTGTGTGTGTGTGTGTCTGTGTGCGTCAGTTTGTCTGTGTGTCTGTGTGTGTGTGCGTGTGCACACACAAGCGTGTGTGTGTGTATTCGGGCCAGTGATGTATAACCAGGACCTTGCATTTAATTAAGAAGGCCTCCTCCACTTTCTGCAAGTGTGCATAATCATTCCATCCACTGTGATATCATCTGCTTAATGCGCCATTTTACCATACAGTTAAACCTGGCCAATAAATCTAGCAGCGCTCTCCTTTAAGTAGATGCTGGTTGGCTGAATAATATGTGCATTAGATTAGTAGTGGCTGGAYCCCCCGAACCTCCAAGCTGAGAAAATAGGGATGGGGGCTCCCTCCCTCAGGATCACATCTTAACACCTTAGTGCCGCAGATAGCTATGATGATGATGATGATGATGATGTGTGTGTGCGTACGTGCGTGCGTGCGCAGGTTTCTGTACGTCCATCTGTGTGAATGCTTGGTGCATCTATGAGTCTTTTCTCTCTGTCTGTTGATTCACTCTATCCATAGTATTCATCTATGTGTATACAGAAATAGAACCATATCCCATTCATTCTTTCTAGCCATAACACCCCACACTTCACTACTGGCTTCACCATGTGTGGCCCTGTCTACCTTCTCACCTTAAATCAAATCAAATCAAATCAAATTTTATTAGTCACATACACATGGTTAGCAGATGTTAATGCGAGTGTAGCGAAATGCTTGTGCTTCTAGTTCCGACAATGCAGTAATAACAACAAGTAATCTAACCTAACAATTCCACAACTACTACCTTATACACACAAGTGTAAAGGGATAAAGAATATGTACATAAAGATATATGAATGAGTGATGGTACAGAACGGCATAGGCAAATTCAGTAGATGGTATAGAGTACGGTATATACATATGAGATGAGTACTGTAGGGTATGTAAACATAAAGTGGCATAGTTTAAGTGGCTAGTGGTACATGTATTATATAAGATGGCAAGATGCAGTAGATGATATAGAGTACAGTATATACATATACATATGAGAATGGGTAATGTAGGGTATGTAAACTTATATTAAGTGGCATTGTTTAAAGTGGCTAGTGGTACATTTTTACATAATTTCCATCAATTCCCATTTTAAAAGTGGCTGGAGTTGAGTCAGTATATGTTGGCAGCGGCCGCTAAATGTTAGTGGTGGTGTTTAACAGTCTGATGGCCTTGAGATAGAAGCTGTTTTTCAGTCTCTCGGTCCCTGCTTTGATGCACCTGTACTGACTCGCCTTCTGGATGATAGCGGGGTGAACAGGCAGTGGCTTGGGTGGTTGTTGTCCTTGATGATCTTTATGGCCTCCTGTGACATGGGGTGGTGTAGGTGTCCTGGAGGGCAGGTAGTTTGCCCCCGGTGATGCGTTCTGCAGACACTACCCTCTGGAGGCCTTACGGTTGTGGCGGAGCAGTTGCCGACCAGGCGGTGATACAGCCCGACAGGATGCTCTCGATTGTGCATCTGTAGAAGTTTGTGAGTGCTTTGGTGACAAGCCGAATTTCTTCAGCCTCCTGAGGTTGAAGAGGCGCTGCTGCGCCTTTCACAACGCTGTCTGTGTGGGTGGACCAATTCAGTTTGTCCGTGATGTGTACACGAGGAACTTAAAACTTTCCACCTTCTCCACTACTGACCCGTCGATGTGGATAGGGGGTGCTCCTCTGCTTTTCCTGAAGTCCACAATCATTCCTTTGTTGTTGGACGTTGAGTGTGAGGTTATTTTCCTGAACCACATCCGAGGGCCACTCTCGTTTGTGAGGCGTCTCGTGTTGTTGGTAATCAAGCTACCATGTGTAGTGTCATCCGCAACTTGATGATTGAGTTGGAGGCGTGCATGGCCACGCAGTCGTGGGTGAACAGGGAGTACAGGAGAGGGCTCAGAACGCACCCTTGTGGGCCCCAGTGTTGAGGATCAGCGGGGTGGAGATGTTGTTACTACCCTCACACTGGGGAGGCCCGTCAGGAAGTCAAGGACCCAGTTGCACAGGGCGGGTCGAGACAGGGTCTCGAGCTTGATGACGAGTTTGGAGGGTACTATGGGGTTAAATGCTGAGCTGTAATCGATGAACAGCATTCTCACATAGGTATTCCTCTTGTCCAGATGGGTTAGGGCAGTGTGCAGTGTGGTTGCGATTGCGTCGTCTGTGGACTATTGGGTCGGTAAGCAAATTGGAGTGGGTCTAGGGTGTCCGGTAGGGTGGAGGTGATATGGTCCTTGACTAGTCTCTCAAAGCACTTCATGATGACGGAAGTGAGTGCTACGGGGCGGTAGTCGTTTAGCTCAGTTACCTTAGCTTTCTTGGGAACAGGAACAATGGTGGCCCTCTTGAAGCATGTGGGAACAGCAGACTGGGATAAGGATTGATTGAATATGTCCTAAACACACAGCCACTGGTCTGCGCATGCTCTGAGGACGCGGCTGGGAATGCGTTGGGCCTGCAGCCTTGCGAGGGTTAACACGTTTAAATGTTTTACTCACCTCGGCTGCAGTGAAGGAGAGCCGCAGGTTTTGGTAGCGGGCCGTGTCAGTGGCACTGTATTGTCCTCAAGGCGGGCAAAAAAGTTATTTAGCCTGTCTGGGAGCAAGACATCCTGGTCCGCGACGGGGCTGGTTTTCTTTTTGTAATCCGTGATAGACTGTAGACCCTGCCACATACCTCTTGTGTCTGAGCTGTTGAATTGCGACTCTATTTTGTCTCTGTACTGGGACTTAGCCTGTTTGATTGCCTTGCGGAGAGAATAGCTACACTGTTTGTATTCGGTCATGTTTCCGGTCACCTTGCCCTGGTTAAAGCAGTGGTTCGCGCTTTCAGTTTCACGCGAATGCTGCCGTCAATCCACGGTTCTGGTTTGGAAATGTTTTAATCGTTGCTGTGGGTACGACATCGTCAATGCACTTCCTAATGAACTCGCTCACCGAACAGCATATTCGTCCATGTTTGTTGGACGCAATGCGGAACATATTCCAATCCGCGTGATCGACAGCACTGAAGCGTGGAATCAGATTGGTCGGACCAGCGTTGAACAGACCTGAGCGCGGGAGCTTGTTGTTTTAGTTCTGTTTGTAGGCTGGAATCAACAAAATGGAGTCGTGGTCAGCTTTTCCGAAAGGAGGGCGGGGGAGGCCTTATATGCGTCGCGGAAGTTAGTATAAAATGATCCAGGGTTTTCCAGCCCTGGTAGCACAATCGATATGTCTGATAGAATTTAGGGACTTTTGTTTTTAGATTAGCCTTGTTAAAATCCCCAGCTACGATGAATGCAGCCTAAGGGTGTGTGGTTTCCAGTTTACAAAGAGTCAGATAAAGTTCGTTCAGGGCCTCGATGTGTCTGCTTGGGGGGAATATATACGGCTGTGATGATCAGAAGAGAATTCCTTGGTAGATAATCGGTCGACATTTGATTGTGAGGAGTTCTAGATCAGGTGAACAGAATGACTTGAGTTCCTGTGTGTTGTTATGATGATCACACCACGTCTCGTTAATCATAAGGCATACCCCCCGCCCTCTTCTTACCAGAAAGATGTAGTTTCTGTCGGCGCGATGCGTGAAGAAACCAGCTGGCTGCACCGACTCCGTTAGCGTCTCTTGAGTTAGCCATGTTTCCGTGAAGCAGAGCACGTTGCAATCCCTGATGTCTCTCTGGAATGTTACCCGTGCTCGGATTTCATCAACCTTATTGTCAAGAGACTGGACATTGGCGAGTAGTATGCTAGGGAGTGGAGCGCGATTGTGCTCTCCAAAGCCTGACCAAGAGACCGCTACGTTTGCCCCTTTTACGGCGTCGCATAGGGTCCCCGGCTGGGATCAGATCCATTGTATTGGGTGGAAGCAAAACACTGGATCCGTTTCGGGAAGTCATATTCCTGGTTATAACGATGGTGAGTTGACGTTAATCGTATATTCAGTAGTTCCTCCCGACTGTATGTAATGAAACCTAAGATTACCTGGGGTACCGATGTAAGAAATAACACATAAAAAAACAAAATACTGCATATTTTCCAAGGAACGCGAAGCGAGGCGGCCATCTSGGTCGGCGCCAACCATATCAGAGGTCAAGGTGTGGCTTTCGAAATGAGACTATGGAATCCACTCAATATCCAATATCACAGTGTCAAGGTTGCAATGCAACGTCAAACCTTTTTCATTTGTGACATTTGCAGTGGATTATATTATTTTTGTCTCTACCGAAGAGCAATGGTGGAGTGATTCTATGTGACCTCATTATGGAAATTGCTAAGTCTGTGTCCCAAATGGCACCGTATACCCTGTATACCCACTACTTTTGAACCATAGGGCTCAGGTCAGAAATAGTGCACTATAAATGGTATGCACTGAAAAGGGTCCCGTTTGGAATGCATAGAAAGCAACCAAAGACATGATACAGTGTGTTATGAAATCCAGAGATTATATACATTTCCCTGGTTTCTTTATCTCTCTAATACAGTACAGGGAGCAGCTAGGACTCATTATTTGTTGCTTTCCCTCTCCCTCTCTCTCTCTCTGTCATGCCTTTAAATGATGTCATTCGTATGAATAATACATGTGTTTCTTAGGGAGTTCTAGAAACTGGGGTTATTCTGTTGTCTTTGATTTGTAATGTCCCTCGGAATGTCCTCCACAGGCTAAAAGGAAAACATATGTAATGATTAAAGAATGTTATTGAATGATTATGGGTGCGATTAAATAATATTGGAGACCCGGAGGGAAAAAGAAAGTAATTGTGAAATAAAGAGTTTCTCCACACTGGAAGATCTGTGCAGGGACTAAATGCTGTCTGTCTCTRGACATTGACAAATTAAGAAATTACATTTGTGTGAATCTGTGGGATCGGTTTGTCACTGGATAGTGGAAGGGTGTTAGCTAACACCCGTTACCGAGATTCACTTGAGGGTCTAATAAATCTGGCAGAATATTATATTAATGAATTTCACCAAAATACAATACCGCACAACCATATTTTGGTTTATTAAAGAGATTACATGTTTTTCTATGCTAAATATGATCAATATTCTGTCATTTTCTGTATGGTAGGAATAACTGATTTTCCAACTAAACACTATCCTATACAGCACTGCAGGAAAAAAATTATAATATGAATGTAMATTTTTTACTGCAATGTCCCATTTTATGTGACAGAGTTCCTACATCTCTGGAAACATAATTAGTGCACTACTTCTGACCAGGACCCATAATGTGCTGGTTAAAGTAATGTGCTATATAAAGAATAGGGTTCCATTTGGGACACAACCATGATTACGAGATCTCTGTTGTTCCACTGTAATGGGTATTCCATATTCTAACCCCGAGGTGCCCCACTTACTGTATATAACTCACATGCCATGCCAGTGTCACTGTTACAATTAAACACTTTATCATACGCTCTACGGGTTAGGACGAGTTAGTTATGAGAGAGGAGGGAGAGGGGGGGGGGGGAAGAGGGAGTGAGTGAGAGAGGCAGAGAAAGCGAGAGAGAGAGAGAGAGATATTCCCCCATCCAGAAGCTGCCAGGCAGGCTTAACCAAGCCATGTTTCACATGTAGAAAAGTATCAGCTGGAATTACATTGCTACAGCTGAAAGGATACCTTCAGGCTTCATTTCCTGCTTCTCTCTTACAGAGTGTCTTATAGGGGTGTCTTATCTCTTCTCTCTTTCTACTTGCGTTCTGGGGCGGCAGATAGCCTAGTGGTTAGAGCGTTGGCCCAGTAACAGGAAGGTTGCTGGATCAAATCCCTGAGCTAACAAGGTAAAAATATATTGTTCTGCCCCTGAGCAAGGCAGTTAACCCACTGTTCCCCGGGTGCCGTTGATGTCGATCAAGGCAGCCCCCCGCACCTCTCTGATTCAGGGTGGTTGGGTTAAATGCGGAAGACGCATTTCAGTTGGCCTACTGACTAGGTATCCCCCTTTTCTTTTCCTTTATTTCCACATAATAATATTACATAATACGACATCAAGTGATCCAGAATGTGTGCGGAATGCCATTTCTTACAATACTCGACTCTGCATTCTGAAATGACATTTTCGGAACAAACAGTAAGACACAACACAAATGGCAGCATGCTGAGATTTGCAAATCAATCACATACATTGCTAACTAGAAAGAAATACAATATAGTACAATGATTCCAATCCAGAAATGGCCTATGAAAAACCTCTGTTATAAAACAATCCATTGAGACAAGGATCCAGGTAATGCACCTTATGGCATACTGCCATAAGAATAGTCTGAGAAGACAGACTATTCTATTTTACACAGACCTGAGAATGAGCCATACATTTCAACACATGCTCATATCTGACTCTGGGTAAAGTGCTGCTGTCCGTCTACCATATAGATTCATGTCGATGGAAGATGGAAGATGGTATGTCGATGTAATTTACCATGTACTGTAGTGCACTGGATTTATAGCTCTTGTGTTTCAACTACTTAAACATGTCGCAGGGCCACAACCTGTTATAATACCTTCAGATCAAGGATCCTAACATTAGCCCTGACAGTCATAACTTAGCATTTACTAAAACTTCATAGTATATGTTTGTTATCTTGTTCAGCGTGTGTGGGGCTCCATGGCGGGACAGCGGCAATTGATTGAATAGAGTTGACTTCAACTCCATTAGGTGCCCCGGCAACATTCACCAACCGGACACGGTTCCTTATTCTGCAGATTAACTACCTCTCAGGCACAGAGATGAATGGGCCTGCCTCGTCTAATGTGATATTTGTTTCTTCTTCTTGAAGTCTCCACTCCGCTAGTCTCCGTCTCCAGCTGACTTCTTCATTGTATTACCTCACACTTTATTCCCAAGACAGACTGTGGATCTGTGGGTCGGTGGACTGAGCATTTTCATCCATCTGCTTTTGTTTCATTGTCTAATGTGTTTTCTTTTCTTTCTTTCTCTGGCTATAAGCTCACTCTCTCCACCCCTCTCTCTCTCTCTCTCTCTCTCTCTCGCTCTCTCGCCACTTTGCTGGCATCTCCTCTCTGCTCCAGGCGTTTGTTGTCATGGGTCTGTGAGCTGCCTGTCTGTGACGGGGCTAGGGCCCTCCAGGAATTCAAAACGCCATTGTGGAATTTTCTTCCAAGCAATTGCTTTTTCAACAATAAAGATAAGTAGCTCTAACCATCCTCTGTGAAGGGCTCTACTCTCCCTTAGCAAATCAACCTGACTTTCTCTTTTTCTCTCTTCAAGTGTCCAGACAGGACYCCAGGTGTATTTGTTTGTGTGTATTTTGTAAATCAATTATCACTCAATATACCGATCAACTATCAACTTCTAAGGTACAGTAAAGGCATTCAACTCATCAGTGTGAAATGTCAATGCCCATGCATTATGCATGCCGTTTTAATGCCTATCAAATATATAATACATTCATATCAACTCATGATATGAGTGACATGCAGCATTTAACCAGAAATCATCTCTATAATTGATGAGAGACTCACTGATGCCAGAGCTAAATGCAAACACATGTAGGCTAGTTCGTTTACTTTATTCATCACACGCTTCGTAAACAACATGTGTAGACTAACAGTGAAATGCTTACTTACGAAGCAAATGTGATTTTATTTTATTAATTATCAATGACATTTATGAGAAAGTAAACAAACTAGCCTACATGTGTTTGATATTATGGTCTATTTTTCTGTTTGGGTGTCAATTACATCAGCTTTCACAATGAGAGAGAGAGGCTTTCGAGAGACAACATGGTCTCAGTAGAATATGTCAAAAATAGTGACATTTAACCATTGTAGTCATACATAACCCAAGCTGACATGTTAGTTAGGGTAGACCACAACACAAGAAACCAGCACTCTACCCTGTGAAACCAACTTAATGTGAACTGCTATCACAACTATAACCCCCTTATAGACTCCAAGGATCTGTTAACATGTCTTCTAGTCAACAAACCTCTCTTGTGGTGACCCTATGCAGGCAGTAGAAAAGAGTACAGTTTTCAGAAGTTGCAGTTTCACTGCTGATTGAGTTGTGAAAACAGAGCTACAAACATCCACAATATCCATCTCTTTAACAAGACAAGCTGGTAGTTTATAGTGTAACAGATTTGATTTTCTCAAAAAACACAATGCAATTGTCTGCCTAATTTCCAATCCTGCATATGTATATTTTTCTTATATATATTTTTTATTTGATTATTTTCCCCGAAGCCTACCACCCCTCCTGTATTTGGATTACATTTATGGACAACAATACTTAGGCTTATACATTACCATTAAAAAGTTTGGGGTCACTTAGAAATGTCCTTGTTTTTGAAAGAAAAGCAAAAAAAAATTGTCCATTAAAATAACATCAAATGGATCAGAAGGACAGTGTAGACATTGTTAATGTTGTAAATGACTACAACATTTGTAATGGAATATCTACATAGGCGTACAGAGGCCCATTAACAGCAACCATCACTCCTGTGTTCCAATGGCACGTTGTGTTAGCTAATCCAAGTTTATAATTTTAAAAGGATAATTGATCATTAGAAAAATCCTTTTGGCTATTCGAGAAATTTCCAAGAAACTGAAGATCTCGTACAACGCTGTGTACTACTCCCTTCACAGAACAACGCAAACTGTCTCTAACCAGAATAGAAAGAGGAGTGGGAGGCCCCGGTGCACAACTGAGCAAGAAGTACATTAGAGTGTCTAGATTGAGAAACAGACGCCTTACAAGTCCTCAACTTCATTAAATAGTACCCGCAAAACACCAGTCTCAACATCAACAGTGAAGAGGCGACTCCGGGATGACAACGACTTTCAGAAGAAAGTTATTTGTTTCTGGTCATTTTGAGCCTGTAATTGAACCCACAAATGCTGATGCTCCAGATACTCAACTAGTCTAAAGAAGGCCAGTTGTAATTGCTTCTTTAATCAGGACAACAGTTTTCAGCTGTGCTGACATAATTGCAAAAGGGTTTTCTAGTGATCAATTAGCCTTTTAAAATGATAAACTTGGATTAGCTAACACAACGTGCCATTTGAACACAGGAGTTATGGTTGCTGATAATAGGCCTCTGTACATCTATGTAGATATTCCATAAAAAATCAGCCGTTTCCAGCTACAATAGTCACCATTAACAATGTCTACACTGTATTTCTGATCAATATCAGTAGTGTACTTCCAGCTTATACATACTACATACATTTTACAGACAAGGTACATTTTACACTAGTWWTCTTTTTTTTATCCTTCAGCTACCCTCAACCCCTCCCATTTGTTATGTTTTGTTTGTTGTTTGTTTGTGGTTTGTGTTTGTCTCTGTAAACATAAACAACCGTGGTGACAGAGATGGATTGTCCTGGTGGTTTATTTCATTAAGCTATTCTCCTGGGTGTTCCCAAAATGAATTGTTTGGAACAGATGGAGCCAATAAATAAGATAGTGATATGTAGAAGATGGGACACTGGGCTTGTAGTTGAATAGTGTGACTTTATTTTTCCTAGGTGTTACCAGGTATGAGGTATTGGAATAGCAGATTGTCTCTCTTGAATGACTTTTGATTTGACTTTATCTCGGACCGACGTAACTGCATCATCACTTCTCTAGAAGACCGGATTTATAAGCAATTAGAAACGATCACTATTCCGATATGTTTGAACTAGATCCAGCGATATCAAAGACATATCTGATCATGTTCATKAACTTTTTTCTAAGGATCATAAAAAGGGATAGTACGTTAAAGATAATCGTTAAGGAATTTGATCAGAGTTGGATTCCATCAGTGATACTCTGGTAAGACAGGCAATAGAAAATATCAATCAATTTCAAATGTACAGTATTTGAGCCACATCCACCAATATCACGAGACTAATCAATAGCAAAGGCGAATCACCAAAGTGATCATCAGTAAATGGATGTGATCAGTATCAGCACCAGATCACTCTGACGTCAGTGAGAAGCGTTACTCTGTTACCACGCTGCTCTAATGGCTGCTCACGCATTATACCAACAAGGATTTCATCACTTATCAATATTTTGAGTCACAAAATCCTCATCTTCTGCCAAAATGTATCTGGCCCATCTGTGATACATACATTAACACCATAGAGCTGAGGAACTTTCTCCACATCATATATGACACCCATGGTCATACAATTTTTTTTTTAAGTAGCTCAATTTTTGACACAGAGATCCATTAYGGTCTTTCTATCTTTCTCCTTTCTCTTGGTGAAAACTTCAACAAGTTTGATAGTTACAGATGTACATGTGGACAGTGGCTCAATTTCTTTACCCAGAAAAAGGCCCTTCAGGCAATGCCGGAAATAGAGTAAGATGTTCAAATGCAGGCTTGTTTACCTACTAGTACTGCTTGGATTTTGAGGGCAGTTCCTTTTCATCTTGCTGCAGAGATTTCAAACACATTGACATCTCAGGGAAGATCCTCAGGCTAGGTATCAGGGGCTTGGGTTAYCAGATGATATTATACTGGGTTTTCCCCATGAACGCCCTGAGGGCTGAGTTTACAGTACTGAGGCTACAGCAGGCTACAGAAGGCTGTGTTCCCCATGCAGCGTCGGAGGGCCAGTACAGTGTTGTTGATTCAGGTAGAGCAGACTGAGACATGTACATAAACGAACAGAACAGAGAGCATTAGACGATGCTTAATCTAAGACAGTGGGATATCTGTGGGTGTGTGCTGGTGTTGGAGTGAGCCGGGTATGCAGTGACGTGTATGCTGAGGATTGGAGTGAGGGATGTGTATGCTGAGGATGTGGGTGTGAGTCAGTGAGTGTCTAAAGTGAATGGGGATGTGTGGTGGGTTGTAATGACTACTGAAGATGTGTGGGGCGGTAGTGACTCACAGTGGTGTGTTATAGGGGTTGGTGGTGCTCTCGTTCTATCCCTGGCAGCAGGTGTTACATCAGGACCAGGCATGATTCATCTGCTACTGCTGGATTTGACACTGAGGGTGGGAGGTACAGCAGGGGAGAAGGGACAAAGTGTACAGTCTTTCCTTCACCGAACTTCTCCCTCTCTACTCTCTCTCACGATCAACGTAAGCACCCTGAGAAACAATATGCTCCTGAGCTACTTATAGACTGACTCCCACACAACACACTGAAAACAGTGCACACAAACACACACACACTAACACACTTTTCCCATTCAAATACATGCAGTGATAATGATCCAGCAGCATCAACATCCCGACCTAACCTCCCAGTACAGCTTGTTAATGGCCCAGCGTTTGTTCTACTTTGCACATTCACAACCATCTGACTGATATTCATGTAGTAACCCAACAGAGGAGCCCAGTCAGACACATTCCTATGGTTCTAACTAGCACTGTGCTAACGTTATTGGCATTTTGACTTTTGTCTCTGTGGCCTCATCGTGAACACTTCAAAGCTAACAAGCAGAGCCAATGAATGAGTAATAATAATTTCACTGGAAAACAAACGCATCTCGAGGCACATCCAGAAGAGGGAGCTACAGTGCACTGCATAAAACTGTCTCTATAACTAAACATATTTGTGTGTAATTCACTTAATAACAATAAATACCATCAGTGGCTAAGGACATATTTTAAACTTAATCAGGATATCCATGGGAATAAACTAACACCAGTCTTTGACATGCTGTTGGTGAATTAGGCTGAAGTGTCATCTCTAGTGTGCAGCCTTGTGCGTCTCTCTAACTCACACACTCTCTCTCCTGCTCTCTCTCTCTCTCTCTCTTACAACCTCGCACTCTCGTCTCTCTCTGCCCGTGGTCTCTCTCTCGGTCCCTGCTCTCTCTCTCGTCCCCCGCTGCTACTCTCTCAAGGGAGCCTCGTCACTCTCTCCCGCCTGCTCTCGACTCTCTCCTCTCTCCCTCTCCTGCTACTACTCTCTCCTCTCCATCTGCGCTCTCCCTCCCCTGCTCTCCCTCTCCCCCTGCTTCTCCCCTCTCTCCCTCCTCCCTCTGCTCCTGTCCCCCTCCCCATGCCACCGAAGCACCCCTCCCCGACCGCCTCACGGCCCGGTCGCCACGCACCCGCTCACATGCCAGGCGCCACTCTGGCAAGCACGCACCGAGAGGACGCACACGCACGACACCGCAGCACGACGCAACAAGGGACCTCGATGTCCAGGGTAGATGGCGGCAGAGTGCCTCCACGTCGCAGACTCTGCGCACGCGCGCACGCAAGCACGCGCTAGATGCTCACACATCACGACTCGACTAACGATGCATCGAACGAAGCAGCGAGCGCACGTACGCACATCGCTCGCACTATCCAGATCACTCACCTCTACTCACGTCGAGCTCATCGCATCGCTCGCGCAGTACAGAGCTGTCGGGCTTTCAGCTGTGTCTGTGCAGATCTCACAGTGAGATGCTAATTTTGAGAGACATTTACCATATGAGTCACAGCCATAATCACAGACCTCCCATTTCTCTACTCTCAGGCACTTACGGTCACACTCGTAAGCAAATAGGTGTCACTCGGAACATGTATTTATGGTCAATAGTACACAAAGTCAGATGACATTGCTCTGCAATATATGCTAATTAAAACATAGACTAGATTCTCTTTAGCCCTATATAGGGCACCGTGCATGGGCGTGCTAGATGGCTACAATGAGGAGCCTGGAAAATAATTGGCTAATTGTTTTAGGGGGCATTTGTTTCCAAGAATCCTCTTACTGAAAGCATATCTATAATATGTAACTCCTTGTCCTTCCATACGGAATGTATAATGTGTGGATATCTGTATAGAAACTTTTCTCCAAACCGGCACCTATAACTCTGCTGTGGTAGAGGGCGCGCAAGAGACACTTCCATGTAGCCTACCACTGTCTACCACAGCCGAGTTMTAGGTGCCAGTTTGGAAAAATGTTTGCCTCAGATGGTTTCTATACAGATATCCACACATTATACAATTGGGAATATACAAGGAGTTACGGATTATAGATTTGACTTCAGTAGCAGGATTTTCAGAAACAAGTACCCCCTTAAAACATTTTGCCGGTTATTTTCCAAGCTATATAGGGCTAGATTGTCCTTATTTTAACTCTGCCATTGCCTGACATAGATTATCTGCGGTTTTATAATGAGATATGGCCAAGATATCATATCATTATATTTGTACAATTTTTGACGGTGTGACGGTATTTGACGGTATTTGATGTTTTTTTTAATAACAAAAGTTCTAAATATGCTTCATGAGTAGTTCATGACCCTAGGGTGGCAACAGAAATTAAAAGTGATTTCAATGGGGCTTCCTCCATTCTGAGTTTTTTATACTGTTCAATCCAACTCCAACAACAACAGAAAATCAGCATTTTCATACATTTCGGCATTTCCTGCACTCATTTGTTATCATTTCCACAGCCTCAATTCGTCAGGGCATGGACTCTACAAGGTGTCGAAAGCGTTCCACAGGATGCTGGCACATGTTAACTCCAATGCTTCCCAAAGCTGAAGCAGATGTCCTTTGGGTGGTGCACCAAACTGTTGAGTGTTAAAAACCCAGCAGCGTTGCAGTTCTTGACACTCTCAAACCGGTGCGCCTGGCACCTACTACCATACCCCATTCAAAGGCACGTAAATATTGTGTCTTGCCCATTCACCCTCTGAATGGCACACATAAACAATCCATGTCTCAATTGTCTCCAGGCTTAACCATCCTTATTTAACCTCTCCTCACTTTCATCTACATTGATTGAAGTGGATTTAATAGGTTACATCAATAAGGGATCATTGCTTTCACCTGGATTCTCCTGGTCATTATATGTCATGGAAATAGCAGGTCACCCTAATGTTTTGTATACACAGGGGGGCAGCACTTTGAATACATTGTTATTTGACATGACAATGAATGAAAAAGCCAGGGAAGAATTATTGTGAAAGGGTAGGAACCAAAGTGTTGGTCAGTGTTTCCAAAGGGACCCTAATTAGATGTTAGATTACATGTTTTGCTTGCTAGTGTTTTGCTTGCTAGTGCAAGCTAACATATTTATGCTTTGCCTATTCCTCTCTGATTTAGAAGATACCATTGCACAAACAACATGATGATCTTTGCCTACACCAGCACTGGTATCAGGCTGTATGAGCTAGCTAAGTTTGCTTTGACTGTTTGTACATTAAGCTAGCTAGCCAGCTTACTTGCGATTAGCATTAGCGGCTAACACAATTTATTTTAGCCACAACTTGCTAAGAAAAGACAAAACTAGCTGTTTACAGACAGTAAGATACACAAACGAATAGTGTGATTATAGAACGCTTGTGGATTTATATTATTAAGAACCAAAGTGGAAATCAGCATCGGTTTTAAAATCTTGTTGCATCTGACCATGCATACAGAGTGAACGGCATGGCAAGTACCCGTGACTCCGTGGTTGTCTGGTTGAGCAACAACTTGAGTGACGGGTCAGGGCTTGGTATGGGAAGTGCATGGGGAAGCGACATGCAGGAGGAAAGGGAGAGAGACGACTTGAGTAGCAAACGGAGTAAACCATTTTTTAAAATTACATTACACACGCTGGAGTGACGTATCACATTTAACAAACCAAACACTGAAATACCGTTATAGAACGTAAAGTTAAAACCCAAACCGCTCTGTGTATCAATACTGGTAGAATACAGTACACTGCCCAGCCCTAGTCCAAACCCTCTCATCCAGCTGCTGTAATCACACACAGGCTATACTTTCATCTCATGCCCAAGAGGAGAGTTATGTCTCAGCATAATAAACATGGATCAGCTCTGGCTATGCCTCTGCTCTGTGACTCACAGAAGAGAAGCATGCCATCCGTTGGTCAGCCAGTCCAGTCAGGTTCTGAGGTTCATGTCAGAGACCACAAGTAGGTCAAGGCACTGCTTCAGAAGCTATTTTGGATAGGGGGAAGAGTGCAGGAGAGACAGGCGAAAGTAGAAAGGAAAGACAGCCTAGGACAAGAGAGACAGGACTGGACAGGAAATGGGCAAGGACAGACAAGCCAGGACAAGGAAAGGGACAGCGGAAGGAGTCAGGCCATGGTAGAAAAGACAAGCCAGGAGGGAAGAAATGGACAAAACAGGTAGTAAATACCCAAACCGGTCCGTGCATCAATACCGATAAAATACAATACACCGCCCAGCCCTAGTCCAGACCCTCTCATCCAGCTGYTGTAATCACACACAGGCTATACTTTCATCTCATGCCCAAGAGGAGAGTTCTGTCTCAGCATAACAAACATGGATCAGCTCTGGCTATGTCTCTGCTCTGTGACTCACAGAAGAGAAGCATGCCATCCGTTGGCCAGCCAGTCCAGTCAGGTTCTGAGATTCATGTCAGAGACCACAAGTAGGTCAGGGCACTGCTTCAGAAGCCATTTTGGATAGGGGGAAGAGTGCAGGAGAGACAGGCGAAAGTAGAAAGGAGAGACAGCCTGGGGCAAGAGAGACAGGACTGGACAAGAAATGGGCAAGGACAGGGACAGCGGAAGGAGTCAGGCCATGATAGAAAAGACGAGCCAGGAGGGAAGAAATGGACAAAAACATGTAGGTCAGGACAAAAGGGAAGAGACAGGGAGGAGAAAGTGAGGCAAAGAAGAAATTGTCAAGGAAAGGGACACAGGAAACAAGTGTAGAATCAAGTTAGAAACAAAAGGATGTTTAACAGTAGGGAGGATCAGGATGGCTCTGTAGACTGCTGACTAGAGCAAACAGCCAACATTGCAGAAGAGAACCTCCCTCTACACTTTTTTTTATTCTCTTCAAAACCAGAATGTGGGGGGATCTAGTTTCAGGCTTTTCTTTTACGCCTGCTACATTAGGTTTCCACCGAGGAAGAGTTGCTGCACACACACTTGCACACACACTTGCACACACACACACACACACACACACACACACACACACACACACACACTGATCTGAAACATCCAGAGAAACACTGATTAAACAGCCACAGTCTCTATGTGATCGAAACACACAGGCCGTTCATTCTCAAGACAAAAGAGAAGAACAGAAATGCAGATTCAATTCCCTCCTCGACTTTTTCTGCAGCCTATAATGAACCTAAGACACTGGCAGAGGAGAGGAAATTAGTCCCATGTGGCTCAGTTGGTAGAGCATGGCTCTCGCAATGCCAGGGTTGTGGGTCAATTCCCAAGGTGGCCCAGTATGAAAATGTATGCACTGACTACTGTACCTCGCTCTGGATAAGAGCGTATGCTAAATTACAAAAATGTTAAATGAAATTCTAGCAAAAAGAGGGATCTGTTTTTGTGGTAAATGTGCCCCTAGACAACGGAATGATTATATTAGTCATTAGCTTAAGTGCTAATAAAATAACTTAGCTTGTAATAGGCTTAGCGTGGTAAATGCACAACGAACGCTTCCTTTCCCATACGTTTTCACACATAACGCATAGTGCCAGCTGGAGATCTCTCTCAAGTGACTCAGACTGGGTGATTGGTTCCCTGGAGGTGAATAATACTGGAATGGCATGCTATCCTTTCATGGTCAGAATACACAGATGAGTCAGGGCCAGCCATGAGACTAACCTGGGTGGGCTAAATAAAGATTAGATCAAATAAATACGAAATTAGATTTTTTAATTCATGACCTGACTGGTATTTTCTTCATTTAAATTTGATTATGATGAAGCTTCTCCCTAATGAGTTGATCACAGTCCAGTGCAATCCAACTGCAACCAGGTGAAATACAGCAATGATCCAATAGCACAAACAGTGGCTGAAGCATGACTTCTAACATCTAATTCCACAGGATGATGGTCACGATGATGAAGTAAGCAGCCAACTTACGCAATTCAACAGAGTGAGTGTGCTACTCTAATTATTGTGTGTTGTTTGTGTGTGTGTGTGTGTGTGTGTGTGTGTGTGTGTGTTGTGGTGGTGTGTGTGTGTGTGTGTGTGTGTGTGTGTGTGTGTGTGTGTGTGTGTGTGTGTGTGTGTGTGTGTGTGTGGTGTGTGTGTGTGTTGTGTGTAATTGTGTGTAATTGTGCATACGTGCGTGGGCGCGTTCTTGCATTGAGAACTGTTATCCCATAGCCTACTTTTGAAACGATATTAGTTCGACTGCAATGGCAAAACCAATAACCCTTGAAGTGATTTCCGATATTGCTGTCGCATAATTTTCATGTCAAAGCAGCAGACAGTGACACCACGGTCACCCTATGGTCTAACGCCGCAGCACTTTATAAATATGAACCAATATGATCAGGGAAAACGAGTCAGAGAAAGAGGAATTACCGCAGTAGATGATTAGGAGACTGGTCAACAGTATTACAGCCCAGAAAGTTGAAGACATCCTTGGCCAGGGGCTGGCATCCTTACGTTTAGTCAACCTTAAAGCCGGAGCCATTGAACAAAGCGAAATCCTCTCACAAAAATCAAAAGTAATTTCACCAGCAAGGTCTGCCTCTCACGAAGCGCCTCTCTCCGCGTGTAATCCGTGGAAAAAACATGTTGAGAACGAACCTCTCATTGCAAAAGCTGTTATATGGCTATGCAGCCGGTGTGTAAAAAAGGCAGCATCTTCTTGAGGTTCATAGTTGATGAAAAAAGCTGGCTTGGCACGCTTGGGAATTCGCATGTGCTGCAATTAAATGTTTACTGTTCCTTATTCCAAAAATAACCTACTTCTTGGTGATATTGGTAGAAGTAATAGGCTAATCCTGAAATCGCAGTATGATCTCCAATATGCTATACAGGGGTGAAAGACGCAATCATGTGTACCGCAACGTCGTAAAGCTCCTCTAATTCAACTGTGGTAGAGGATGTGTGAATCATTTAGGCTCCCAGGTAAAGACACACTGAAAATATGTAGTTCATCAACAATGTCCTTTTAAATCTGATAAAGAATAGTATATGGGATCTACCCTAGAAAGAAAGTACTTGGAGATCTCGACTCACTATCGACTGTTCTTAAACCCAAACTAGCAGATGATCAAGATCACCATCATGCGCACCGTTATTCTATACCGGTAGAATAAAACGGAGGAGGGAGAGAGAAATAACGAGAGAGAGAGTGAGAGAAGGAGAGAGTGACCGCAGGATGCGTCGTAAATTCCCTCAAAATAATTTTGAGACTAGAATGTAAATTATATCACTGGAATAAAAAAAGTAATACAAATACGTCTGACATTTGTACCCATAAACATCTAATAATGTGATTATTGCTGTATGTACAGGACATACAGCAAGCAGCGCTCCCTAAACTCACATACTGGGATGCTCACAGGTGGCGTGTGTGTGTGTTGATTTTTTGGCGAGAGTACTGGCTATATCTGTCAGCGCATTTCCTGGAAATAAACTAAATCACACACACACAAACACAACATTATTTGTATCTGTACTGAACATAGTTTATGTCCTATAGTGTAGAAACATATTAAGAATGTCAGAGGACGTTAGTTGATTGATAGTAAACATCATTTATTGGAAAGGAATCCCATCGCGACTGTTTCTAAACTTGCCCTAACTCGAAGCATCCCTTTGCTACTGGACAGCGCCACGACTCGCGTCTACTGGACAGCGCCACGACTCGCGTCTACTGGACAGCACCAGTGATGATCGCATAGAAGAGAAGCGCTGTTCTGTTTTTGGGGTATGAGCCACTATGCATTAATGACCATGCATTAATGACCTGAGTCATTACATCTAATTAATTAATACCCTCAATTCTAAATATGATCGTTTTTTATAGTAGGCATTGCATTTCTACGATAAGGCAGTATGTGGGTCCACAGCATCTTTGAATGGTTTATAGGCCTATCTCTTGGTTAGAATTTTGGCCTACAAACCATTCAATGACGCTATKGACTGGACCCACATACTGCCTTGCCATAAAAATACAATCCTATTAGAAAAATGATTATATTTCTGTGAGCCTTACTCTCTTACATACTTCAGTGATCTGAAAGACCCAGATCTCAGAGTTATGCTTAGTTATTCTAACAGACAAGAGCTGAGTCGAAATATTATTTTCCACTACATCAATTCCCCCTTTCCCCTCTCTCTTCTCACATCAAGACTTAAGCATTTTAAATTCTAAGCCTGTTTTAAATGGAAAGTAGTGCATGAATAGATGGTTGGAATGAGAGCCAGAGAGAGACAGAGCGAGAGAGAGAGAGGGAAGGGAGAGAGAGCGGTTGGCACGGTGCCCGCACTACACTGGCAGTGGGTCAGGTACAGCGGGCCTGGCTGCACCTTGGCACAAGGCACACTCACCCAGCGCTCGCTGCGTTAACTCCAGCCAGGAGACAGGGCACGAGGTGTGGCTTACATATGTTTTTCAATCCCTCACTTTTTTCTCACTGGTTTTTCCAATCACCAAATGTAAAGTCTGTTGATACGGGTAGAAATGACTAGGAATTAATAAAAAGGGATATGGTAGAAAAGATCAACCCTGTTGTGAATCAGTAGCTTAAGCTGCAACCCATGACCGATGGCATTCCCCTGTAATAGCTAAATCACAGCACATTTATTCGGAGTATTGGCAGGGAGAAGGTTGATCACATAAGCATCGTCCATACAGAATTAGGCCTACATAGTTCATTAAAAAATCTGGTATTCGTCATTCAATTAGCATTTTGTCATTCTGAAAGTGTGACCAAAGCTCTTCTTGTAAAGCCTACTCTCTTCCTAAAAGTTTGTGTTTGAGTTTGAAAACACTATGTCTCCCTATTCCAATACACTAACTTTGCTCTCAAATATGCTCAGGTCACGACCTTCAGATTTTACAGACTACTTCCTGAAGTTGTGTTATTAAGTTTGGGGTTATTTCCTATGGTGCGGAGACAGGGTTCTGTCCTAGGCTTATCTGTTCTGTAAGAAACCCAGACCCAGGATGCGTCCCAAATGGATAGCTGTTCCCTATATAGTATACTCCTTTGACCATGGCCCATATTAGATGCACTATGAAGGGAATAGGGTGTCATTTGGGATGCAMTTCTCGCCCTTTCTGTAGTGCTTCTGTTCTGGTAATACACCACTTAGTAGGGAGCCTCTCCTGATGCTACCTCGCGCAGCCGTCTGTGATAGTGTGCAYCCCAAATGGAACCGTATTCCTTACAGAGTGCACTACTTTTGACCAGAGCCTGGTCAAAATTAGCGTACTATATAGGCAGAAGAGTGCCATTGGGCATGCAGACTCAGACTGACCTGACCTTCTCTCTCTGCTACTCTCTGCTATCCCTTTGATCTGGCTAGATGTGATGACTTCCTCTTTATTGGGTCTAGCTGGATGGTGAAGTGGCTTTGAACTCAGCATGTCGCCCACTGAGCTACCCATGCCCACTGAGGACACTTCCTGATGGGAGAGATTTACAATACAAACCTACTGAACAGCAGGTGGTGAGCCATGGTTGAAACAGAAACAGGCCATTAGAGAGGAGAAGTTTTACAGCTACAGAAATATTGGTGTATGGTGAAGTTGTACCTAGTCGCTGACCTTGGGTCAGTTTACCATTTTCCCCACTAATGGTTAAGGATAGGATTGGGGCTGGGGAAGCTGATCCTAGCTCTGTACCTAAACTTCACCCTGGAACACACTACATTGTTCAAACAGGTTCTCACTAATCCACTTTGATTCTAAAGGATCCTGAGGTCCATGAGAAATACAATCCGTCCATGCATAATAGATTAATCAGGTAGAATTTGTTCTCTACTGCTCTACTGCACTTGGACATTTCAGAAGAAATACTTTTGTATAGCGTTGTRTCCAGCAGGATAGACCCGCTTGTCTCTGGTGCTGTAATTACAGTTTGCTACAGAGGGCCTCTCCCAAAATAAGCTTCCAAACACATTTATTATCATGTTTGAGAAAATCAAGGGGGTTGTTTCTAGCTGAATGTCCTAGTTCAAAACACAATAGTTATACATGGGTAGACTTGAATGTCTTTTATTTTTTTTATTCAATTCACCCCTTTATTCGGGGTAACATAGGCCTACTCTGCATCCCAAATGGTACTGTATTCCCTATAGTATTCCCTATGGGTGTCACGTTCCTGACCTGTTTTCTGTTAGTTTTGTATGTGTTAGTTGGTCAGGACGTGAGTTTGGGTGGGCAGTCTATGTTTTCTGTTTCTATGTTGGTTTAAAGGGTGACCTAATATGGCTCTCAATTAGAGGCAGGTGTTTTTCATTTCCTCTGATTGAGAGTCATATTAAGGTAGGTGTTTTCACACGGTTTGTTTGTGGGTGGTTGTCTCCTGTGTCTGTGTCTATGTTACACCATATGGGACTGTTTCGTGCGTTCGTCATTTTGTGTAGTCATTTTCCTGTTCGTGTTTTCTTCGTGTTTCATGTAAGTTCGTCGTCCAGGTCTGTCTACATCGTTTTGTTGTTTTGTAATATATCAAGTGTTCTTYGTGTGTTTAGTTCGTCTTGTAAATAAATCATTATGTATTCACAACCCGCTGCGCCTTGGTCGAATCACTACTCCTCCTCTTCGTATGAAGAGGAGGAGGAAAGCCGTTACAATGGGCCCTGGTCAAAAGGAGTGCACTACATAAGGAATAGGGTGCAAATTGAGATGTGAATATGAACATCCTCCTGTGGATCATATACAATAGTAGCAGCCAGAACAGACAGCAACAACATAATTAAACAGTGTTATTATACATGTTCCAATGCTTCCAAAGCTGGGATCTTCAATGAATACCTGAGTGCCAGCCAGGGTGACCGGGGAACTGGGCTGTGTGTGTGTGTGTGTGTGTGTGTGTGTGTGTGTGTTGTGTGTGTGTGTGTGTGTGTGCGTGTGTATGGCCTCTGATGGCTCTCTGCTCATATTGTGGGTGCTCTCTGATATTTTACACTGGCGAGAGAGAGAGAATACATTACTCCAATAATGGAGTGTAATGACTTTAGCCTGGTACTTCTTAAAAACGTGTCATGCTCAGATGAAAATGCAGTCCTTATGGCACTGCACAGTCTACATAACAATTGCCTGATAATCTAGACATGTGGGATAAATGTGTCAGGTCCTTCTGATGACCAAAGTACTTCTGTACATCCTGTTCTCTCAGTGATCATCTTCAAGAGGGATGATGACGTACAGAAAAAGAGCACCAAATCTAGCTATACAGACAATGGATCCTCGAGGGAATGTAATAACAGTGATTATATAATGGCATTTGAGACATTTTGATGGTGCGATTATACGCCCGGTGATAATTTGCACTCAGAGAGCAAAATTTGGGACATTAAATTACCCTATTAGAAAGGTCACTACAGATACTGTGTCCTTACACAGAGTTTAAATGGAAGGAACTCAGTGACCTAGAAATAATTTAGTAGGCCAAGATTAACCTCACTACACAAATTATCCAGTGTTAAATCAACACTGAGAGTGTTACATTTACTCGTGTTCCAGTGTCTATATGGGTCCAAACTTTTCAGTGTTAAATTAACACACTGCCCCTTATTTCCATATTTCCCAGGTTGCCTTGCCTTTGAGTGAATTGTAGAGTTACCACCCATGACTGTATTTCTTAGTGACAGAGACATGGTTGTTGCCTTCACCAAGTGAGATCGTAAGCTAATATTTTATCATAAAAATTACATTCTTTAAGGCGATGCAATACATACAGTATTTCATAAGAACATATTTTGAGTTTTTACCCTAATAGTTTTTACCCTAATATAGAGGCCTGAAACGCATGGTTTACAGGTCACATTAGGCCTGCAAGTCACATTATGCTGACTTGCAAAGTGATGTGTAATTCCTATTGGAATCCAGCCAGTGGGGATAGCCAACATTTTGAATTTTTATTCACCTGCATTCAGATTGACTGCCAGGACTGGGAAGACTAAGATATGAGACTACCTAAGGCATCTGAACTAGAACAACCATTTTAGTAACGGGTGCAATAAATCCAAATAATATATTGAATTTGTTTAGTAAAATGTATGTTATTTATATTTGAGTAGCAAAAGATGAATTAATCAATCAATGTACATGCAATAGAACATGCTGGGAAATATATTTGATTCTATTTTCTATTTAACCTCTAACGAGTCTCCCTCCCGGATCCGGGATCCTCCTCATCAAAAAAGCTGACTAGCATAGCCTAGCCTAACGGGACACAGATATCATATAATATAATTTCATGAAATCACAAGTCCAATACAGCAAATGAAGACAAACATCTTGTGAATCCAGCCATCCATTTCCGATTTTTTAAAAATGTTTTTACAGGCGAAAACACAATCATGTATTTATATTAGCTCAACTCACAATAGCCAAACACACAACGCCATGTTTTTTCACCATGTTTTCCACCCAATAGGTAGCTTTCACAAAACCTCCACAAATAGAGAATAAAATTAATCACTAACCTTGAACAACTTCATCAGATGAGCAGTCTTATAACACATGTTATACAATACATTTATGTTTTGTTCGAAAATGTGCATATTTGAGGTATAAAATTGTAGTTTTAGCAATTGCAGCCCACCATCACAATAGCACCAAAACAGCCAGAATAATTTTAATAAGAGAAAAAAAAAAAAGCAAAACGTGAAAAATACATAGGAAAAATACTCATCATAAAACATTTATGAAAAATACATGGTGTATCAGCAAATGAAAGATAAAACATCTTGTGAATCCAGCCAATATTTGCAATTCTTTAAGTGTTTTAACAGACGAAAACACAAATATATAATTATATTAGCTCACCAACAAATAGCCACAACACAACAAAGCCATTTATTCACCGCCAACATAGCTTTTCACAAAAACCAGCAATAGAGATAAAATTAATCACTAAACCTTTTGACAACTTCATCAGATGACACGTCTTTTAATAACATCATGTTATACAATACATTTATGTTTTTGTTCGAACAATGTGCATATTTAGAGCTGAAATCGTGTTTTACATTGTGAATACGTAGGCACAAAGCACCAACAAATGTCCGGAGATAATTTTGGAAACAGTCACCTAATCTAACCAAAGAACTCATCATAAACTTTTACTCCAAATAACATGTTGTACAGCAATGAAGATACACTGGTTCTTAATGCAACCGCTGTGTTAGATTTTTTTTAAATACCTTTACTACACATATACAGCATGCATTATTGTGAGACAGCGCTCACCTATTCTCCGCCATGTTGGAGCCAACATATTACACACAAAATACGAAATAACATCAATAAATATTCTCTTACTTTTGATGTCTTCTCATCAGAATGTTGTGCAAGGAAGTCCTAGTTCAGAATAAAGTCGTTGTTTAGGTTTTAAGAATGTCCATTTTCTTCTGTCGAATTAGCAACTTTGACTAGCCATGTGGAGCTAACGTGTCCAAAAAATCGTTGCGCCTGAACGTAAAATTCCAAAAGTCCCAATAAACGTTGGAATAAAACTGGTCAAACTCGGTTGAAAAATCTACTTTTTTATGTTTTTTCTCATATGTATCCAATAATAATCAGAGCCGGAGCAATTTCGTCGTGTGTATACCGAACGCTTTTCAGAAGACAATGTGAGGTTCCCCGGTCGCGCAGTTGAAAAACTGTCAAAAGAGCGACCTGTCACTCCAAAAGCTCTTATTCGGCCTCACATCAAGCTAGACACCCCATTCAACCTTCTACTGCCTGTTGCCATCTAGTGGAAGGCGATGAAGTGCATACAGATCAATAAATATAAGCCAGTTGAATAGGCAGGCCTGACACAGAGCCCTTTTTCAGAATTTTCACTTCCAGTCTGGAAGTTTGCTGCCAAATGAGTTCTGTTTTACTCACATATATAATTCAAACAGTTTGAAACTTCAGAGTGTTTTCTATCCAATGGTAATAATAATATGCATATTGTATGATCTAGAACAGAGTACGAGGCCGTTTAATTTGGGCACGATTTTTTTCCAAAGTGAAAACAGAAGAAGTTAACCTTTATTTAACTAGGCAAGACAAATTAAGAACAAATTCTTATTTATAATGACGTCCTACCAAGAGGATGGGATTAAAAAATGAAAATGTAAGACAAAACACACATCATGACAAGACAGACACCACAACGCTACACAAAGAGAGACCTAAGACAACAACACAACATGGCAGCAACACATGGCAACAGAGCATGGTAGCCACAACAACATGACAACAACCCGGTAGTAACACAACATGGCAGCAACACAACATGGTAGCAGCACAAACATGGTACAAACATTACTAGGCACAGACAACAGCAACAAAGGGCAAAAAGGTAGAGACAACAATACATCACGTGAAGCAGCCACAATTGTCAGTAAGAGTTTCCATGATTGAGTCTTGGAATGTAGAGATGGAGTTAAACTTTCCAGTTTGAGTGTTTTTTGCAGCTAGTTCCAATTGCTAGTTACAGTGAACTGAAAACAGGGGCGATCCAGAGATGTGTGTGCTTTGGGGACCTTTAACAGAATGTTACTGGCAGAATGTGTGTTGTATGTGGAGGATGAGTGTTGCAGTAGGTATCTCAGATAGGGGGGAGTGAACCCTAAGAAGATTTTATAAATAAGCATCAACCAGTGTGTCTTGCGCCGGGTACACAGAGATGGCCAGTTTACAGAGGAGTGCAGTGATGTGTCCTATAATTAGCATTGGTGACAAATCTGATGGCCGAATGGTAAAGAACATCTAGCCACTCGAGAGCACCCTTACCTGCCAATCTATAAAATTATGTCTCCTTAATGTAGCATGGGAAGGATGGTAATCTGAATCAGGGTTAGTTTGTCAGCTGGAGTGAAAGAGAAGTGATTACGATAGAGGAAACCAAGTCTAGATTTAACCTTAGACTGCAGCTTGGATATGTGCTGAGAGAAGGACAGTGTACCGTCTAGCCATACTCCCAAATACTTGTATGAGGTGACTACCTCAAGCTCTGAAGGGGGGTACATTCAACCACATTATCTTTGTTTTGGAGGTTTTACGAACAAGGTTATGGGCAGAGAAAGCTTGTTGGACACTAGAAAGCTTTGTTGTAGAGCGTTTAACACAAAATTCAGGGAGGGGCCAGCTGAGTATAAGACTGTATCTTCTGCATATAAATGGATGAGAGATCTCCCTACTCCCCGAGCTATGTTGTTGAGGTAAATTAAGAAGAGTGTGGAGCCTAGGATCGAGCCTTGGGGTACTCCCTTGGTGACAGGCAGTGCCTGAGACAGCAGATGTCTGACTTTAAACATTGCACTCTTTGAGAGAGGTAGTTAGGACAAAGACAAAGACCCCTCAGAGACACCAAAACTCCTTAGCCGACCCACGGAAATGGAATGGTCTACCGTATCAATAAAAATAGCAGCACATTGCTTTCCCCATGTGACCTACTTTGTGTGTATGTACTGACAAGTACAGTGGCTTGCGAATGTATTCACCCCCCTTGGCATTTTTCCTATTTTGTTGCCTTACAACCTGTAATAAAATAGGTTTTTGGGGAGGTTTGTATCATTTGATTTACACAACATGCCTACCACTTTGAAGATGCAACATATTTTTTATTGTGAAACAAACAAGAAATAYGATTTAAAAAACTGAAAACTTGAGCGTGCATAACTATTCACCCCCCAATGTCAATACTTTGTAGAACCACCTTTTGCAGCAATTACAGCTGCAAGTCTCTTCGGGTATGTCTCTATAAGCTTGGCACATCTAGCCACTGGGATTCTTGCCCATTCTTCAAGGCCAAACTGCTCCAGCTCCTTCAAGTTGGATGGGTTCCGCTGGTGTACAGCAATCTCTAAGTCATACCAAAGATTCTCAACTGGATTGAGGTCTGGGCTTTGACTAGGCCATTCCAAGACATTTAAATGTTTCCCCTTATACCACTCAAGTTTTGCTTTAGCAGTATGCTTAGRGTCATTGTCCTGCTGGAAGGTGAACCTCCGTCCCAGTCTCAAATCTCTGGAAGACTGAAACAGGTTTCCCTCAAGCACGCACCACTTTTCTGTAAAAAAAAAATTGAATTTTTTGAAACAAGTTATTTTTTAAATTTCACTTCACCAATATGGACTATTTTGTGTATGTCCATTACATGAAATCCAAATAAAAATCAATTTAAATTACAGGTTGTAATGCAACAAAACAGGAAAAACACCAAGGGGGTGAATACTTTTGCAAGGCACTGTATGTGTAACTGATAGATGTACACACACACTACATGTTAATGTTTTTAACGGCATAATTCACAGCACCCAATTTGGACTCTGCTTATTTGAAAACAGTAGGCGCCCTTGCCTTGCTCAAAAACTTGTGTCTCTGTGTTTGTTCGTTTATGGGGCTTGGCTGAGTCTCAGAATCCTTCGGTTGCTAATTTTTCTTTCTTTCTCACTCTTTCTTTCTCCTCTACTGGTTTCTCTCCCAGTCCTTTAGTTGCTCATTAATTTCTGTCTCTCTCTCTTTCACTCCCTACCTCCCCATCCCTCCCTCCCTCTCTTTACTCCCTTTATTGTTTTCCACACCGTTTCCCTGCTACTGTAAGTAGGATCTTAAGCGACGGTAGCGGTTGTCAGCAGCAGCAGTTTCAGGTATTTGCACATATTGTCCTCACAATGGTAATTGAACGAGGGGACACTCGGAAATCATGGTGGAAATCTTTTCTGGGCGCTTTGTTGTGAGTATAGAACGACCCATCGACCCTGAGAACCTGAAGTAGCATGCCACTGGTCTACCAAAGTGTACCAGAGCCATGGTTTTGGTAGACCTACAGTTTTGGTAGACCACTGGCTACCATCCTGCTTTTTGGGTACAAAATATTGTTGTGGATGAATGTTCAAGTTCCGGGCTTGAGCTCCAGTAGATCCCCCACCAAGCAAACCAAAGCTGGTAAGAGCCCCACCAGACAAACCAACCCTCTGTCTGTCTTCATGTCCTAGCAGAGCCCTGATCGGATCCCCCCTGCCCATCTAGATCTCCAGGATCATAGTCCAGCCTTCCTCTTCATATCTTAGAGTTGAGGCCTGATCCTGTCTGATCTACCCACAGCCCAGCCCTGTATCTGTCATAGAGAGCCGAGACCCACAGCTCAGCACTCAGCCCTCTGACTGTAGAAGACTGGATCAGCATGAAGGACAGACATTTGTATTCTCAGAAAAACACAAATTGACAGGCCTGGTCCTCAGGGTTGGCTTTATGGATTCTGTCTGTTGCTCTTCTCCCCTCTGTGCTGAGCCATGCTCAGTCATGCGAGACCAAGCTCTGGAAGCAGGATGAATACAAGAATCCCTTAAAGAGATTCAGGATATGCACGTCTCAAACGGCATCCTATTTCCCAAATGGCACCCTATGGGCCCTGGTCCAAAGTAATGTACTTTACAGGGAATAGGGTGTTATTTGGGATGTATGCATGGTCTGTCTGTGGTATAAGTTCCCTGGAAAAGAGAAAATAAACTCCAGGGCTCAGATATACGATGCATCAGGAGAGGAATATAAACCCGGCTTCTTCCATGGGGGAATGCTGTGTCATTATACATCTGTGTGTATTATCTGTGATAGCCGACCGAGAGCGGGATATAAATTCTTAATCTCTCCATGCTGTTTGCGGAAACATATCTCAGCCGCTGCCCGCCTGGCGCCAGCACGTTGGCTGCTGATTCCAACAAATAGATTTTCGCAGCTCACGCCTCAAACTGCATGACCCGGTGTGCTTGGAGGCGACGATGCTCCCATTCCAATGAAATATGGTGTGTGTATGTATGTGTGTTTGGTATTTTATTAGGATCCCCATTAGCCGTTGCAAAAGTAGCAGCTACTCTTCCTGGGACCGATATACACTACATGACCAAAAGTATGTAGACACCTGCGCGCTGAACATCTCATTCCAAAATGATGGGCATTGATATGGAGTTATTCCCTCCTTTGCTGATATACTAGCTTCCACTCTTCTGGGACGGCTTTCCACTTGATGTTGGAACATTGCTGCGGGGACTTGCTTCCATTCAGCCACAAGAGCCTTAGTGAGGTTGGATACTGCATTTGGGAGATTAGGGCTGGCTCGCAGACGGCGTTTCAATTCATCCCAAAGGTGTTCGATGGGGTTGAGGTCAGGGCTGTGTGCAGGCCAGTCAAGTTCTTCCACACCGTTCTCAACAAACCATTTCTGTATGGACCATATTTTGTGCACGGGGGCATTGTCATACTGAAACAGGAAAGGGCCTTCCCCAAACTGTTGGCACAAAGTTGGAAGCACAGAATCGTCTAGAATGTCATTGTATGCTGTAGCGTTAAGATTTCCCTTCACTGGAAATGAGGGGCCTAGCCCGAACCATGAAAAACAGCCCCAGACGGTTATTCCTCTTCCACAAAACTTTACAGTTGGCACTATGCATTCGGGCAGGTAGCGTTCTCCTGGCATCTGCCAAACCCGTCGTCCGTCAGACTGCCAGATGGTGGAGCGTGATTCATCAATTCGGAGAACGCGTTTCCACTGCTCCAGGGTCCAATGGCGGCGACCTTTACGCCACTCCAACCGACGCTTGACATTGCGCATGGTGATCTTAGTCTTGTGTGCAGCTGCTCGGCCATGGAAACCCATTTCATGAAGCTCCAGACGAACAGTTATTGTGCTGACGTTGCTTCCAGAGGCAGTTTGGAACTCTGTAGTGAGTGTTCCAACTAAGGACAGACAATTTTTACGTGCTACGCATTTAAGCACTCGGCGGTCTCGTTCTGTGAGCTTGTTTAGCCTACCACTTCGCGGCTGAGCCATTGTTTCTCCGAGACATTTACATTACACAATAACAGCACTAACAGTTGACCGGGGCAGCTRTAGCAGGGCAGAAATATGATAAACTGACATGTTGGAAAAGTGGCATCCTATGATGGTGCCACTTTCTACTGCCAATGTTTGTCTATGGAGATTGTATGGCTGTGTGCTTCATAGCAGAATGGCCGAATCCACTAATTTGAAGGGGCATCCACATACTTTTGTATACATAGTGTATCAATCCTCAAGAGTAGCAATAATTAGTGAACACTGACTGTTGCTTGCAGATTTGATCTTACGGTGCATATTTAAAGCTTTTCTATGTATTGGATTTGCTCTCAGGGTTTCAGGTATCCGTTGCAGAGATTACGTTTTCTCCTTTATGCATCATTACTCAATTCCACTGACATGATGAAAGAATCATCTATGTGGAATAGCTTCAAACAATATCACATTTCACAAGTCTTCATACGATCTGACCGTTTTGGTTAGAAATACTACCCTACCTGTGTCATGCACGAAAGCAGATACCCTCTAGTCATTCCCCTTACATACAATCACCAACACATGTGGAATAGCTTCAAACAATATCACATTTACACACAGGTCTTCATATTCTGACAGTTATGATTACACTAACCTACCTGCATCATCCACACGCAATCAACAGCAGATACCTGCTAGCTATTATATTTCCCTTACATAAATGCTGTGTTAGACTGTCAAACAACAACCTAGCTACCTGCCAAAAGACCTCAGCTGAGGCCTTCTCCTCTGCTGCCTGTCTATGAGCTACTCTGAAACAGGGGCTGTGTGTTGGTTTGTTTCCGCTACAAAGCAAAAACACATTATTGATGTGCAACTGCAGAACTCTACTCACTCTGTAACTCAAGCTGTCATGCTGTCAAGTTGTCATTCCGTCAGTCAGTGTAGAAGTCGGCAACTAGTCGGTGCCGACCTTTATTAGTTTAGAGAGCAGATGCGCTTGAGACAATTAATAAACATCAAATAAAGAGGATAGTCTTCATTCGTTAATGATATATCCCGTCTGCATCTCTATAATGTATGTGTATTAAACGGATGTGTGTGACTGATATTAATCAACGAGAGCACACTGTCAATACGCGGAGCAAAGATAAACTGTTTGTCGTCATCACACACATAGTACAGTATGCCATCTTGAATTACTAGATTAACATTTTGCTGATAACTACCCCGGCTTGTCTCTTAATAGTGTATTATGGTCAGTTAGATAGTAGATTATTTATCAAGCAGTCAGGACGGCAACTGTTGATATACATTTTATCCACTTTCAAAAACATCCCTTTTATTGGCTTTTCATCAATGTTCAATGATTCAAGTAAATTAAACCTAATTGGAGTAATACTCTACACAATGTCTTAGTTAGAAATCACCAGTCAGGCTTACGTGAATATACTATAATATACAGTATCACAGATGTTGACATTTACAATATGTTTCACAGTTTTTTTTTACTGCTATACAAAAAAACAACTAGTGTCAACCCAGGACAGGTTAGTGCGGAGGGAGTGACAGGTCTGCTGTTTGCCGTCACCAGTAGAAGTCTCCAGGTGTTTCTCTATCCTAACCTTCCGGACTGTAGGTGGACAGGATGACAGAAGGACTCTGCTCCGCGCTCACCTACTTGCACTTGTGTGTGTGTGAGTGAGTGAGTGAGTGAGTGAGTGAGTGAGTGAGTGAGTGAGTGAGTGAGTGAGTGAGTGAGTGAGTGAGTGAGTGAGTGAGTGAGTGAGTGTTTCTAGACAGGCATGATTGTGAGTGATGATTATTGCATGATTAAGAACATCTTGGTCAAACCGGAACAAGCAACATCGTTGCCCAACAAAACTGAAAAAACATATTGTCCAACCACACCGCAGTCATGCATCACGGCAGCACGCACCACACACACACAAACACACACACCACACAGCACACACACACACACACACACCACCACACACACACACACACACACACACACACACACACCACAACACACACACACCACACACACACACACACACACACAAACACACACACACAGAGAGGAAAAGCAGCCAGCAGTACGATGCAGGCAAGTTAAATGACACCAACACAAGCCACAGCCTCCAATGCACCACAGCGCCAGGGGCTGATTGTCCCCTTCCACCTTAAGACATGGTATTACAGCTGAGACACATGGGGGAGTCTGAGTAATGGGCCGATCCTTCAATAACATCACATACCAGTACATCAGTAAACGACAACAGCAAAGTGTTAGTCAAAGAGCACAGCTATGGGGTAATGGGAACCGGCCATTAAAATCACTTGGATTGTTGTCCCAAATGGCACCCTATTCCCTACATGTGCAACTAATTTGACCAGAGCTCCTTGGGTGGCCATTTGGAGACACAGGCTGAGAAGTATGAATGGGGGTATGGGGACTGTGAGAAGCCAAGATTGAATACTTGAATCTGTCACTTGTCTGGGAAAGCACTAGTAATTGTTCTCTCCCACCCACCAAGCCAGCAGGCCTCACAAACCTGTCAAAGTCACACCTGACTATTCAGATCTCTCTATCAGCATGGCGAATGGTCCCATACCCCCCAGCCTGTCCGGTCCTACCCACACAGCAGATAGAGACAGGAAATACAGATGTGGACAGCATGCATTCACGCCATGCACACACAACACACCACACACACACACACACACACACAACACACACACACGTCACCACACACACACACACACACACACACACACAACACAACACAACACAAACAATTCACAGAGACACCACACACA